>NC_043976.1:32573489-32919833 GCF_902148855.1 Sphaeramia orbicularis
GGAACCATTTAGAACTGTTTTGATAGGCACATAAAAATTAGACCAGAATTTCATTTTTTGAAGCATGAACTATAGCCTTATGTTTTACAACCGGGGGGCACTGATGACCCCTCCAAACAGGTTGAAATACCTCAGAAATCATCTATTGATGCGTTTGGAACCATTTAGAACTGTTTTTAAAGGTATATAAAAACATGACCAAAATTTCATGTTTTGAAGCATGAACTATAGCCTTATGTTAGACCACCGGGGGGCGTTTATGACCCTGCTCAAAAATGGGTTGAAAAAGTTTGAATTCCTCAGAAACCATCAATTGAGGTCTTTGGAACCATTTAGAACTGTTTTTAAAGGTATATAGAATTTGAAAAAAATTTCATATTTTGAAGCATGAACTATAGCCTTATGTTTTACCACTGGGGGGGGGGCGCTGATGACCCCCCTCAAAAATGGGTTGAAACAAGTTTGAATACTTCAGAAATCCTCTATTGATGCCTTTGGAACCATTTGGAACTGTTTTGAAAGGTATATAAAAATATGACCAAAATTTCATGTTTTCGAGGATGAACTATAGCCTTATGTTAGACCACCGGGGGGCGTTTATGACCCTGCTCAAAAATGGGTTGAAACAAGTTTGAATTCCTCAGAAACCATCAATTGAGGTCTTTGGAACCATTTAGAACTGTTTTTAAAGGTATATAGAATTTGAAAAAAATTTCATATTTTGAAGCATGAACTATAGCCTTATGTTTGACCACCGGGACGCTCATGACCCCCCTCAAAAATGGGTTCAAACAGGGTTAAATACCTCAGAAACCATCTATTGAGGCCTTTGATCCATTTAGAACTGTTTTTAAAGGTATATAGAAATTTACCAAAATTTAATTTTTTGAAGCATGAACTATAGCCTTATGTTTTACAACTGGGGGGGCGCTGATGACCCCCCTCAAAAAATGGGTTCAAACAAGTTTGAATACCTCAGAAATCATCTATTGAGGCCTTTTGATCCATTTAGAACTTTTTTTAAAGGTATATAGAATTTGACCAAAATTTCATTTTTTGAAGCATGAACTATAGCCTTATGTTTGACCACTGGGGGGGCGCTGATTACCCCTTTCAACAATGTGTTTAAACAGGTTTATATACCTCAGAAATGTGCTTTTGATTCCTTTGGAACCATTTAGAACTGTTTTTAAAGGTATGAAAAAATATGACCAAAATTTCATTTTTTGAAGCATGAACTACAGCCTTATGTTTACCACCGGGGGGCGCTGATGACCCTTCCAAAAAGGTTTAAATACCTTAGAAATCATCTATTGATGACTTTGGAACTATTTGGAACTGTTTTTAAAGGTATATAAAAATATGACCAAAATTTCATGTTTTGGAGCCTTATGTTTGACAACTGGGGGTGCGCTGATGACCCCCCTCAAAAAATGGGTTCAAACAAGTTTGAATACCTCAGAAATCCTCCATTGAGGACTTTGGATCCATTTAGAACTGTTTTTAAAGGTATATAGAATTTGACCAAAATTTCATATTTTGAAGCATGAATTATAGCCTTATGTTAGACCACCGGGGGGCGTTTATGACCCTGCTCAAAAATGGGTTGAAACAAGTTTGAATTCCTCAGAAACCATCAATTGAGGTCTTTGGAACCATTTAGAACTGTTTTTAAAGGTAAATAGAATTTGAAAAAAATTTCATATTTTGAAGCATGAACTATAGCCTTATGTTTTACCACTGGGGGGGGGGGGGCGCTGATGACCCCCCTCAAAAATGGGTTTAAACAACTTTAAATCCTTCAGAAATCATCTATTGAGGCCTTTAGAACCATTTAGAACTATTTTTAAAGGTATATAGAATTTGACCAAAATTTCATTTTTTGAAGCATGAACTATAGCCTTATGTTTGACAACTTGGGGGCGCTGATGACCCCTTTCAACAATGGGTTCAAACAGGTTTAAATACCTCAGAAATCATCTATTGATGCCTTTGGAACCATTTGGAACTGATTTGAAAGGTATATAAAAATATGACCAAAATTTCATGTTTTGGAGCATGAACTATAGCCTTATGTTTGACCACCGGGACGCTCATGACCCCCCTCAAAAATGGGTTCAAACAGGTTTAAATACCTCAGAAACCATCTATTGAGGCCTTTGGATCCATTTAGAACTGTTTTTAAAGGTATATAGAATTTGACTGAAATTTCATTTTTTGAAGCATGAACTATTGCCTTATGTATTACCACTTGGGGGGGCACTGATTACCCCCCTCAAAAATGGGTTTAAACAAGTTTGAATACTTCAGAAATCATCTATTGAGGCCTTTGGAACCATTTAGAACTGTTTTAAAAGGTATATAGAATTTGACTGAAATTTCATTTTTTGAAGCATGAACTATAGCCTTATGTTTTACCACTGGGGGGGGGGGGGGGGGGGCACTGATTACCCCCCTCAAAAATGGGTTTAAACAAGTTTGAATACTTCAGAAATCATCTATTGAGGCCTTTGGAACCATTTAGAACTGTTTTAAAAGGTATATAGATTTTGACCAAAATGTCATTTTTTGAAATATGAACTATAGCCTTATGTTTTACCACTGGTGGGGGGCGCTAATGACCCCCCTCAAAAATGGGTTTAAACAAGTTTGAATACTTCAGAAATCCTCTATTGATGCCTTTGGAACCATTTGGAACTGTTTTGAAAGGTCCATAAAAATATGACCAAAATTTCATGTTTTCGAGGATGAACTATAGCCTTATGTTTGACCACCGGGACGCTCATGACCCCCCTCAAAAATGGGTTGAAAAGAGTTTGAATACCTCAGAAACCATCTTTTGATGCCTTTGGATCCATTTAGGACTGTTTTTAAAGGTATATAAAAATATGACCAAAATTTCATGTTTTCGAGGATGAACTATAGCCTTATGTTTGACCACCGGGCCACTCATGACCCCCCTCAAAAATGGGTTGAAATAAGTTTGAATACCTCAGAAACAATCTATTGAGGCCTTTGTGATCCATTTAGAACTCTTTTTAAAGGTATATAGATTTTGACCAAAATTTCATTTTTTGAAGCATGAACTATAGCCTTATGTTTGACCACTGGGGGGCGCTGATGACCCCCTTGAACAATGGGTTTAAACAGGTTTAAATACCTCAGAAATTGGCTTTTTATTCATTTGGAACCATTTAGAACTGTTTTGAAAGGCACATAAAAATTAGACCAGAATTTCATTTTTTGAAGTATGAACTATAGCCTTATGTTTTACGACCGGGGGGCACTGATGACCCCTCCAAACAGGTTGAAATACCTCAGAAATCATCTATTGATGCGTTTGGAACCATTTAGAACTGTTTTTAAAGGTATATAAAAACATGACCAAAATTTCATGTTTTGAAGCATGAACTATAGCCTTATGTTAGACCACCGGGGGGCGTTTATGACCCTGCTCAAAAATGGGTTGAAACAAGTTTGAATTCCTCAGAAACCATCAATTGAGGTCTTTGGAACCATTTAGAACTGTTTTTAAAGGTATATAGAATTTGAAAAAAATTTCATATTTTGAAGCATGAACTATAGCCTTATGTTTGACCACCGGGACGCTCATGACCCCCCTCAAAAATGGGTTCAAACAGGGTTAAATACCTCAGAAACCATCTATTGAGGCCTTTTGATCCATTTAGAACTGTTTTTAAAGGTATATAGAAATTTACCAAAATTTAATTTTTTGAAGCATGAACTATAGCCTTATGTTTTACAACTGGGGGGGCGCTGATGACCCCCCTCAAAAAATGGGTTCAAACAAGTTTGAATACCTCAGAAATCATCTATTGAGGCCTTTTGATCCATTTAGAACTTTTTTTAAAGGTATATAGAATTTGACCAAAATTTCATTTTTTGAAGCATGAACTATAGCCTTATGTTTGACCACTGGGGGGGCGCTGATTACCCCTTTCAACAATGTGTTTAAACAGGTTTATATACCTCAGAAATGTGCTTTTGATTCCTTTGGAACCATTTAGAACTGTTTTTAAAGGTATGAAAAAATATGACCAAAATTTCATTTTTTGAAGCATGAACTACAGCCTTATGTTTACCACCGGGGGGCGCTGATGACCCTTCCAAAAAGGTTTAAATACCTTAGAAATCATCTATTGATGACTTTGGAACTATTTGGAACTGTTTTTAAAGGTATATAAAAATATGACCAAAATTTCATGTTTTGGAGCCTTATGTTTGACAACTGGGGGTGCGCTGATGACCCCCCTCAAAAAATGGGTTCAAACAAGTTTGAATACCTCAGAAATCCTCCATTGAGGACTTTGGATCCATTTAGAACTGTTTTTAAAGGTATATAGAATTTGACCAAAATTTCATATTTTGAAGCATGAATTATAGCCTTATGTTAGTCCACCGGGGGGCGTTTATGACCCTGCTCAAAAATGGGTTGAAACAAGTTTGAATTCCTCAGAAACCATCAATTGAGGTCTTTGGAACCATTTAGAACTGTTTTTAAAGGTAAATAGAATTTGAAAAAAATTTCATATTTTGAAGCATGAACTATAGCCTTATGTTTTACCACTGGGGGGGGGGGGCGCTGATGACCCCCCTCAAAAATGGGTTTAAACAACTTTAAATCCTTCAGAAATCATCTATTGAGGCCTTTAGAACCATTTAGAACTATTTTTAAAGGTATATAGAATTTGACCAAAATTTCATTTTTTGAAGCATGAACTATAGCCTTATGTTTGACAACTTGGGGGCGCTGATGACCCCTTTCAACAATGGGTTCAAACAGGTTTAAATACCTCAGAAATCATCTATTGATGCCTTTGGAACCATTTGGAACTGATTTGAAAGGTATATAAAAATATGACCAAAATTTCATGTTTTGGAGCATGAACTATAGCCTTATGTTTGACCACCGGGACGCTCATGACCCCCCTCAAAAATGGGTTCAAACAGGTTTAAATACCTCAGAAACCATCTATTGAGGCCTTTGGATCCATTTAGAACTGTTTTTAAAGGTATATAGAATTTGACTGAAATTTCATTTTTTGAAGCATGAACTATTGCCTTATGTATTACCACTTGGGGGGGCGCTGATTACCCCCCTCAAAAATGGGTTTAAACAAGTTTGAATACTTCAGAAATCATCTATTGAGGCCTTTGGAACCATTTAGAACTGTTTTAAAAGGTATTTAGAATTTGACCAAAATTTCATTTTTTGAAGCATGAACTATAGCCTTATGTTTGACCACTGGGGGGCGCTGATGACCCCCTTGAACAATGGGTTTAAACAGGTTTAAATACCTCAGAAATTGGCTTTTTATTCATTTGGAACCATTTAGAACTGTTTTGAAAGGCACATAAAAATTAGACCAGAATTTCATTTTTTGAAGCATGAACTATAGCCTTATGTTTTACAACCGGGGGGCACTGATGACCCCTCCAAACAGGTTGAAATACCTCAGAAATCATCTATTGATGCGTTTGGAACCATTTAGAACTGTTTTTAAAGGTATATAAAAACATGACCAAAATTTCATGTTTTGAAGCATGAACTATAGCCTTATGTTAGACCACCGGGGGGCGTTTATGACCCTGCTCAAAAATGGGTTGAAACAAGTTTGAATTCCTCAGAAACCATCAATTGAGGTCTTTGGAACCATTTAGAACTGTTTTTAAAGGTATATAGAATTTGAAAAAAATTTCATATTTTGAAGCATGAACTATAGCCTTATGTTTTACCACTGGGGGGGGGGGCGCTGATGACCCCCCTCAAAAATGGGTTGAAACAAGTTTGAATACTTCAGAAATCCTCTATTGAGGCCTTTGGAACCATTTGGAACTGTTTTGAAAGGTATATAGAATTTGACAATAATTTCATTTTTTGAAGCATGAACTATAGCGTTATGTTTGACAACTGGGGGGGCGCTGATGACCCCCCTCAAAAAATGGGTTCAAACAAGTTTGAATACCTCAGAAATCATCTATTGAGGCCTTTGTGATCCATTTAGAACTGTTTTTAAAGGTATATAGAATTTGACCAAAATTTCATTTTTTGAAGCATGAACTATAGCCTTATGTTTGACCACTGGGGGGCGCTGATGACCCCCTTGAACAATGGGTTTAAACAGGTTTAAATACCTCAGAAATTGGCTTTTTATTCATTTGGAACCATTTAGAACTGTTTTGAAAGGCACATAAAAATTAGACCAGAATTTCATTTTTTGAAGCATGAACTATAGCCTTATGTTTTACAACCGGGGGGCACTGATGACCCCTCCAAACAGGTTGAAATACCTCAGAAATCATCTATTGATGCGTTTGGAACCATTTAGAACTGTTTTTAAAGGTATATAAAAACATGACCAAAATTTCATGTTTTGAAGCATGAACTATAGCCTTATGTTAGACCACCGGGGGGCGTTTATGACCCTGCTCAAAAATGGGTTGAAACAAGTTTGAATTCCTCAGAAACCATCAATTGAGGTCTTTGGAACCATTTAGAACTGTTTTTAAAGGTATATAGAATTTGAAAAAAATTTCATATTTTGAAGCATGAACTATAGCCTTATGTTTTACCACTGGGGGGGGGGGGGGCGCTGATGACCCCCCTCAAAAATGGGTTTAAACAACTTTAAATCCTTCAGAAATCATCTATTGAGGCCTTTAGAACCATTTAGAACTATTTTTAAAGGTATATAGAATTTGACCAAAATTTCATTTTTTGAAGCATGAACTATAGCCTTATGTTTGACAACTTGGGGGCGCTGATGACCCCTTTCAACAATGGGTTCAAACAGGTTTAAATACCTCAGAAATCATCTATTGATGCCTTTGGAACCATTTGGAACTGATTTGAAAGGTATATAAAAATATGACCAAAATTTCATGTTTTGGAGCATGAACTATAGCCTTATGTTTGACCACCGGGACGCTCATGACCCCCCTCAAAAATGGGTTCAAACAGGTTTAAATACCTCAGAAACCATCTATTGAGGCCTTTGGATCCATTTAGAACTGTTTTTAAAGGTATATAGAATTTGACTGAAATTTCATTTTTTGAAGCATGAACTATTGCCTTATGTATTACCACTTGGGGGGGCGCTGATTACCCCCCTCAAAAATGGGTTTAAACAAGTTTGAATACTTCAGAAATCATCTATTGAGGCCTTTGGAACCATTTAGAACTGTTTTAAAAGGTATTTAGAATTTGACCAAAATTTCATTTTTTGAAGCATGAACTATAGCCTTATGTTTGACCACTGGGGGGCGCTGATGACCCCCTTGAACAATGGGTTTAAACAGGTTTAATACCTCAGAAATTGGCTTTTTATTCATTTGGAACCATTTAGAACTGTTTTTAAAGGCACATAAAAATTAGACCAGAATTTCATTTTTTGAAGCATGAACTATAGCCTTATGTTTTACAACCGGGGGGCACTGATGACCCCTCCAAACAGGTTGAAATACCTCAGAAATCATCTATTGATGCGTTTGGAACCATTTAGAACGGTTTTTAAAGGTATATAAAAACATGACCAAAATTTCATGTTTTGAAGCATGAACTATAGCCTTGTGTTAGACCACCGGGGGGCGTTTATGACCCTGCTCAAAAATGGGTTGAAACAAGTTTGAATTCCTCAGAAACCATCAATTGAGGTCTTTGGAACCATTTAGAACTGTTTTTAAAGGTATATAGAATTTGAAAAAAATTTCATATTTTGAAGCATGAACTATAGCCTTATGTTTTACCACTGGGGGGGGGGGGGGCGCGCTGATGACCCCCCTCAAAAATGGGTTTAAACAACTGTAAATCCTTCAGAAATCATCTATTGAGGCCTTTAGAACCATTTAGAACTATTTTTAAAGGTATATAGAATTTGACCAAAATTTCATTTTTTGAAGCATGAACTATAGCCTTATGTTTGACAACTTGGGGGCGCTGATGACCCCTTTCAACAATGGGTTCAAACAGGTTTAAATACCTCAGAAATCATCTATTGCTGCCTTTGGAACCATTTGGAACTGTTTTGAAAGGTATATAAAAATATGACCAAAATTTCATATTTTGAAGCATTAACTATAGCCTTATGTTTGACCACCGGGTCGCTCATGACCCCCCTCAAAAATGGGTTGAAACAAGTTTGAATACCTCAGAAACCATTTATTGAGCCCTTTGGATACATTTAGAACAGTTTTTAAAGGTATATACATTTTGACCAAAATTTAATTTTTTGAAGCATGAACTATAGCCTTATGTTTGACCACTGGGGGGCGCTGATGACCCCAGCTATTAATCTGTTTTCTTTTTTCAGACTTTGAACACAAATGAGGACCTGAAGAATTTTTACAAAGTTCTTTCCACAAACACAGATGGAAACGTTGAATTTGTTTCAACAGTGGAAGGTAGCTAAAAATTAAATATAATGTTATTAGCCAAAGAGTAAAATACTACAAGTCTGATTTAATTCGGATTTATTCATCCTATTTTTACATCTTGGCAGCTTATGATTACCCAATATACGGGACCCAGTGGCATCCAGAGAAGAATGCGTTTGAATGGTTAAAGTCTTATTATTCACACTCACGCTCAGCAGTGAAAACCACCTTCTATATGGCAGAGTTCTTCGTCAATGAAGGTATGAACCAAACATTATTATACATTATGCATTATGCGTAATGAATATTTGTAATATGTCATTGTTTTGTTTTGTTTCCTTACAGCAAGAAAAAGCTTCCACAGATTTGAAACTGAAGACGCTGAGAGAAAAGCACTGATATACAACTACCGTCCTGTTTTCACCGGGGTCAAAAGCTGCTTTCTGCAAAAATACTTTTTCTGATGTCTTTTCGCACACTGATAATTGATCGATTGAATCATAAGAAATGTGATGAAATGTACATTTCAGATATTAGGAAAACAGTGAAAGTCGCCTGAACTTATGTTAAACAGATGGTGTTAGGTTCTGTGCACTATTTTTTCTCGTCTTCTCCTTCTTTATGACTTTGTTTTGTCTATTTCAGATTAATAACTTTGTAGACATTTTGCCTAGTTAACTGTGTTTTGCTAGGTTAACTATTTTAGTCCTTTTGTAGTATTTCTTCTATTTTTATATGCCTATAGCCTTATGTTTGACCACTAGGGGGCGCTGATGACCCCCCCCCCCCCAAAAAAAAAAAAAAAAAAAAAGTGTTGAAACAGGTTTAAATACCTCAGAAATCCTCTATTGATGCCTTTGGAACCATTTAGAACTGTTCTTAAAAGTATATAAAACTATGACCAGAATAAAATTTTTTGGAGCACCACTGGGGGGTGCTGATGACCCTCCTCAAAAATGGGTTGAAACAGGTTTAAATACCTCAGAAATCATTTCGAACTGTTTTTAAAGGTATATAAAAATATGAGCAGAATTTCATTTTTGGAGCAGATATTCTAGCCTTATGATCAACCACTGGGGGGGGGGGGGGGGGGGTGCTGATGACCCCCCTCAAAAATGGATTGAGACATCTTTAAATACTTCAGAAATCATCTATTGATGTCTTTGGAACCATTTACAACTGTTTTTAAAGGTATATAAAAATATGACCAGAATTTCATTTTTGGAGCACATACGTTCGGGATCAAAACCGACTTTCTGTAAAAATACTTTTTCTGATGTCTTTTCGCACACTGATAATTGATCGATTGAATCATAAGAAATGTGATGAAATGTACACTTCAGATATCAGGAAAAACAGAGAAAGGAGAGTAAATGCTGAACTTTTGTTAAACAGATGGTGTTAGGTTCTGTGCACTATTTTTTTCTAGTCTTCTCCTTTTTGACTTTTTTTTGTCTATTTCTGATTAAGAACTTTGTAAACATTTTGCCTAGTTAACTGCATTTTTCTAGGTTAACTATTTTAGTCCTTTTGTAGATTTTCTTCTATTTTTATATGCTTAATTACTGTCACATCCACTCCACACAGGTTTTGCCTCATGCCTGCAGCATAGTTTTTTGTTAGCGTTTTCTTTTTGTTGGCCGAGTGGGTCCGAATGTCCTGTTTTCACTTTTCTTTTCCTTAAGACTTAGTTTGTGGCTTGTCTTTAGCTTACCGGTCTACAGATCTGATTGGAATATGACCAAAACATGGGCTATTTCTGTAATAGAATAAATACACAGAACTGGCATCTGGATACATTTTCCAAAGCTTTTAATTTGGCCGGTAAGCTACAGGGCCATTGGTCTTATTTTTTGGGAAAGGTAGCGGTGCGCTGGCAGCTTCTGCGGCCCCGTATAGGGTTGGCCTGTCCAGTGCAAGGTTATTACCATTAACAAAAAGTTACACAATGGCAAAAACTAGAACTGAAAAAACATTTTCGTCAACTGAAATAAATAAATAAGTAAAAGAAAAAATGATAACTGAAACTGTACTGTGTGCTTACAAAACTAACTAAAACGTATAAAAATTATGGATAAAATTCCCTTCGTTTTCATCTTTGTCAATATCGGATTGATATGAAATTGATTTATTTCGCTCGAGCAATTTTAATTGGTGGCACCATACGACACTCCACGGTTCGTCACTTCTCGTCACTTCTCGTTTAGAGCCGTCTTCTCGTCCCCACTCTATCTGGAAACATGGAGACTAAAGTTGGGCAAAAGCACCAGAGTCCTGTCTGGGATTTATTTGAATACGATGGCAAGGAAGATAAAAGATATTTTAAAAAAAACTAAAACTAAACAAAAAAACTAAGCATTTAGAAAAAAACTAAAACTAATAAAACTAGCAAAACTGCTCTAAAAACTAATTAAAACTAACTGAATTTGAGAAAAAAAGTCAAAACTAAATAAAACTAAACTATAATGAAAAATCCCAAACTATTATAACCTTGGTCCAGCGCACCGTCCTTATTTTTATTTGGCCGGTCCACTCTGGTCTTTTCTTTTATTACTTTGGATACAGGGTTTTTAAAGGGTTTGGTTCTGGTTAGTTAAAAACAACTCATTCAAACAAAGTAAAGAAGTTAAAACAATGAAGAACAAAACAAAAGAAATGTAATAAAATAAAAAGATATTTTTTGAATGACACTCTTTGACTTTTGTGTCCTTTTTAAATATGTTTCACTTTCTGGTCATAACAGGTGAATACTAATATTTGGTAGAGTAATAAAGTAGGTATTTGGTAACAAATTCAGTGTAACCTTTTGTGGTTATATGGTCAGTGTATCTTTCAGTAATTGGATTTTCTTTTCAGAAACAAAAGAAAAATCTGTGGTTAATTGATTTTCGTTTTAAAATACAAGAATTAAAATTGAATTTCAATGCATTTTTCTTTTTCAGTGTCAAAACAGATGTAAACCAAATTTAAAAAATGGATTGATTTTCATTTTCTCTTTCTAATGACAAAAAAAAGTTATTATCTGACAGAAATGGAAAAACGGACCAAAAACGCCTGTTTTTTTTTCCACTTTGAGACCAGATGTTGTCATTTTTAAGGAAAGAGCGGTCACAAAGATTCCTAGGAACGACGGGTTTGTCCAAAATCTGGACATTGTAGACATACTCCCTCCACGAATGTCTATGAACCCATCGTTTGTAAGAATCTTTGTGACCTAGGCATTAGCGCTCTTTCCTTGAAAATGAAAACATCTGGTCTGAGAAAATGAAAAAACGGGTGTTTTTGGTCCGTTCTTCCACTTCTGTCATGTAGTAACTATCCTTTTTGTTATTAGAAAGAGAAAACAAACAAAAAAAATTTTTTAATTTGGTTTATCTGTTTTGACACTGAAAAGAAAAATGCCTTGAAATTAAATTTTCTTATATTTTGAAACAAAAATTAATTAACCACTGGTTTGTTTTTGTTGTTTCTGAAAAGAAAATCCAATTACCAAACTAGAAAAACACTTGAAACACTTAAATGTACAAACACAACAACATACGAGTCCAAAAACATTTAAGGCTGATAAAATATCTATTTTTTTATTCTAACATTTACCTTCATGCCACAATCTGCCATAATTCTCTTCCTATGCTTTGGATAACAAAGTTGAGCATCTTTAAAAAGTCCTCAACCACTGGCAAGTAAATCTGACATAGCCATAGGTATTTATAAAGTCCACTTTCAACTCAATTCAAGGACAGCAACAGGAAAACAGAAATGATTTGTCAAATGTAACTTCCAAAATGCTTTATGCACAAATAACACTCAGATAATATTGTTTCTTCTTCTTTTTAGAATAAAATGATATTTGAATAACATTTACACATCAAGCTGACGAGACTGGGATCTCAATCACAATACTACTGGAAATGTAATAATGCAATCCAGTAAGGAACATTCAAGATGTCAAAATTACCATGAGGAACTGAGCTATCAGGGATAGTGCTGCAAGTAACCTCTTAACATGCACTGAAATGAAACACAAATGGCCTTTTTTTAAAATTAAAATGTAGAAAAATAAAAACTGAAACTTGTGCCTCTGGAATTCAGTAGTTTCATTGGCCTCTGACGCTAACACCGCTTTTTCTCTTATATACAAATACACAATTTCTCAGGGTTTAATACTAATACTAATGGCTTTTTGTCTCCAGCCTTTTCGGATACAATGTCTTCATTGATTTAAGCCAAAAGAAGAAGTGACACTGCACTTACTATATAAAAAAAAAAAAAAAATGAAAATGCAGGTTCCATCATCTGAATATTAACTTTCTTTACCTACCACCTACCATACTTGGTCTAAACAATGAGGCATGCAGTATCTGTACACTTTAACTCGTTGTTAGGTTGTTACGATGTCGTTGGTTATAGAGGTGACAGGGTTGCAGTTATGGGGTTGTACATCCCAGTAAAGTCTCAAATTCTGACTGTATTAGCTGTTTTAACCCTTAAAGACCTAAAACTAGTTTTGTGGCGACTTCCAAATGAATCTTTCCTCTACATTTAATGTTTTCTAAGTAATTTACCACAATTTGTTACGCATATCCTCTGCATCTTTCAGTAGAAATCAGGCATTTTCCTACATTTAACCCTATAACACTGAACGTATCATATTTGATACATGAGTTTTGAAGCCCTCTACGTGATAAGTATGATTTTTTTTTGTCTTGAAACACTTGATGTATACAATTAGATACATGCAATACACTGATAATCCACCAGGGGGGAGGAATTTGTTCACCGGAGGCCTTTCCAATGACACTACAAAATTGTTAGGAGGCAGAACTTTGCCAATTTTGAAAAGGAATTACCAATTTGTTAAACATGTTTGTGTTATATTTTTGTTTGTTCAAAAATAATATTTGAGCATTGAGACCCAATGTATCAAATATGATACAAAATTGAAAAGCATACATGGAATTTGATATTTGAAAACATTTTTTGGTTGTTCAGAAGGACCAATAAAGGCTCCAGTTTCAAAGAACTGGAATTTTCTGTCATTGATTTTAATGGTTCAGGTTTTACAGGGTTAATTATGCCATGTTTCCACTACTTGGAACCAGCTCGACTCAGTATTCCTGGAGACCGTTTCCATTACAAGATACTACTGACTATAGTACCTGGTCGTCATAGCGATGTGGCACGTTACTTCCATGTCGTCTGTTCAGAGAGTTGCTGATACGAGGGCCGTTCAATAAGTTCATGGCCTCACCCAGAACAGAACAACACAGACTGATAATTTATATTTTTTTTCAACATAATCTCCATTTACAGCAATGCACTTGGTCCATCGACGTTCAAGCATCACTGTCCCATCACGAAAGAATGTAACATCCTGTATTATGACAACCAGCATTTCTGGGTGAGGCCATGAACTTATTGAACGGCCCTCGTAAACTCTCTCGTTGCGTGTTGTCTCATCTGAATTTTTCGTCGGCCACCAAAGACTGAACCTCCTCGACCGACCATGGTGTAGTTTTGGGCTGTTATCATGTGGATTAATGTACCGTGATATTTACTGTCCACTTCTGCATCTGTTTTTTGTAAAACGGTCACAGAGACAACTCTGACCAATCAGTGGTCTGCAGTGTTTACACGTCACGTTTTAGTATCTGGTCCCCAGTCCTGGAACCTCGGCGGAGGTGATACCAAAAAAGTAGTACCGGGTACCAGATTCCAGGTCCTTTTTCGTAATGGAAACGCAAAAAAGGCTGAGCCGAGTCGAGCTGATACCACGTAGTGGAAACAGGGCATTACTGACCATGTAGATGTTTGTACAAGTAAATTAAAAGGTTATCATATCAAAACAGAAAAAAACTAAATTAAAGATTTTAACTGAATGTAAAAACAAACATCTACACCCACTATCATTTGTCAAACTATATGGTTTTACTATTGAATCGACGTTGCAGAAGATAACGCTTCCATGTTCCAAATTGATCATATCTGATGACCATCAAAAGGTGAGAAACATCATTTTACCTGAATTATTTACAAGTATTGATAGGATTAATGGGTAAAAGTTATTTAGGTCAGTAGATTCTTTTGGTCGCCAGCAGCTGTTTAGGTCTTTGAGGGCTAATGTGTGCAGAGAAAAAAGATCTATTTCTACAGTATATTGTATATTTGAAGGAGTAGTTTGACATTTCGAGAAACGTCTCAGTCTTTCTGCTGGAATGATTTGGATATGAAATGGATACACCTGGCAGATTTGTCAGTTAAATATGAAGGTAGCCTGAACTATCTTAGCATAACGACTGAAAACGGATGCAAAATGCTAGTCTGGAGGGAAAATTTGCCTCCATGTGTCTCTGGAGACACTGCAAAGTCAGTGTCAATGTGTACTGAGAGTAAACAAGGTATAATGTGGTCCCTAGGGAGATTTTGAGGTGGGACTAAACTGACTTTCCTTGGATTACACAAGGCTAGCTGTTTCAATCTTTATGCAAATCTAAGCTAATCAGCTGTAGCTTCATGTTTACTGGGCAGATGGTTGATGTGTTTCATACTCTTACTCCAACCACTCTAAGTGAATGAGCTCATTTTCAGAAATGTCAAGCTAGTCCTTCACGATGAACCTTGTTGCAGCTCCATAATGGGAGTCCCACTACAGCTGGATGTTTTACTGACACAGTAAGGCACAGTGACTAAAAGTTAATGCTTCTGTTTTTTAAAGGACATCTACTAAAACCAAAGTATCACGATAAAAACTGCAAAATGAAAGTGAAACCCATTTCAAGCTTTCTTCTTCTATTTTTTTCTTTTTTTTTTTTCCCTCTACACATTTTGCCAGATTTGATAGTTCCGTCAGCGTCACTGAAATACATAAAATGAGACTACAAGATAAAAACAACATCAGGGCAAACGGAATTACCCGAAGAAAACATATCCGTAGTAGCCGAGAGTGAATGTTTGTGTGCTATTTTACATGTACTGTAAGAACAACAGACACAACCACAGTCCAACATGAAAAGTTCTTCACAACTTTAAAAATAGTAACATTTCCTGTATCCGCATGATCCGAGACACCCTTTACAAATACCGCCGTCCAGTGTTTCTCACCAGGCGTCTGATTTTTCATAAATATACAAGCCAACGAGTTATGTGCTGTTAGCTGCTCCTTCTCCTCGCAGTTCGGAAGTCTGTGTGAGAGCCGAGGCTTTCTCTCCACTGCTTTCGAGGAGCTGGTCCTTTCATCGTTTAAAGAAGACTGCTTCCTGCCGGATCCATCTCGCTTCGGTTTGTCCAAAATATCGTGTCAGGTCATCAGTCTTTGTCGGCTCTTCCGGAGGGACCTTTTGGGCCGAGGTTTGGGAGGGGGGTGGGGGGGGCGGATGAAGACGGGAGGATGAGTACGAGGCGTAGATGCGTCGTCTGCTCGGAAAGGCAGTCTCAGGTTCAGTGATGCGGACACGGGGATCCAAATGCAGCAACCGAACCAAAACGAATTGATTGGGAACAGATGAGAGTTGCATATTGTGGACAGCTAGGCGCCAGTGTTGTGCTTGGACACGGGGAGCGGAATGGACTTATGGATGGGGAGGATTCCAGGTTGTAGGATGAGCCACGCGAGGACGAGCTAACCCTCATCTTCGTTCTCCTCCTCCAGCGCCTCCTCAAACACTCTCTCCGGTAGCCTGAAGCATTCCTCGAAGAAATTTACAAGGGATTGGCTGAGGTGCTGCCGTGTCGCTTCGCTGTGAATGAAGTGACCTTCGTCTGGGTAGATCTGAGACACAAAGAAGAAGGTGTCGACTTTAGCGTGATGTACGGTGAGAGCTCAATTTTAAAGAACATAAAGTAAGAACGACAATGAAAAGTATGTGCATAACAAGCTGTGGAGTGACTTTGTGGAATAATCTAGAACAGGAGATAAAGGAAAGTACAAACATAAATGTATTTAAAAAGAGCTATAAAGAATTGTTTCTAAATAGGATAAAAATAGTATTGTCTCAAAGACCAGTCATGGTTTCTTGGAATTAAGAGAGAGTAATTCGAATTTCAGAGATTTTCAAATGTGTGAGTGGATTAAAGTGAGGTCTGAATGTGGGTGTGAAATTATGGAATGGACCTTATGATGCACTTAAGTTATCCACTCCTTTGGCGAAGTTTAAAAAAAAAAACCAAACAAACAAAATAAAACAATGAGGCATGCAGTATCTGTACACTTTAACTCGTTGTTAGGTTGTTACGATGTCATTGGTTATAGAGGTGACAGGGTTGCAGTTATGGGGTTGTACATCCCAGTAAAGTATTAGCTGTTTTAACCCTTTAATGCATGAATTATGAGAACCTTAACCCTTTCATGCATGAATTATAAGAATTTTTCCTGAGTGTTTTTATTTCTCTTTAGTCATTAAAAAAAAACAAACAATGCGTTTGAAAAAAAATGTATGAACCTGTTTTTCATGGAGTTTCAGCTGGACACCACGCATTTAATATTTCAAGCAAAGAAACATATATTTACTGATATACTGTGTGAAATCTATGAAATAAAAACAAGTACTTTGGGTGTCTAGAAAAGCGCTATATAAATCCAATCCATTATTTTTATTTATTTATTTATTTAATTTTATTTTTTAAATGCTGCTAATCTGATGTTTTCTCACATTTTATCATACTCCATCATTACTAACTTCATGAAGATAACATAAAATAACTTTTGTTTGAAAAAAAAAAAAAAAAAATTACATTAATTATAGTCTAATAACAAGCATTTGACTTCCAATCAAACATGTTAGTGTAGATCAGGTAGAACACCAAAGAACACCAAAGTTACAGTAATGGTATGAATTGCAGTGTATGTGATGATGCAAGAGCGTCCAATGTGTTGACTGATATGGAACTAAAACAACAAAACTCATGAATATACAAGAGAACAGCTGTAGAATAACTGTCCACTGTAGTGACATGAAAGGGTTAATCAAGTGTCTTTGGGCATGAAAAAAACAATGTGATTTTTTTTTTTTTTTTTTTTTTTTATGAACCTATTTTTCATAGAGTTACAAAAATGTCCACTCATCTGGACACCATACGTTTAATTTTTGAAGCAAAGAAACATGTATTTCCTGACATACTGTGTGAAAACTATGAAATAAAAGCATTTTTGACCTCTTGAGACCCAGCAATGCATTTTTGTCCTCTGAAGGGGACGAAAGTTTGACAGTTTTACTTAAAAAAAAATGCTGTCCATTGTAAAGGACATTCCATTAAAAAAAATAAATAAATGAAAATAATTAAAAAAAAAAAAAAAAAATATCTCAACAAACAAACAAACAAACAAACAAAAACTGTTGCATTATGCAGTTTCTAATCAAGACAATTGTTTCATGGAAAAAAGCTAAAATTTTCACTTTCCTGGGTCTCAGGAGGTTAATGCTGCTAATCTGATGTTATCTCATATTTTAACATACTCGCTCAGATAATATGCAAAACAAACCTCTGTTAATTACAGTCTAATAACAGTTAGCAATTGATTTAGATAAAAGAACAGGAAAGTTATAGTAACGGTTTGAATGTCAGTGTATGGGATGATGCATTAGTGTTCACTGTGTTGGCTGATGGAACTAAAACAACAAAACCCATGAATATACAAGAGAACAGCTGGAGAAGAACTGTCCACTGGAGTGACCACTATGCATGAAAGGGTTAAAGACTTAAAATTAGTTTTGTGGTGACTTCAAAATGAATCTTTCCTTTCCATTTAATGTTTTCTAAGTCATTTACCACTATTTGTTATGCATATCCTCTGTATCTTTCAGCAGAAATCAGGCATTTTCTTATATTAAACCCTATAACACTGAACGTATCATATTTGATACACAAGTTTTGAAACCCTCTACATCAGGGGTGTCAAACTCATTTTAGTTCAGGGGTCACATTCAGCCTAATATGATATAAAGTGGGCCGGACCAGTAAAATAATATAAATAATAGGATAAAAATTTTTGAGTGAAAAAGTAAAATTGTGTAATGAAAATTTACATCTATGAATTATACTCAAATATAACATGAACAAATATGAACAACCTGTAAATATTAGAAAAATGTTAACAATATTACACATTAGTTTATACATGTGAATCACAACTTAGAGATCAATGTGGATCTAAAAATACACAAAACAGTTAATAACAGGCAGAATATTATTAAAATTCCACATACTTCTCTTAAGAGATTTCAGATATTCACTTTTTTTTTTTTTTTTTTATAAAAGGCTAGTCTGTAAATGTAAGTATTCTTGTGTAATGTAACTTTTTTACACTAAAACTAAGACAAAAATTTGCAGTTTTCATAATTTATAGGTTATTATGACAGTATTTTACTGGTCTGATCATTTTTCGATTGAAATGACCTAAAATGATTTTAACATCCTTGACTGTTCATATCTTCAATGTCATTTTTGCATTTCACAAATTCATCCCAGGGGCCGGATTGAACCCTTTGGCCGGCCGGATTTGGCCCCCGGGCCGCATGTTTGACACCTGTGCTCTACATGATCAGTGTAATATTTTTTTTCTCAAAACACTTGATGCATACAATTGTTTATCTAGATGACCTGGGATTGTGGGTGTGAAATTATGGAATGGACTTAAGTTATCCACTCCTTTGACGAAGTTTAAAAAAAAAAAAAAAAAAAAAAAAAAGAGTACTTTGGGTTTAAATTATTCGGAAATATTGAATTGAGATGGCAGATGTGTTTTTGTTGTTTATTTGTTTTTTTTGTTTTATTTGTTAATATTATGGTGTGAATGCTCGATGCTGTACACATTTAAGCTGATGTAAGCAGTGTATTAGTTGAAAAGGATAGGCAAAAAAATAAGCTTTTGCTTCTAGCCTTTTCCTTTTTTGGTTTTTATGTTTATTATGATTGATGTACTGAGTACAATGATTGAAGTAAAACCCAAAATAAATCCATCCATGCATTCATTCATTCATGTATTCATATGCTTCAGGAGTTTGCTGATACATTTGTCAACGTTGGCGAAGCTACTGTGAAACATTCCCAATGGAAGAAGTTGAACTACAGTAAAACTACCCATGGGAAAAGTCTAGATTTATTTAACTTTGATCATTTTTCTACCTTGGAAAAAAAAAAAAAGATCAAATATAGTTCAATGTTATTTGTCACTGTATGTTCAGCTGCGGTACAATATCTAGGGCAGTGTCTAACGAAAACCACTAAGAACACAAAAAGTAGAAATGCCATCGTACCCCAGTAGTATTCATTTATAGAAACTAAGAAGTGCAAGATGAACTCATATGAATATTATCTGTTCATACAATATAAGGTCAATAGCTTAATATCCCTGTTGTGTAGAAGACTAAAATCAGGAAAATAATGAGAAAATATTAAAAAAAAAAAAAAAAACATAGTCAGCCAAATATTGAGTGTTATCTAGGTTATGTAAATTTCTAGTTGGTATGTAAAATGTTTTTTGTCTGAAAAAAATGTTTAAAATAGCTGAAAATACTTACAGTTACAGAAAAAATTACACTGGTCAACAACAAATTTATTGTTTAAGTTTTTTGAGCTGATTTAGGATCATTTTGGTGTGCTGAATCCAAAAATCACATTAATTTTGCTCAATCAGGTCAACTTTCTGAACTATGCTACATATTGGCTTTTGAACATTTTTGCTTACATTTATGGGCATTTTCACATCATATGATACAAAATTCTTTCATATGTCTTGCAATAAATGAGTTCTGAAGATTTTACTTTTGCCAATTTATGATTAATGTTTTTTTTAATATTACAGGTGAATGAAATGGCTTCGACTAGAAGATCTTGCAAAAATAAACCTGACGTATTCTGCTACATTTGCGGTGAATACACCATTGTACCTAACAGGAATCAAGTCACAAGTTTCATAAAGTGTGCTTACCAATCTTGTTTTGGTATTAATTATTATATTTTGTGAGAAGATCAAATTTTTCAAAATCAAATTAGCAAAAAAACCTGACCTGATTGAGAAAAACAGATGTCATTTTTGGATTTAGTGGTGCAAAATGGTCCTAATTCAGTTGAAAAAACCAAGACAACTTGCAAAAAACATTCTTTTGTAACCCAGTGTTATCAGACCATCAAAAGTCATCAAAAACAATGGTTATGCAATCAGGTACTAACTCCTGTGTGTGTCATGTGACTAAAACAGACAGAAAAGAAAACATGGAATGTCTAAAAAAGCCCCGTTTTTGTCATAGCTATTGATGTAAGAACTGAAGTGATTTTGGTTACTATCAAGAAAACATGGAAAATGGATAGATATTAGCTCTGAAATTATGTTTATGTTTATGTTTACGCATTTGGCAGACGCTTTTTTCCAAAGCGACTTACAGGGGAAAACCAATTAAATCACTCAATCAATCAAATTTTATTTATATAGCGCCAGATCACAAAAAAGTTATCTCTTGACATTTTATATATAGAGTTGGTCAAAACCAGACTCTAAGTCAATTTACAGAAACCCAACAGAATCCTCCAGGAGCAAACACTTGTGACTGGTGACAGTGGCGAGGAAAAACTTCCCTTTAACAGCAGAAACCTGGAGCAGACCCAGACTCCTGGAGGATGGCCGTCTGCCTGGACCAGTTGGGGTTAAAGAGAGAGAGTAGAGAAGGGGAAAAAGAGAGAGCGATAGAGATAGAGACTGGGGGAGAGGGGGAGAAGGGGGAGACACATGGAGGCGGTTGAGGATAAGTGAGTGGTGATGATGAGGGCAGGGAAGAGGCCGGACCACCGCAGCAGGTCCAGAGATAATCGTGAAAGAATCTGTGGTTGTCCTGGGAAAAACCTTATTAAAATATTTAAAATGGAATGTTTGAAAGTGCTAGGATAGGAGGTGCTCTCGGAAGAGCTGGGTCTTCAGGAGCTTCTTGAAGATAGGCAGGGATGACTCTGTTCTTGTAGCACTTGGTAGAGCATTCCACCAACGTGGAACGACCCATGAAAAGAGCCTGGATTGTCTTGTACAAGGTCTGGGGACCACCAGACTACGTTCCCCAGATGAGCGGAGTGGTCGTGGGGCGACATAAGCTTTTATTAGTGCACCTAAGTAGACAGGAGCAGACCCACGGAGAATTTTGTAGGCTAGGATTAAAGATTTGAAATTAAACTCTTATGAGCTATTTTTGTTGTTATCATTATATTTGTCCGAACAAATGTACCTTTAGTTGTACCAGGCATTAAAATGAACAAGAAATTGAAGAAAACAAGGGTGGTCTAATCATTTTTTTCCACAACTGTAGATATACAGCACAGTCCAGTCCAGTGTTTCCTTTCTGCAGTGCCTGGCTGTTAGGTTAAAGTTAAAAAAGTGAGAAATTAAAGAATAAATTGTTTGATTTCTTAAAAAAAAAATCCTTTTGCAAATGATGAATTGCAGCGGTAAGTGATGCTGTATTAAAAGGTTGATTTCACAATTCTGCTTGAAATGACTTACTTTTTCCCAAAATGTAATCACATCTATTCTGGGTCTTGAATTAAGCAAGATTTTTCTTTGCTTTAGTGCAAAAAAATAACATTAAATTATGAAAATATTTACATTTCCAAACTATCCTGTAACAACCTGAAATGTCTAAAGAAAATCAAGCACAATTTTAACAATTTTTCTGCCTGTTCCTCACTGTTCCTCAGTGTTTAGTGTCTGATCCATAATGCACATGTAGAAATGAGAAGTGGACGCAGAATATTGTTAAAATTGTACTAAATTTTCTTACATTTTTTAATTTTAATTTTTAAAGTTTTTTTTTTTTTTTTTTTTTTTTTGGGATAGTTTATAAAAGTAAGTATTTTCATAATTTAATGTTTTGGGTTTTTTTACCCTAAAACAAAGACAAAAATGTGGAGTTGTCATTATTTATAGGTTATTATGTTATTATTTTTCTGGTCCGGCCCACTGCAGATCAAATTTAGCTGTCCAGGTGTCTTAGGTCATCTTTAGCTTATTGTTTTTGCAACATTTATTTCCAGACTTCTGTATAAAATATGGAACACCCCACTTTTCTTCAAATATCATGAAAACTGCCAGACAGGAAATTAACCCATAAAGACCCAGTGCTATATTTGTGGCAGGTCTCAAATATTTTTCTCTCTTCTTATATGATTTCTCAGCATTTATTCTTATATTATGGTCTGTATTTTGCATTGAAAATCAGTGAATATCCAAATGAGTCATATCTGATGGCCATGAAAAGATGACAAACTGCATTTTACACTAATTATTTACATGGATTAATAGTAATAGTGGATCAACACGTACTTCACATTTTATAACAGTAAATGATTTCAGTTGCTGGTGGATGTTTGGGTCTTTATACCTGATTTAGACTGGGAAAAAATTATTAGACCACCCTTGTTTTCTTCAATTTCTAGTTCGTTTTAATGCTAAAGGTACATTTGTTTGGACAAATATAATCATAACAAAAATAGCTCTTAAGAGTTTAATTTAAGAGCTGATATCTAGCCATTTTCCACAGTTTTCTTTCAAAATCACTTAATATTCATAATAATCAACATGATATTTACGTATTTTTCGCCATGTTTATGAAATGACTTCTCATATCATCTCGCAATAATAAACAAAGTTGTGATTTAATAGAAAAACTGACATTACGCACTTCTATTTTTTCGACATTTATTACATATCAGTAAAGTTTTGTGCAAATGTCCATTGTCTACTCGCCTAAATATATTGATTTGCTGTCATGTGATTGGCCTGTTATTTATATTAACATGCAGCTGAATAGACGTGCCTAATAAAGTGGCCAGTGTGGGTGTATCCAATTACTGAAATGCAGGCAAATTAATTTAGTCATTTTTCAGCATCAGTTATCGTGTGAACTACCTGACAATAAGTGAAATAAATCTGTACTCTGTGTACATTGGTCAGTAATGAGCTGAGATGAACATTCAGCAGCGCTACATTGTGTGTTAATTGGATTAGTCCTGGTGGTAATGCAGGATGCCCAAGACGGTCTCATAAGCTCATTATATGGCATGAAGGCATTGTGAGGGCTAATCCTCTGCCTGCTGTGGGATCCCAGTGGGAGCCCAAACCTCCCAGAGGTTGGAAAAACACTGAACCAGGAACAGTAAAACGAGTGTATAGAAACTGGATGAACATCAGAGTAGAAGAGCAAAAGCCACATACCTGTAAAGTATAGTTGGCCTTTTCATTAATAAGCCGAGCAATGAATTTTGCTGTGTGCTGGAAATGGACTTTTTCTGGGAAAACAACACAACAGATATCAAATTATAAGCACTTCAAGTTACTGTGAGAAGATATAAACAACATATACAAAAACACCCGACATCCATTATGCACAGCGCAAAAAAAGAGTAATAAAGTCAGTTAACATGGTGGGAAAATCACACTAATCCACTATTTTTACAGGCAAACAAACTGAAATTTAAAGATCTGGTCAAATTCAAGATTGCATAAATCATGTACAAGGCAGTAAATAATCCATATACAAAAAAAAAAAAAAAAAGGTTTATAGAAAGACAGAGGGGGTATAACTTAGGAGAATTTAATAAAAAAAAAAAACACTCAATGAAAAACACGCGCGTGATTTTGTGAAACAATCTGAAGAAGAAGTTGAAAGAATGTGTAAAAATTATTCACTTAAAAAAATGTACAAGGAACTTTTGTTGAAGGCAAGGGTGTCTATAAGGTTATTTTTATTTATAATTTGCATCTTTTATGCTGATTTTAATCTTTTTTGTCCAGTGTTTCCTTTCTGTAGTGCCTGGCTGTTAGGTTAAAGTTAAAAAAATGAGAAATTAAAGAATAAAGTGTTTGATTTCTTAAAAAAAAATCCTTTTGCAAATGATGAATTGCAGTGGTAAGTGATGGCAGATATTGTATTAACAAGTTGATTTCACAATTCTGTTTGGAATTACTAATGTGTATATTTATGTGTAAACGCACATGTATTTTGTTAATATGGGGCAGAAAATATAAGATTGTTTACCTTTTTGCTCCTTTTCATTCATAATGTGGTCAATTTGTTGACATGTAAAATGAGATTTGATTTTTCTGTGTTTTTCTTTTATCTTTTGAAATAAATACATAAACAAGTGGTGCCAGGCACAACAAACCCCGCCTCTCACATGTATTGGCATCTGATGTCATCATGTCTATGCGTGTGCTGATGTCAACATATCAATTGCCTCTATATATGTGCCAAGTTTGAAGTAAATTGAAACAAAATTGATGTTTTCATTGACATTTGAAATGTCGCCCATTATAAGTAAATGGGAGAAAAAAAAGATGTAAAAAAAATTATCAAAAATTTTAAGTTTGACTTGCTTTTCCCAAAATGAAATGACATCTATTGTGGGGTACTGGCAATCTATAAACCCAATTTGGTATGAATTCAACCAATAGTTTTGCTGCTACAGACATGTGAAATCTCGGCCATTATAAGTAAATGGGAGAAAAAAAAAAGATGTAAAAAAAATTCAGCAAAAATTTGAACTTTGACCTACTTTTCCCAAAATGTAACTACGTCTATTCTGGGTCACTGGTAATTTATAAACCAAATTTCATATGAATTCGACCAATAGTTTTGCTGCTGCAGACATTTGAAATTTTGCCTATTATAAGTAAATGGGGACAAAAAAGATTTTAAAAATTCATTAAAAATTTGAACTTTGACCTACTTTTCCCAAAATGTAACCACATCTATTTTGGGTCACTGGCAATCTATAAACCAAATCTGGTATGAATTTAACCAAAAGTTTTGCTGATACAGACATCGGAAATGTCGACCATTATAATTGGAAAAAATAAGATTTTAAAAATTCATAAAAAATGTGAACTTTGACCTACTTTTTCCAAAATGTAATGAGATCTATTCTGGGTCACTGGTAATTTAGAAACCAAATTTGGTATGAATTCAACCAATAGTTTTGCTGCTACAGACATTTGAAATTTTACCCATTATAAGTAAATGGGGAAAAAAAAGATTTTAAAAATTCATTCAAAATGTGAACTTTGACCTACTGATCCCAAAATGTAATGACCTCTATTCTGGGTCACTGGCCATCTATAAACCAAATTTGGTATAAATTCAATCAATACTTTTGCTGCTACAGACAATTGAAATTTCGCCCATTATAAGTAAATGGGGGGGAAAATCAAAAAAAAAAAATTCATAAAAAATATGAACATTGACCTATTTTTCCCAAAATGTAACGAGATCTATTCTGGGTGACTGGCAATCTATAAACCAAATTTGGTATGAATTCAACCAACAGTTTTGCTGCCACAGACAATTGAAATGTCGCCCATTATAAGTAAATGGGGGAAAAAAAAAGATGTTAAAAATTCATAAAAAATGTCAACTTTGACCTACTGATCCCAAAATGTAAAGATGTATATTTTGGGTTACTGGCAATATATAAACCAAATTTGGTATGAATTCAACCAATAGTTTTGATGCTAGAGTGTTAACAATGAAGAAACAAACCAAACCAAAATCAATACTCCTTGCCTCTCCTTCAGGGCTGGGGGGGTGGGGTGGGGTGGGGGTGTAATAAACAATCAAACAAACATGATCACAAAAATGTCGACTAACCATCAGCAGTTGGATGAACAATAAGAAACTTCTTGTCCATAAACTGGGATGCTCTGTGTTCTAAATTCGCCATCTGAGGAGAGATGGAAACACAATTATTTGAGGAAAAATCCTGCAAAACTGTGGATGTGAAATGTAATCAATGCAATTAAAGCTCACTGTGTATGCTCTGGGATCGGGTTTAGGTAGGCCAAGATATCTCTCTGAAAACGCTGAGGCTGCAGAGGGAGGAGAAAACTTTCAATTAATGCAACGCTTTAACATCCGAAGAATCTCCTCGGTAACAACTGATATGTCATTTCGGGTCCGCTTCTATGACCGTTTTGAGCGGATCAATTTCCAGGTTTTCCTCCTCTATATTCAAATGTATTCACCCATCTCCATATTCTTTTAGTCTCCGTAGCTGTTGCGGGTCTGTCTTCATTTGCAATTCCAAACTTATACAGCGTCATGACATGTCTCTCACCCCCTCTGGCAAAAACGAGTGAAATCAAATAGATGGGAAATCAGTCACACCGTGAAGCTGGGCTCCTCCTCAATTTGCAGTTTCCTGACTCAATGCGCCTACAGCCAGAAGAGCATCGTCGCTCTCCCTCTCGCTTTCTGTCTCTCTACAGATAGACACAATTTTACATTTCACACATTTTATTCCTTTGGCAGCGGAGGTGAGGCTGGCGTACTCAGCGTCGCCTGGAAATGTTATGATTGGGGTTCGAGGTGTTTCTGTGCCATCACACTGAAAAGGTGAATAAGCTCATCTTTTTTTTTCCTAACACATATTGTCCATACATGTAAATCACAGGCGCGGAAATAGCTTCGAGCTGCAAAATTAAATGATACCTCAGGTTATGCACAGACAATATATGACGGTGTCTTTTTCATTATTTCCTGACTGTGTGGCGATGGATTGATTATGCACAGACTCTAAGCGTTTGTTTACTACAAACTTTACAGCGGCACAGTGTTTTGCATGTGAGTAAACACACTTAAAATTCAGTGCACACGCGAGCACACCTTACCATATAATTCAAAGTCAGTGATGGGTGAGAGAACAGCTCCACACTTTACAGGAGACTCCTCGCCGCTGAGTAACAGACTCGTCACATAGCCTCCATACACCTGAGAAACAATAATAGGTGAGGTTTTTCAATAAGCAGCATCTGGGTTGTTTTGGATGTACAGGGTGACACAAAAAAATGGGAACTTTTTAACAATCCAATAAAACCAAGAGTGATGGAAGAAAAATATTTTATTCATAGTAATTGAAACCTTAAACCATGCCATTTAAGAAACTGTGGTGGAAAAATTTACTTTTTATATTTTATACTCTTTATATTTTATACTGTTAGTACATCTTCTTTTAATGCTGAGTCATTATTCATTATGTGTGATGTTTACCACTCTGTAACACCCCCAACCCAGGAATGGAGTTCTTGCCTTGAGTTAAAACCCAAACACCTAAATGTCTGAATGTGTAGATAGAGGATGGCGCCTGCACTCCAGATAGGATCCAAGCAAGGTTAGAGTGAAGAGGTCATCATGACCTCTTCACGGAGCAGAGACGGAGTAGTATGGGGTGGTACGAGGTACGTAAGGAATGACATCATAGTTTGAGGGGGTTGGATTTGGTTCTATATAATCTTTAGTTTTCTCTTGTTTAATCAGACTTCACTTACAGAGTTTCTCTGTGATTGACTTCTCAATAAATCCATTTATTTATTTTAACTCTAACTTTCTCTCCTCCTCTTTGTGTGTGGGTTATCAGTTGAACATTTCCATAACAAAACAATGATGGAATTTTCATTTTTTAAAAATTACAGGGTGACCCAAAAAAAAGTGAATTTTTGAAGTGCGTATTGGCAGACATGAGCAAGTGGCAGCACTGCGAGACAGTGACCTTGAGCAAGTAAACACACCCCCATTTTAGTAACCATTGGCGGCTGTGCGAGAATTGTTCAGCAACCGTGTGATCTCAAGATTCGGTAACGTTCCCTGGCCCCCTAGATCGCCAGATTTGTCCGTTTGTGATTTTTTCTTGTGGGGCTATCTGAAGAGTAAAGTGTACACGATTCCACCAAGAACTCTGGATGAGTTAAAACAGAGAATTCAGGATGAAATTCACAGTATCCCAGCTGAGATGTTGCAGCGGTCAGTAAGGAATCTCAACAGCAGATTTCGAGAATGCATTCGTACAGGAGGACGCCATCTACAGGAAGTAATTTTTAAAAAATGAAAATTCCATCATTGTTCCTTAAATGGCATGTTTTAAGGTTTCAATTACTATGAATAAAATATTTTTCTTCCATCACTCTTGGTTTTATTGGATTGTTAAAAAGTTCCTGTTTTTTTGTGTCACCCTGTGTAAATACTGTAGAAACCAGGTTGGATTTTTAGTAAAAGCATTCAGGTGAAAGTTTGTATAAAAACAGGAAAAGTTGCAGGATGGAACACTTACCTTTCCAAAAGCTCCAACTCTGGTTTTGTCAATGTACTGCTCTTTCAGAATAACGCTGGAAAAAGATGAACATAGGTCACTTGAGTTGATCTGACCTGAGATCGGATTTTTACAAGCGTTTTAGGAGGTGTTTTATGTTCACTGTGGTATCTGGAGGTTTGAAGAAGCCACATTTATGACTTTTTAAGACGTTTTTTAAGGCATTTTTCATCAATTTTATGACTGTACATTCATATAAATACCAGTACAACAGCCCTCATAGTTAAACCTTAAACCGGTCTTAACCACTCAGCTACATTCTCTGAAACTGGTCCCTAAAAACAGGACATAAGGGCTAAATATTCAAACCAGATGTAGACTAATGTTATGAAGCAAGTTTGGAAGCACTTTGGGTCTATTTGAAAAATAAATATTTACTGAGATAAAAGAGAAACTATTTTTCAGACAAAACAAATTTTTTTATTTTTTTTTATACAAAAATCTCAAAAAGGAGACAAAAATCATTTTTTCTATTAAGTTTTTACTCTCTCACAGGTCAATTTTGGGAATCCAACTAATTATGTAAGGCAGAGTGTTTGACAAAAATGACCGCTGTTGCAAAATCACTCACAATTTATTTGTATTAACATAGGCAGGTTCTACATGTAATGCAAGTGGACACGATGGGTTACACGCAAAACCTGGAATGAGACTGCGTTTCAAAATTCCATATTTTTTTAAGACTTTCAAGACCTGTGTAAGCATCCTGTAAATAAATGAATTCTTCCCAGTTTCAATGCATGGAAATATATACACTAGGGATGTAACGGTATGAAAACTTTATATCACGGTTATTGTGACCAAAATTATCATGGTTATCATTATTATCACGGTATTGTTGAAATTGTGCTAAAAATGTTCAAAAAGTACAATACACACACTGAAAGAATTTAACCAAGCTGTATTAAAAAAACAAAAAAACAAATAAAGTAATTGGTGCAATGTATCTTCTGTTGGCCATTTTTGAGTACTTTTGATTTTGCCTTTATACAAATGTTCAACAAATGTTTACTATACCCATGTTTGGTATCTTTTTTTTTCAGCACAACTTCATTTATATCATCTGTCTATTATTTTTTCACTTCAACCTGCTATAAAACCATAAAAGGACAAAAAACTCAAAAAATATATAAAATCTGATTTGAAAAATGTATATAATTTATTGCATAAATAACACAAAGCTGTTTAATGAACGTCCTCAAAGACTTTAAAAGTGAATATTATTTCCAAATATGAGGTATATCAAATCAAAATTGTAATAAATTAAAACTATACTCAAATATTTGACATAAAAGCATATCTTTAGGCGTTTTCTCCAGAAAAGTGCAGTAATCAAACACGGTTATCATGACAATTAGAATTTAAAAGGTAATACTAACCGTTGGCAATTTTACCGCAGTTTATCATTATACCGGTAATCATTACATCCCTAATATACACTGAGCAAAAATATAAATGCACCATGTGACACTTTACATTTTAATAGCATTAAATGTTGCACAATATATTACATCGCACACAGTTTATTCTGTTGATCATTGTACAGATCACTGTCTGCTGGAACATGATAGTGGCATCTGGGATTCAGGGACATTCGTGTGGACACAGTGGGGGCCGGGTGAAAGAAATCCCAACTCCATATCTCATGTGTCCACCATTGGTTTCCCGTAGAGCAGGGGTGTCAAACATGCGGCCCGGGGGCCAAAACCGGCCCACCAAAGGGTCCAATCCGGCCCGCGGGATGAATTAGTGAAATACAAAAATTATACTAAAGATATTAACAATCAAGGATGTCAAAATAAATTTAGATATAGACATAAAGTGGTCAGACCAGTAAATTACTAACATAACTAGAAGCACTCAGAGAACGCAGACCTCCGCCAAGGCTGATCAGTGGCCCCCCCCGTGGGCCCCCCACCCCCGATCACCACCAAAATTTAATCATTTCTTCCTTATTCCATTTCCAACAAACCCTGAAAATTTCATCCAAATCTGTCCATAACTTTTTGAGTTATGTTGCACACTAACGGACAGACAAACAAACAAACAAACAAACAGACAAACAAACTAGAAGCACTTGGAGAGCGCAGACCTCCACCAAGGCTGATCAGTGGCCCCCCCCGTGGGCCCCCCCACGCCAAGGAGGTTATGTTTTTGCCAGGGTTTGTTTGTTTGTTTGTCTGTCTGTTAGTGTGCAACATAACTCAAAAAGTTATGGACAGATTTGGATGAAATTTTCTGGTCTGTGCCCCCCCCGTGGGCCCCCCCCACCCCCGATCACCACCAAAATTTAATCATTTCTTCCTTATCCCATTTCCAACAAACCCTGAAAATTTCATCCAAATCTGTCCATAACTTTTTGAGTTATGTTGCACACTAACGGACAGACAAACAAACAAACAAACAAACCCTGGCAAAAACATAACCTCCTTGGCGGTGGTAATAACGAAAACCAAATATTTTTCTCTTTGTTTTAGTGTAAAAAAAGTACAATTACACAAAAATGTTAACATTTACAGACCAGCCTTTTACAAAAAATGTGAAAAACCTGAACAAATATGAACAACCTGAAATGTCTTAAGAGATTTAAGAGTAATTGTACCAATATTCTGTCTGTTATTAAATGTTTTGTGTATTTGTAGATCCACTGTGACCTGTACATTGTAATGAACATGTAAAAATGAGAAGCTGAGGCCAAATAATGGCATAAATGGTTAAAATTGCACTTTTAAAAAAAAAATAAATTTCATTTTGGCCATGGTTCATGCTTTTCCGTATTTTTTTAAAAGATAGTTTGTAGATGTAGAAATTTTGATACTATAATCTTACTTTTTTCACTCTAAAACATAGAAATAAGACATACAACTTTTGGAATTGATATTATTTATGTATTATTATGTTATTATTTTAATGATCCGGCCCACTGCAGGCCATACTGGGCTTTATGTGGCCCCTGAACTAACATGAGTTTGACACCCCTGCCATAGAGCAACACATCGTTTTCTCATTGAGTTGACAATATCGTCAGCTGTGGCCTGTGGAATGTTATTCCACTCCTCTTTGAGAGCCACACACATATGGGATATTATCCGGAACCATTCCTGCATGATTTGCGACATCTGTGGCATGGTGACATCTGAGGAAATGGGACATTTTGAGGTGTCCAGTATAAGGAGGACCTGAATACTGTTAATGCTGTTTGAGCAGCGTCTGGACATGCTACACCTGTGTTGCGGGTGGAATCACTAGACCACCGAACAAGAGATGGACACAAAGTTCGTTTATTAGTCGAGAGAATTAACCATGTCTAACAATAACACTGGTCTACAATTTTTTTTAGAAATGATTTCCTTCAGACATTAAATGTGCTAAATGTTACGTATTTTAATAAGATTAATTGGAAAATAAATGACAAAAGTGCCGGTTTGCTGATGTTTTCAAGGTATATGATGAAGTGTTATTACACATACAGGGTGGGGAAGCAAAATTTACAATGAACATTTAGTTGTTTTTTCTCAGCAGGCACTACGTCAGTTGTTTTGAAACCAAACATATATTGATGTCATAATCATACCTAACACTATTATCCATACCTTTTCATAAACTTTTGCCCATATGAGTAATCAGGAAAGCAAACGTCAAAGAGTGTGTGATTTGCTGAATGCACTCGTCACACCAAAGGAGATTTCAAAAATAGTTGGAGTGTCCATAAAGACTGTTTATAATGGAAAGAAGAGAATGAGTATGAGCAAAATTATTACGAGAAAGTCTGGAGAAAGTCTTCTATTACAGAAGAATGGGAGAAGTTGTCACCCGAATATTTGAGGAACACTTGCGCAAGTTTCAGGAAGCGTGTGAAGGCAGTTATAGAGAAAGAAGGAGGACACATAGAATAAAAACATTTTCTATTATGTACATTTTCTTGTGGCAAATAAATTCTCATGACTTTCAATAAACTAATTGGTCATACACTGTCTTTCAATCCCTGCCTCAAAATATTGTAAATTTTGCTTCCCCACCCTGTATGTGGGGTTTATGTACATTTATATAATAGTTTTATAAATCTTCCACTAAATAGAACCTGTAAAGTGAATGTATTCTAATGTGCAGACAGTGTTTTGAAGTAGATCTTGTAGCTCTGAGACAAAGATTCCTTTTGAGTCAAACCCATTCTCTCCTTAATTCTTGAATTTCACATTTTGACCCAAGACTGTATCTTGGAAAGTTCAGCCAACCAGCATTTTTGACTTAATTTTTCTTTATCAGTGACTCTCACGTGGTAAAATTTTGTTACTTTTATTCTGGAAGCATTTTCCTTGTAGACCAGTGTTATAAGACATCATGAACTCATTTTGGCCGTGCGTCTCGTGTTACACAAATACTGTACATGGTGCGTTTACATATTCGCAATGTAAAGTTGCTACTTTACAGTGTTACATGTACTCCCCCTACCTCCCCCCTCTCCCCCAGTCTCTCTATATCTCTATCACTCTCTTTTCTCCTCCTTTACTCTCGCTCTTTAACCCTTCAGGAGTCTGGGTCTGCTCCAGGTTTCTGCTGTTAAAGGGAAGTTTTTCCTCGCCACTGTCACCAATCACAAGTGTTTACTCCCGGAGGATTCTGTTGGGTTTCTGTAAATTTGATCTGATTTTGATTTGATTTGATAAAGCACTTTGAAGAGTGCTCTATAAATAAAATTTACTTACTTATATTTTTGCTCAGTATACAAATGTTTGATAAGCCGGTGTCTACTTACTTGAGCGCCTCCTTCTGATCCTGTTCCTCAAACACCCCCAGTTTCTTCTGGATCCTGTGGAGCAGGTTGGTTCCCTGGTAACCACTGCCTCGTCCGTCGCAGCGAACCACGATGGCTCCAAAACTGCTCACCAGCACCGTGGCCCAGTCCATGTGGAACTGTTCTGACACCATCTGGCCACCAGGGGTCCCATCACTGAACAAATGCAAAATATTAACAACGGTTTAGCTGCTTATATCATTGTTTTGATTTGATTTGATTGATTGATTGATTTATTTCGAACATGCAAAAAATGTCTATCTATCTATCTATCTATCTATCTATCTATCTATCTATCTATCTATCTATCTATCTATCTATCTATCTATCTATCTATCCATCCATCCATCCATCCATCCATCCATCCATCCATCCATCCATCCACCCACCCATCCATCCATCTTTGTTCATTGTGCTATTTATTTTTGTTTCTTTCAGTTCATTTTCTTGCCCATTTTGGTCAGTTTTTATTTATTTCATGTTAATTTATTGATTTTGGTGCTTAAGTTCATCATTTTTATTCATTTTGTTCATTCATTTGTGCATTTTTGTTCATTTTGTTCCATATTTTGTTAATTTTGTACTTGTTTTGTTGCTTATTATCTATCTATCTATCTATCTATCTATCTATCTATCTATCTATCTATCTATCTATCTATCTATCTATCTATCTATCTATCTATCTATCTATCTATCTATCCATCCATCCATCCATCCATCCATCCATCCATCCATCCATCCATCTTTGTTCATTGTGCTATTTATTTTTGTTTCTTTCAGTTCATTTTGGTCAGTTTTTATTTATTTCATGTTAATTTATTGATTTTGGTGCTTAAGTTCATCATTTTTATTCATTTTGTTCGTTCATTTGTGCATTTTTGTTCATTTTGTTCCATATTTTGTTAATTTTGTACTTGTTTTGTTGCTTATTATCTATCTATCTATCTATCTATCTATCTATCTATCTATCTATCTATCTATCTATCTATCTATCTATCTATCTATCTATCTATCTATCTATCTATCTATCTATCTATCTATCATTACAACTTTACTAAACCAACAAATATAAATTGGTCTACGACTTTTGCACAACACTGTATGTAATTACATTAAAGTAATATACAGTTGTGATTTTTTTTATGCGCCCTGTTTTCAGATCTCTGGTGCTTTCACAAATGCAGATTACCTCATTTCAGATATTAATAATAACCCTAATGTGGGACAATGCAGTCGTACGCTGTTATGACCACTTTCATTCAAGTGAAAAAGGCAGAAAGTGACAAAGTTTTCCTCCTGAAACCAGTGAGCAGAGTTTACAGTAAAAGCCCGAATGTAGATCAGAGAGACAACATATAGGACAGTCCGAGGCCTGAGGAAAATAAAATGCAGACGAGCGAATAAGGGTGAAAAGGAGGGTACGCTTCTCGGTAATAATTACCAAGCTAGAGTAGCAGACAAGAGAGTGTCTGTACGTTAGATTTATAAGCCTCACTATAGCCCTGCCTTGGAAATCTCCATTAATGAGGATGTGTATTTCCTTATAATTCTTTGAAATGTGGACCCGAGTCGACACGGCTAATTGGCAATTTGTAAAAAAAACGTGCTCATACATACACAAGCAGGAGCAGGGGGTAGTGTGATGCGTCCATGAAGCCGGCAGGTTTAAGAATCTGCATCGATAAAGCTGTGGAGCACAAAAAAAAAAAAAAAAAAAAGTCTGTTACATCATGTATTTTCAAGCCACAATTACAGATACACACAGTAGTCATGTATATTTACTGTCATCAGTCAACATCATTAAAGAAAGTATTGTATCGGTGATAAGGGAAATCAACAACATAACATTTGATTTTATTGTGAATTACTTGGGTAACTTATGCACCAACAAATTCTATTTTTACAGACAAAGCTTAATTTACTGAAAATACATGATCTTATTGACCTTAATACAGTGGTAGTGATGTACAAAGCACATAATAATCTTCTCCCTCCTTACATCCAGGAGATGTTTGAATGTAGGAAAAGTCAGTATAACCTCAGAGGAACCAGCATTTAAAAAAAAAAAACAAAAAACAAAAAACTCAGGCAAGAACAAAGAAAAAAAAAGTAGATGTATTTCTGTTAGAGGGGTTAATCTTTGGAATGGCCTGGAAGATCGATTAAAACAGTCTAAAACAATTAAAAGATTAAAAAAAGATGTACAAATGAACTATTATTCAAAAATATAGAACTCAGGATTGACTAAAGAAAATACTTGCTTAAAAGAATAGGATTCATATTGGTAGTTGAGATAAGGACATGATTTACCTGAATTCAATTAAATATAAATTCTCTTGAAAATTTTTTGTTTGTTTGTTTGTTTATTTTCATGCGGAAACATTGTTAATTGTAAATAGGGTTAGGCAAAATAAGTCTGAACTTCAGCCTAAACCCTTTCGGTCGTATTCATAATCATCATCATCATCATCATCATCATCATCATTATCTTTATTTGCAGACTTGGGAGTCCATTTAAAAACAAACAAACGAGCAATCAACAAACAGAATACATTTAGAAATACAGGTTAAAAATACAAACAAAACATCATCAATATTATAAGAGACAACTGTACCAGTGTCGCCACAGGGATGACCGGTATCGCACCGAACCATGACTGGGATTAATCAAAAGCTGAATGATGGAATTCTGACAATCGTTCAGTCGACAGATAAATTTGTTGTTTTTGTTTGTTTGTTGTTTAAAGTACTACTACTACTACTACTACATGAGATGAGAACATCTGACTGATATCTTTTGTTAATATTATTAGTAGGCGCAAAAAAAAGCCATAACCTGAAACTGGATGTGCGAAGATCCCCCAACACTTTTGGACTGGACACGTTGTGAATGAAATTTATGACATGAAAAAGCTGACTCACTGCTGACAAATGTAAAAAATATTGAGAAAAATGTCATATTTATGTGAATAAAAAAAAAATCCTTGAACTTATGTTTGCTTATTTTGACTTTTTTGCTTAATTTGTCCTGAACCTGTCTGTATTTTATTTGTCTTAGATGCTCTGACTGTTGTGGTTGGTTTTTTGTTTATTTGTTTGTTCTGTATACTGGAAAACCTGTATATAAAAATAAAATATAAAAAAAAAGAAAAGTATCTTTCAGTGCATTTGTCATGATTATTTAGTTATCTAATGTTAATGTAACAACCTGGACTTCAGTAGCTGCTGTGAAAGGCTGAATAAAAAGCCTCTTATAGCCACCATCTTCAAATATGTGGTAACATTTTGCAGCCTTTGAGGTAGAGAACAGCTGTGAGAATGCCCTTTCTTGTATGCCTTTATTTACAAGGCCATACTTGGACTATTGCCTTCCTATATCTGTAGCTTAAAGAAGTGATATTTTGCTTTTTTTTTAATGGAATTATGCATTTTAAAACATTTCCCTGTGGTCTACATAAACTGTAAATGCTCTGCTTGGGTCTGAATTCTTCATTAATTCAACTCCACAGGTCCATCTTCAACCCTATTTCTGAGTAATGACACCAGAAAGGTTGTTATGAGCGCTGGCTCTTTAAATGCAAATAAACTACTTCAGGCCCCGCTCCCTGCAGGTTGTTGTCTGTGCTGCTCTGTCCCGTTCAACCAGCAACTGAACATTTTAGGTAATCGGCTCGAAGTTTGGACATATTTTCAGTTTTTACTACAACCGCTGCTACTGACAAACAATTATGTCATACTTGGAGAAATGTTCATCGGAAGTCTCGGCCTTATATGTGCAAATGTCGTGACGTAACTAGTTATAAAACGTAACAAATTAAGCAGAAATTAAAACAGGTTGAAGAAATCCACTTGATTTTTGGCAAAATGAATATAAAGATAGCTTTGCAGCATCTGGAGGGTTCAAAATTTTAACTTTTTGAACTATTAGGGTCCAAATACGCAAATAAATTAAACAAAGACTAATAAAAGTGGGTTTAGCAAAATATGACAAGAATATGTTGATTCTCACTGTCTGCGATCAAATGATCAATTGTTCCTCTCTGTGCCATATGTCCTTACAGAATTGGGTAAAAGGGCAATTGTCTACTCTTCTATTCTGCTCCTTGCACATGGAATATGTTGCTAAAAGACTGGAAACTGACTGAATTAATGTCCTTAAATGCTTTTCAATCCAAACTCAAAGTGCAAGAGACTAATTCAGTAATTTGCACTTGTTTTTCATAATTTGACGTGTAAAAAGAGGTTTTTAATCTCAATGGGATTTTTTTCCTGGTTAAATAAAGCCAAAAAATCAATCAATAAATAAATAAATAAAAATATGTCAGTCTTAAGTAAATCTAAATAGAACGTTCTGGCACACGTCCACCTACTTCCAACAAAAAATATAGGTCAAGAACTCCAGCAGCACCTGTCATATAGAAGAACTTTGTTTCACTCTAAATATAGATCCACTTCTTTCAGCTCGTGGCATTCATCAGGGACGTCAGGTAATACATAACCCGGTCTATTTAGATAAAATATCTTGTACAGCTACAGACTGACTGAACCATAGGAGAACAGTAAAGATCTGAACAGTTTTGTCAGAGGTGCTTACAAAGGAGGAGTGTATTTTGTGTCAAAGACGGAACTATAAAAAACCCAAAGACATTCAGGAGACATGAAAAATCAGCTGAATAAATGAGCAAAATTAAAATAAGTGATTAATTCATTGTTTAGATACAAAAATAGACCCTGTAGTGCATGTGAGTTTTGCAACTTCTTTATAATTAAATGATAAATGTACTTTTTTTTTTTTAAATATTAGATTAGATTAGATTAGATTAGATTAGATTAGATTAGATTAGATTAGATTAGATTAGATTAGATTGATCCAACAATGGGGACATTCACTGGTCAAGGCAGCAACAGGATAAAGTGCAAGAAAAAATATATATGCACAAAGATAGTGTATAAACAATATGAAATTAAAAATAATAGTAGTAAGTAGCAAAACTGTAAAGGCTATATACAGATTTACATAACAGTACGGTACTAAAACAGCATCATAAAGAAATTGAAAATGAGCAAAAATGTTAATGAACTGGTGTGTTCTCAAATCCTTTCCTTCCTTGTTTCCATTATCCTCTTTGATCCTCGTTTCCATGATTTAAATCCTTTTTAATCTAACATTTCTTTATAAATTTCACCATATCAGCCTGTTTCTCTTTAAAAAAAAAAAAAAAATGCTTCAGGGCTTTAACTGGTAACCCCAGGTTTAATGTCATAACACAATGAATTGTGGGTAATCCCCTCCAGTAAAAGGGAACATGCCTCAAAGTCTGTGAATCCTTGAGGGTGAAAACTGAGACTGGGCCAATATTAAGGTTCAGAAACAGGTTCTAATTTTTACACAGAATATTTACATTGTTTTTGTGCTTGTTTTGTTTTGTAATAGTCTAAGGCTATGTTCAGACTGCAGGCAAATGTGGCCCAAATTTGATTTTTTTGCCCAAATGTGGCCTGGGCTCTGTTAAAGACAGTTTGAACAGCACAAATCCGAGTTTTATGATCCTATATCCGATTTGTATGTGATATTTAGCAATGCGACTTCAGTCTGAATGGCTGGGTCGCATTTATCCCACCTTTATGTCATTGAAATGCGACAAACATCATAATTCTGTGTCCCAGGAGGAGCAGCAGCGGTAAAAATATATTTACATCTGTAAACTCAGTGTGTCCCTGCATGGTCACGTATTATGTCAGGACCTCTTTTGCGCATGTGGGTCAGTTCAGGGTCACATTCAGTTCATACTAAAAACTGATAGAAGTCACATTTAATGTGTAAAATGAACGAGCACACAAAAAAAAATCAGATTTCACCAAAAAATATGAATTGTGCACTAAGACCTGAACGTAGTCTTCTTTTGTGTTTCCCAAAATGGGTCACAGAGCTTTATTGGGGTCATATGTGGATTAATTTTCCAAGAAATACTAAAACATAGGAAAATTATTCTCTGAAAGTTATAATAAATAAGGAGAGGAGAGAAAAAGTAATGTAAAAAATTAAACAACATGAAATAAACATAACAAAAATGTTGCAACACGACAATAATCCTGAGAAAGAAACAAAAAACATGTAAAAGGTGTAAAAAAAAAAAAAAAAAAAAAAAAAAAATAGAATTATATAAAATATGCAAAAAGACAGTTAGGGACTGTGTTTTGAAAGTGGGAGGGCCTGTAAAAATGTAGCTGTATGGTAATTTCATGACTAGCTTCTTACAAAAACGCCAAATTTGTCTTGAACTGAAACCATACAGGACCTACAGGTGTAAATTAACCCTGTAAAGCCTGAACCATTGAATCATTGACGGAAAATTCCAGTTCTTTGAAACTATTGAAACTTTATTGGTCCGTCTGAAGAAGAAAATTTTTTTTTTTTTTTCAAATATCGATTTCCATGTATGAGTTTCAATTTTGTATCATATTTGATACATCAGGTCTCAATGCTCAAATATTATTATTTTTGAACATACAAAAACGTAATATAACAAACATATCTAAAAAACTGGTAATTCCTTTTCAAAATTGTCAAAGTTCTGCCTCCTTCCTCATTAATAACAATCTTGTAGTGTCACTGGAAAGGCCTCTGGTGAATAAATTCCTCCCCCTGGTGGATTATCTGTGTATTGCATGTATCTAATTTTACACGTCTGGTTTTTCAAGAAAAACAATATCCCACTGATCATGTTGAGGGCTTCAAAACTTGTGTATCAAACATGATACATTTGGCGTTATAGGGTTACATGTGACTGCAGTGACCAAATATGATGCTTACTGTAATCTTCCATGTTGATGTCGTGATATTCCACTTTGGGCATCTGCATGGAGGCCAGGGTCCGCCTCATGTTCTCATTGTTCTCCAGTTTGTACACTTCTATAATACCTGTAACACAACAAATGAACCACCAATAATCAGAGGACAGTTCAGTAATTCTAATGTCGTCACATTTAAAGAAAAGTCGGAGCTATTATAGAGGGTGATACGTGCATACTTCTTAATTCCAGAGCATATTTCTTTCCAGTCAATGAGCAACAAAAGCTTTGATATGAGTCTAAAGCAAATTTTACACACAATCAGATAGAGGAAGACTACAGCAAAGATGAACCCTTAAAGACCTAGAACTATTTTTTTGTGAATTTGTCTCTAAATGTAACCGTCTCTCAGTCATTTATCACCATTTATTACAATATTATCATCTGCACTTTGCTTTTTTTTTTCTCAAAAATCAGGAGGAATTTCTATATTTAAATCACTGCTCATAAAAGTTCAGAGTAAATTTAAAGGTTATTAAGGTTTAAAGTTTATAAGTTATTTATGTCTGTGTTAAAATTCACATTAGAAATAAACTCAACATAGTAGTAAAACTTCTCAGCCCTCCGTCTAGACTTTATGCACCCACAGATGCAGCGACTGCAGCTGATGCTTTGAGTCTCCGAAGGCAAACTTCATGCCTCGAGGGGTTTGCTCCGAAAATGAAAAGAAAAAAAAGCACCAGCTGCACTTATTCACCTCCTGCAGCTGGTTTGTGCAACGTTAACTTTTCATCCTTGGTTACCATGAAGTCATGCTGAACTCTGAGTGAATACAGAAAACATCATGTGAGGGGATTGTTTCAACGGTCAGGAGGCAGCATCCAAAGGGGAAATCATCTGAATGCTGTCGGAGCTGCCTGTACTGACACGCTCCGATAAACCCTGCAAGGCTGCTGGAAGGGAGGGAAAGAAGAAAAAGCCTGCCTGGAGGCATTCGGTTTTTCCTTTATTCTAAAAAAAAAGTTTCCACACAATCACTAGTTTAAAGGAGTATCTTCACCCTGATGCTAATGCAAAGAGTTCTATCTACTCTATTTCTATCTTCAGTTCTCCAAAAGGTTAGTTCTCCTGTACTGTATGTAAAGAAAAGATAAAAATGCATTGAAAAACATAGGTTTGAAGAAAAAAGCGCTTATATGTGGGTTAACCTTTTATCAGCCAACTGACTATTTTTGGTCATTTCCACCAGAGCCGTTTCTTTAATGTTTAGGGCCCCCAAGCCACAAGGGGGCCCCACAGCTGCATGTTCAACCTCATATGAGGAGAATTCAAATGTCCTGTCTTTATCTGTAGCTACTTCATGTGTTTATTACATCCCATATATGCCGTTCTGTTCGTCGTAGTGACTTCAAACTAATGCCAAATTATTGGAAATTCAATTCTCTATCCATGACCTACCTCATTTGTCACGCACGTATGTATATAGGGATGGGAATCGAGAACTGGTTCTTTTTGAGAACCAAATCCCAGTAGCTTGATTCCTTGGAATTGTTTGCCTGCCTGCTTAACGATTCTGCTTATCGAGTCCGCCTTCGATGTGCATGCGCGATGACGTCACGCGTACGCTGGATTGTTTTGGTCAGAACGTAGCCAACATGGCGTTGAGGCAGAAACGGTCTAAAAAGACAACACCAGGTCCACTGGAACACTGTCAAAGCTTCCATGTCTTCAAGAGGGTAGAATCCCAATCCAATATTCTCAAACATTTGTCCACAGCGTGTGATTTATTTACAGAAATGTCACGTATTTGATACGCTACTTAGTGGCACTTGTGAAAGTAGCGGTAGAGTGAACACCGGGCCCAGTTCCAGTTCCGGTGCAGGCAACAAATGTCGTACCCCCTCAAATACAAGTTTCCAAAGGTAGGGGAAAGGAAAGGAGGTGCACAACAATGGGAGATGAGCCAAGCCAAGTCGAAGTGGTTCTACATAGTGGAAATGTGGCAATAGAAGAATTAGTAAAGGGTCTTAAGTTTCACTTTCACTGCCCCCCCGAACTGGGCCCTGCGTCATCTGTTATTATTAAATATAACAGACAGTTAATGCAAACACACTCGTTTGTACTCTTTTATTCCCTCACCAATGAGAATCGATAAGAGAATCGATAAGGAATCGGATCGATAAGCAAAACTGATAATTGAATCGGTATCGTTAAATTCTTATCGATTCCCATCCCTATATATATAGATTTTGAGTTATTGACACTTAAGTGAGCAGGGCTCAAATGCCTAATATACATATTCACAAAACAGCTTCTATCTTGAAAACTAAGATGGATAATGACTAACTTGTAGGAAGTCAGATATGGTCTTTCATTTGATACCAATTTTGTTGACCTTCGATGACCTTGAAAGGTCAAACTCAAGGTCATGATTTTCAAAATACCCTGTTTTTGACAGTAACTCCCTCAGCTTTACAGAAAAATGACTAGTATCAGGTTATAAAGTGTGAAAATACAGGCCAAAGTTCCCTTTCAAAGGCTTACGGCAAACACACTGACTATGGCACTTTATTTATACCGTACTTTCCGGACTATAAGCCGCTACTTTTTTCTCATGCTTTGAACCCCGCAGCTTACACAACGACGCGGCTTGAGTATAGATTTTTACAGGCTAACGACCTCCAGGGGGCGCTCTAGCAGGAAGTGCAAAAGCGAGACAGACAGGTGGAAGAGGTGATGTGAAGAGGAGAAGTTTTAATCTTAACTTTTAACAATCATTTTGCATGTCATGCACAAACCCTCATCATGGAAAACACATGAAGAAATGCATGTGATGCAGCTTTTAAGTTAAAACCAATTGATTTGGCTGTCCAAGAAGGAAATAGAGCTGCTGCACGGAAGTGCCATTGAAAGCGACAACAAAAGAGGGACAGAAGGAGCCTTTCTGAGGCTGTTCAACTCTGACACTGAAGAAGACGACTGCAGTGGTTTAATGAGCAGAAGGAAGATGAAGATACAGATCAATGACTTTTCTGGGTTTTTGAACCAGCCGTGTTCCTGCCGTTTTACTACCGTGTTACAGGCACTGTTTGGAAAAAAGCAGTTAAGGTATGGAAATAAATATTTAAATAATCTTTCTGTTTAACATCTTTATGTGTAAATATCTCATGTCACAACGTGGACAGCTGCGGCTTATAGTCAGGTGTGCCTTATAGCCTGGAAAGTACAGCATATAGATTTTGAGTTATTGATATCTGAAGTGACCAGGGCTTTAACACCTAATTTACATATTCACAAAACGGCTTCTATCTTGAAAACTAAGACAGATATCAACTAACTTTGTATTATCGACTTATATGAAATCGGATATGGTCTTACATTTGATACCAATTTTGTTGACCTTCGATGACCTTGAAAGATCAAACTCACAGTCATGATTTTCCAAATTCCCAGTTTTCGACAGTAACTCCCTCAACTTTGCAGAAAAATGACTAGTATCAGGTTATAAAGCATGAAAATATAGGCTAAAGTTCTCTTTCAAAGGCCTCCGGCAAATGCATTGCCTATAGCAGTTTCATTTACCATACTTTCCGGACTATAAGCCGGACTCACCCCGTCTCCAACATCAACACCATCGCTTCATTGATGCCAAGCTTGCGTGCAGGATTCTATTTCCTTCTTTGTCAGCCGGATCGATCGTTAGCCCCGAAAACATAAATTAGCCGCATCATTTTACAGCACAGTGTGTGCAAAAAGTAGCGGCTTATAGATCAGATATTACGGTATATATACAGTAGTTCTTGAATTTTTTAAAAATTTTTTCCCCACTTACGGGTATGGAAGCAAATATGGTAAATTCACTGATGTTGACTGTTTAGATAACAATAAAAAATTGTGAAAAATTTCACAAAAATAATAGTCTTGTTGTGTCCTCCTACAGGGTGGGGAAGCAAAATTTACAATATTTTGAGGTAGGGATTGAAAGACAGTGTATGACCAATTAGTTTATTGAAAGTCATGAGAATTTATTTGCCACAAGAAAATTGACATTGTGGTGTACAGGATATGGAGTTTCTCTCACCCAGAGGATGTTGTGGCTTGTGGGGCGGGTCTTAGCACCCACAAGGAGTGTTGACAGAGTTCCATGAGTTTTCTGGTGGCTGGAGAGCAATAAAGTTGGCTCGCTAGCAACTGGCTGGTTTCTCCTTTTTCCTCGCCACAACATAATAGAAAATGTTTTTATTCTATGTGTCCTCCTTCTTTCTCAATAACTGCCTTCACACGCTTCCTGAAACTTGCGTAAGTGTTCCTCAAATATTCGGGTGACAACTTCTCCCATTCTTCTTTAATAGTATCTTCCAGACTTTCTCGTAATAGTTTTGCTCATAGTCATTCTCTTCTTTACATTATAAACAGTCTTTATGGACACTCCAACTATTTTTGAAATCTCCTTTGGTGTGACGAGTGCATTCAGCAAATCACACACTCTTTGACGTTTGCTTTCCTGATTACTCATATGGGCAAAAGTTTCTGAAAAGGTATGGATAATAGTGTTAGGTATGATTATGACATCAATATATGTTTGGTTTCAAAACAATTGACGTAGTGCCTGCTGAGAAAAAACAACTAAATGTTCATTGTAAATTTTGCTTCCCCACCCTGTATTTGAAATAAAAGCAGATCTTTACATAGGCGTTTTCTCCGAAAAAGTGTGGTAATCAAACGCAGTTATCATGATAATTAGAATTTAAATGGTAATACTACCTGTCTGCAATTTTACCGCGGTTTATCGTTATACCGGTAATCATTACATCCCTAACTGCAACCCAACCACAAATCTACAAGGTGGATAAAACCACAGATTATGGGAGATTTTCTCATGTACTGGTTGTAACAAAATCTATTACTGTATAAAGACTGAAAACAGGCAGTTTAACTTACAGGTAGCGCTGAACCCTTTATCAGGCAAGTGACTATTTTTGGTAATTTCTGCATATATCGCAAGACAGTGACAGCAACAGTTCCAGTGAAGATAGTGAGGTAACAATCTCAGGTTCAAATTGATCTACAGCACAGGTGTCAAACATAAGGCCCGGGGGCCAAATCCGGCCCGCCAAAGGGTCCAATCCGGCCCGTAGGATGAAATTCACTGAAAATATTAACAATCATTTTAATTCAGGTTCCACATACAGAACAATTAGGTCTCAATTGAGTCAGACCAGTAATATATTATCATAATAATCTATAAATAATGAAAACAGCAGATTTTATCTTTGTTTTAGTGTAAAAAAGTAAAATTACATGAAAATGTTTATATTAATAAATTAGTTATTATTATATAGTTAGTTAAATTAGTTTATTGAAAGTCATGAGAATTTATTTGCCACAAGAAAATTTCCATAATAGAAAATGTTTTTATTCTATGTGTCCTCCTTCTTTCTCAATAACTGCCTTCACACGCTTCCTGAAACTTGCGCAAGTGTTCCTCAAATATTCGGGTAACAACTTCTCCCATTCTTCTTTAATAGTATCTTCCAGACTTTCTCGGAATAGTTTTGCTCATAGTCATTCTCTTCTTTCCATTATAAACAGTCTTTATGGACACTCCAACTATTTTTGAAATCTCCTTTGGTGTGACGAGTGCATTCAGCAAATCACACACTCTTTGACGTTTGCTTTCCTGATTACTCATATGGGCAAAAGTTTATGAAAAGGTATGGATAATAGTGTTAGGTATGATTATGACATCAATATATGTTTGGTTTCAAAACAATTGACGTAGTGCCTGCTGAGAAAAAACAACTAAATGTTCATTGTAAATTTTGCTTCCCCACCCTGTATTTGAAATAAAAGCAGATCTTTACATAGGCGTTTTCTCCGAAAAAGTGTGGTAATCAAACGCAGTTATCATGATAATTAGAATTTTAATGGTAATACTACCCGTCTGTAATTTTACCGCGGTTTATCGTTATACCGGTAATCGTTACATCCCTAACTGCAACCCAACCACAGATCTACAAGGTGGATAAAACCACAGATTATGGGAGATTTTCTCATGTACTGGTTGTAACAAAATCTATTACTGTATAAAGACTGAAAACAGGCAGTTTAACTTACAGGTGGCGCTGAACCCTTTATCAGGCAAGTGACTATTTTTGGTAATTTCTGCATATATCGCAAGACAGTGACAGCAACAGTTCCAGTGAAGATAGTGAGGTAACAATCTCAGGTTCAAATTGATCTACAGCACAGGTGTCAAACATAAGGCCCGGGGGCCAAATCCGGCCCGCCAAAGGGTCCAATCCGGCCCGTAGGATGAAATTCACTGAAAATATTAACAATCATTTTAATTCAGGTTCCACATACAGAACAATTAGGTCTCAATTGAGTCAGACCAGTAATATATTATCATAATAATCTATAAATAATGAAAACAGCAGATTTTATCTTTGTTTTAGTATAAAAAAGTAAAATTACATGAAAATGTTTATATTAATAAATTAGTTATTATTATATAGTTAGTTAAATTAGTTTATTGAAAGTCATGAGAATTTATTTGCCACAAGAAAATTTCCATAATAGAAAATGTTTTTATTCTATGTGTCCTCCTTCTTTCTCAATAACTGCCTTCACACGCTTCCTGAAACTTGCGCAAGTGTTCCTCAAATATTCGGGTAACAACTTCTCCCATTCTTCTTTAATAGTATCTTCCAGACTTTCTCGGAATAGTTTTGCTCATAGTCATTCTCTTCTTTCCATTATAAACAGTCTTTATGGACACTCCAACTATTTTTGAAATCTCCTTTGGTGTGACGAGTGCATTCAGCAAATCACACACTCTTTGACGTTTGCTTTCCTGATTACTCATATGGGCAAAAGTTTATGAAAAGGTATGGATAATAGTGTTAGGTATGATTATGACATCAATATATGTTTGGTTTCAAAACAATTGATGTAGTGCCTGCTGAGAAAAAACAACTAAATATTCATTGTAAATTTTGCTTCCCCACCCTGTATACCAAACTAAGGTTGAAATTTTGAATTTCAGGGTATTTCTAAATGTGCCTTATAAAGAGTTAAGCTGAAAGTACTTCATAAAGTCTCTAAAAAACAAACACATTTTATTTCACCCGAAACAGAACTTCATCTTATTAATCATAAAATGCATCAAACCAAGACTGTTTTGCTGTAAATCTCTGCATGTTTACTTTTGCCTCTCAGTCATTTTTATAAGCTCAATAAAAGGTGAAATATTAATGTTAAAAAATGAGTTATTTCTGCATGACTTGTTTTAATGTATTCGCTTGGAGCTGGGGATCATTATATTGCCAAAAGTTCGACACTGTGGCACATAGAAACACAGCCGTAATCAAATTGCGATATGCTGATATTGCCAGTGTGCAGGTCATAATTTAATGAGGACTTGCAATGGGAGGAGTAATGTGATTACAGCCTTTGTGCTGAACTTGGCTTGTAGACAAACAATGACTCAGGTGATCATGATGGAAATGCTTTTGTCCTCTTCTAACAAGGTCATTTTCCATGTATTATTTCGCTCATGCATATGGGGGTCACTTGTCAGGTCTTTAACATAATTCAGTGCCTTGAAAATGTGAATCTCTGAGCTGTGACCTGGTTGAAATACTCACTTTCTCCCTCTTGTGTCTCCATTTCTCCGTCTCTCGGTGCCTTCGTTACGGCGTATACAGTGACGAATGGGATATCGGGCCCTGGGGAGGGAAAAAAAGGTAGAGAAATGGTGTAAAAACTGTACAAATTCAAATTTATTCACACATACAGTAGTTTATCCATGACGTATATGGTGATGTGACTAACGTAGACTAAATGGACAAAAGTATTGGGACATGTTGAATTCAGGTGTTTCTTTTCTAACAGGGGTCTGGGCTATAAAACAATACATGAATGTCATAATATAGTTTTAGTTTTTTGTTTTCTTGTGGAAATACTGTGTTAATTGTAAATAGGGTTAGGCAAAATAAGTGTTTACTTCAGCCTAAACCCTTTTGGTTGCATTGCATATGGAGCAATGGATTTTTTTTACTTGTTGTTTAAAGTAATTAACAACCGAATAAACTACTACTACGACTACTTTTTTTTTTTTTTTTTTTTTATCCTTTTCAATTTTTGTTTTCTTTGCATATTTTTTTTATTGTAGTTTTATACTACCCTACTTACCATTTATATATTCTATTTTAGATTTTTTTCTTTATTCTTTTTTAGATTTTATTCTTTATCTTATGCTAAAACCGAGACCTGGGTAACTATATTTCTATATTCTATATTTTATATCTATATTTATATATTTATATATCTGAAATATCATTGCATTGCATTGGTTAGTTTTGTTTTAATCGTCATCTTTACTTCCAAAATGCCTCGGAGATGGTTTTTATTTAATTTCTCTCAACATTTTTTTTTTTTAAATCCATGACTATGATTCTATGATCTACCTCTAAGTTTCAAAAATATTTTTCATGCTCGGACTATAAATAATATTTTTCTACCACAACTCGCCATCTACTTTCTTCACATCTCCCGTTAAACTTTAAGGAAATATTAATGTTTATATCACAAAACAGCATGAACAGGACATCTTACGAGCTATAGCCATGATGTGTCCCAATATTTCTGTCCGTATAACTTATAAAGATTACAATTTAAACAAAACTAAGCAATGCAATGGTATTTATTACAATATACAACTATATTATGACATTTGTTATGATTGTTTTGTATCCCAGACCCTGTTAGAAAAGAAACAACTGAATTCAATGTGTCCCAATACTTTTGTCCATGTGCTCTTGAGACTCAGGAAAGTGAAAATTTTAGCTTTTTTACATCAAACAACTGTCTTGATTAGAAACTGCATAATGCAACAGTTTATTCAGATACATTTTTAAAATTATTTCTATTTATTTATTTATTTATTTATTTAATGGAATGTCCTTTGCAATGGGCAGCATTTTTGAAGTAAAACTGTCAAACTTTCGTCCCTTACAGAGGACAATAATGCATTGCTGGGTTTCAGATGGATATAGTGCACAGGTGTCAAACATGTGGCCCGGGGGCCAAATCCGGCTCACCAGAGGCTTCAATCTGGCCCGTGGGATGAATTTGTAAAACGCAAAAATTACACAGAAGATATTAACGATCAAAGATGTTGGAATCATTTTAGGTCAATTCAATCTGAAGTGGATCAGACCAGTAAAATAAAGTAAAAAAAAAAAACATCTTCAATTAAGCCCAAGAAAATCTCAAATTTAGCAAAAAATCTTGAATTAAGCCAAAAAAAAACTTCAGTTAAGTAAAAAAAAAACTCTTGAATTAAGCCAAAAAAAAAAAAAACTTCAATTAAGTAAAAAAAATCTTGCATTAAGCAAAAAAAATCTTTAATGAAGTAAAAAAAAATCTTGAATTAAGCCAAAAAAATATAGAATTAACAACTTACATTTTTTTTCTTTCTTTTAGTGCAAAAAATTACATTAATAATAACCTATACATAATGAAAACTGCTAATTTTCTCATTGTTTTAGTGTAAAAAAAAAAAAAAGTTACATTTCACAAAAATGTTTACACTTACAGACTAGTCTTTTAGAAAAAATGTGAATAACCTGAAATGGATTTTAATAATATTCTCCCTGTTATTAAATGTTTTGTGTATTTGTAGATCCACTGTGATCTGTATGGTGTGAGGCAGATGTATAAATGATAAACTAAGGCGTAATATTGTTAACTTTGCACAGGTGTCAAACATGCGGCCCGGGGGCCAAATCGGGCCTGCCAAAGGCTTCAATCTGGCCCGTGGGATGAATTTGTAAAATGCAAAATTACACTGAAGATATTAACGATCAAAGATGTTAGAATCATTTTAGGTCAATTCAATCTAAAGTGGATCAGACCAGTAAAATAAAGTAAAAAAAAAAAAAAACATCTTCAATTAAGCCCAAAAAAATCTCAAATTTAGCAAAAAATCTTGAATTAAGCCAAAAAAAAACTTCAGTTAAGTAAAAAAAAATCTTCAATTAAACCAAAAAAAATCTTCAATTAAGTAAAAAAATCTTGCATTAAGCAAAAAACAAATCTTTAATGAAGTAAAAAAATCTTGAATTAAGCCAAAAAAATATATAAAATTAACAACTTAAATTTTTTTTTCTTTCTTTTAGTGCAAAAAATAACATTAATAATAACCTATACATAATGAAAACTGCTAATTTTCTTATTGTTTTAGTGTAAAAAAAAAAAAAAAAGTTACATTTCACAAAAATGTTTACACTTACAGACTAGTCTTCTAGAAAAAATGTGAATAACCTGAAATTAATTTTAATAATATTCTCCCTGTTATTAAATGTTTTGTGTATTTGTAGATCCACTGTGATCTGTACGGTGTGAGGCAGATGTATAAATGATAAACTAAGGTGCAATATTGTTAACTTTGCACAGGTGTCAAACATGCGGCCCGGGGGCCAAATCGGGCCTGCCAAAGGCTTCAATCTGGCCCGTGGGATGAATTTGTAAAATGCAAAATTACACTGAAGATATTAACGATCAAAGATGTTAGAATCATTTTAGGTCAATTCAATCTAAAGTGGATCAGACCAGTAAAATAAAGTAAAAAAAAAAAAAAAAAAACATCTTCAATTAAGCCCAAAAAAATCTCAAATTTAGCAAAAAATCTTGAATTAAACCAAAAAAAAAACTTCAATTAAGTAAAAAAAAAAAAATCTTGAATTAAGCCAAAAAAATCTTCAATTAAGTAAAAAATCTTGAATTAAGCAAAAAAAAAAATCTTTAATGAAGTAAAAAAAAATCTTGAATTAAGCCAAAAAAATATATAAAATTAACAACTTAAATTTTTTTTCTTTCTTTTAGTGCAAAAAATAACATTAATAATAACCTATACATAATGAAAACTGCTAATTTTCTCATTGTTTTAGTGTAAAAAAAAAAAAAAAAAGTTACATTTCACAAAAATGTTTACACTTACAGACTAGTCTTCTAGAAAAAATGTGAATAACCTGAAATGGATTTTAATAATATTCTCCCTGTTATTAAATGTTTTGTGTATTTGTAGATCTGTACGGTGTGAGGCACATGTATAAATGATAAACTAAGGCGTAATATTGTTAATTTTACACTTTGAATTTTCAGGTTGTTCATATTTCTTCATGTTATGTTCAAGTACAGTTCGTGGATTTAAACATTTTCATGACAGAACTTTACTTTTTTCACTCAAAAGTTCTTAAACTATTATATATATTATTTTACCGGTCTGGCCCACTTTATATCATATCAGGCTGGATGTGACCCCCGAACTAAAATGAGTTTGTCAATATATACACACACACCTACACACACAATTCATTTAATTTTTATCCTCTGATGTCAAAGTCTCCCTCACATAATAAAAAAACTGAAAACTACCGACACATATATCAGAGTAACGACGCACATTACAGTTTACGTAATAAATAAATAAATATGCAGTAGGTCTAATAGCTTTTCCATATTTAGGCTCAGCTCACACCCTCCAGCTAAGCCCTAAAACCTCAAACAGACGGAGGGGAAAAGTGACGGATGCACTTAGCAGATTGAAACCGCAGTACAGGAACAAGGTGGTTGTATATTTTGCGAAGTACAAAGCAGGTACACGCTCTAATTCCTCCCGCTCTTTTCCTCGCTGTAATGATATCATGGCCTCATCACATAAATTCTGGGAGGCAGACTGTGAGCGAGAGCTGGATTACAAATGTATGAGGTGGGGATCACTCGCTGACAGTAAAAGGCTGTGATTTGTGGGGTTGGAGGGGGGGAGGTTAGCGGCTTTACCGTCCTCACCTGCTTCATCAGAGTTCAGCGATGATCACATATTAAGGTTCAGAGGTGACAGACACTGACTGGTTGGAGCAGTGATTAAAAATTAAAAGGGCTAAAGTCAGACAAAAAAATCACAAATTCATGACTCTTTAGACACCGCTGACTGTATTTTTGCTGCAGAATGATGACACTGCTATGACAGATGATAGTTTACTCGTGTTAAAAAGTGCTTCGTCTGTCGCTTTGGCAGCTCGTGAATCAAACATGAAAGAACTGCAATGAAACAAGAGGGGTTTTTTTGCTTTTTTTTTTGTTCTTTTTAGATGAAAACCAGCTCTTTTGACTTTGAAGTCAGAATATATTTACAGAAGATGTCTATTTTTTGATAAGTGATTCTACAAGCAACTCCAAAACAGGTCGAGGTTAGTTAACGATCTATTTTTTGTTTATTTTCACCTATTTAACAAGTTCCAAAGCTGATGACTGAAGAGCCAAAAGGCCAAAATGAATCGATGACACCTCATTTGATAGGTAATAACCACTAGTTTCAGAAAACTTCCATTTTTAGTATGTGGCCTGAACACAGAAATTTAGCTGAAACTGTTTTTGTCCTCCTTTTTATTTTCTTTTAATTTTGAATATATATATATAATTAACCATGGAATGGACCAGTAATGTAACCTCATGACCAACACACATGTAGGAAGCCCCATCATTTTTGATTGCTATCCTAAACCCAATTTGATATGCATTCAAGCACTACTTTTGCTGCATTTGAAATTTCGCCCATTATAAGTCAATGGGAAAATAAAAGATTTTAAAAATTCATAAAAATTTGAACTTTGACCTATTTTTCCCAAAATGTAATGAGATCTATTCTAGGTCACTGGCAAACTATAAACCAAATTTGGTATAAATTCAATCAATACTTTTGCTGCTACAGACATTTGAAATTTTGCCCATTATAAGTCAATGGGAAAATAAAAGATTTTAAAAATTCATAAAAAGTTTGAACTCTGACCTATTTTTCCCAAAATGTAATGTGATCTATTTTGGGTCACTGGCAATCTATAAACCAAATTTGGTATAAATTCAAACAATACTTTTGCTGCTACAGACATTTGAAATTTTACCCATTGTAAGTAAATGAATTTTAAAAATTCATAAAAAATTTGAACTTCAATCTATTTTTCCCAAAATGTAATGAGGTTTATTCTAGGTCACTGGCAATCAATAAATCAAATTTGGTATGAATTCAATCAATACTTTTGCTGCTACGGACATTTGAAATTTTGCCCATTTTAAGTCAAAGGGAAAATAAAAGATTTTAAAAATTCATAAAAAATTAGAACTTTTACCTACTTTTCCCAAAATGTAATGAGATTTATTCTAGGTCACTGGCAATCTATAAACCAAATTTGGTATAAATTCAATCAACGCTTTTGCTGCTACAGACATTTGAAATTTCGCCCATTATAAGTCAATGGGAAAATAAAAGATTTTAAAAATTCATACAAAATTTGAACTTTGACCTATTTTTCCCAAAATGTAATGAGATCTATTCTGGGTCACTGGCAATCTATAAACCAAATTTGGTATGAATTCAACCAATAGTTTTGCTGCTAGAGTGTTAAACAAACAAAGAAACAACCAAACCGAAGCAAAGACAATACCCCTTGCCTCCCCTTTGGAGGGTGGGGTAAAAAATACACATCAGACAACTAAAATAACAAACCAAGAAGCACAAGCATTATACCGATATGAACCACAATAATGTAACCTCTAATAATACAACCAATAATATACAGCATGGTATCAATGCAAATACGTTCCTCATAATGAAACATGCTTGACCTGTAAAAAGGAAACTAAGTTCTAGAATATCCTCACATTGGTCTGCTTTTCCTAACTCGATTCCACTTCATAGCAGATTTATATTCATCGCTAATCATTTCAACTTAACTTTTCATACCAAGAACGCTGTAATGCTCCCTACTTCCCTACCAGTATCGCTATCCCCTTATCTCATCTGTGCTTCTCCCATCTGCCCACATGACCACACTGACCCCAAAAGACCTGAGAAACGTAGGTCCACCTGAATTTGACATTGATAGTGAAGGTCAAGGTTGACGCCCAAAAAACTCATCCAAGATCGCAGCAGGGTTCAACAACTCCCCTGCAGCCGATGGCCGTGGTAATAAATCTGCATGCTAATAAATTCCAACATTCATTTGAGAACACCATATGTGTCCTGCAGCCCATCTGTGGAGTCTCTAATGGGAGAGCTCCTGCTTTATGCTTTACCTACTCCAACAGACCTAACAGGTGGGCTGTTGGTGGGACTGATGGGATATTTCAAACCGTAAAGACCCAAACATCCACCACCAACCAAAACTATCTACTGATCTAAACTGTTTAATACCTGTTGATCCATAAATCCTATCAATCCATGGAAATAATTGGTGTAAAATGCAGTTTTTTGTCTTTTCATGGTCATCAGATATGACCCATTTGGATGTTCAGAGGCTCCTTAGTTACCGTGGAAACACCGTCATCTTCTACAACATTGATTCACCAGTAAAACCCATGGAGTAGGATCAATGACAGTGGATGGACACACTTGATTACCTCCGCCAAGGAGGTTATGTTTTTGCCAGGGTTTGTTACCTCCGCCAAGGAGGTTATGTTTTTGACAGGGTTTGTTTGTTTGTTTGTCTGTTTGTTTGTTTGTTTGTTTGTTTGTCTGTTTGTCTGTCCGTTAGTGTGCAACATAACTCAAAAAGTTATGGACAGATTTGGATGAAATTTTCAGGGTTTGTTGGAAATGGGATAAGGAAGAAATGATTAAATTTTGGTGGTGATCGGGGGTGGGGGGGCCCACTGATCAGCCTTGGTGGAGGTCTGCGCTCTCCGAGTGCTTCTAGTTTACAATAGATTTGACTGAAAATATCACTTTTTCTTCAGTTTTTTTCTCTGTTTAATCTTTCTTAAGCAACTTATTGTTATTTATTACAATATTTACCTCCGCCAAGGAGGTTATGTTTTTGCCAGGGTTTGTTTGTTTGTTTGTCTGTTTGTTTGTTTGTCTGTCCGTTAGTGTGCAACATAACTCAAAAAGTTATGGACAGATTTGGATGAAATTTTCAGGGTTTGTTGGAAATGGGATAAGGAAGAAATGATTAAATTTTGGTGGTGATCGGGGGTGGGGGGGCCCACGGGGGGGGGCCACTGATCAGCCTTGGCGGAGGTCTGCGCTCTCCGAGTGCTTCTAGTATCTTCTGTATTTGTCTTTTTTTTTTGGTGAAAATCTGGTATTTTCCTGTATTTAATTTACTGATCATGTAGATGTTCATTAAAACTTGGATTAACCCTTTCGTGCATACTGGTCACTACAGTGGACATTTATTGAAAGCTGTTCTCTTGTATATTCATGGATTTTATTGTTTTAGTTCCATATCAGCTAACACAGTGGTCACTTAAATGCATCATCCCATACACTGACATTCATACCATTGCTGTAACTTTGCTGTTCTTGATCTGCAGGAACATGTTTGAGTGTAAATCAATTCCTTGCTATTGTTATGAGACTGTAATTAACTTTTTTTTTTTTTTTTAAACAAAAGGTTTTTTTTTTGCATATTATCTCCATAAAGTGAGTAATAACTAATATTAGAGTATGTTCAAATGTGATAAAACATCAGATTAGCAGCATTTTAAACTTTTTTTTTCCATAGTTTTCATACGGTATATCAGTAAATACATGTTTCTTTGCTTCAAAAATTAAACGCATGGTGTCCAGCTGAGTGGATATTTTTTGCAATTCCATAAAAAATCGGTTCATAAAAAAATTCAATTGCGGTGTTTTTATCATGCCTTAGGAGGAATGAAAACACAAAAAAATTCTTGATTTATGCATGAAAGGGTTAAAGTTGAGGGTTATTAAATGAAAAAGAGTGAGTTTATTATATCGTGGACAATCCCAATTAATGAACTGCCTATTATCATCAGGCTGGGGACTGCAGCAGGATACTAGCCATGTTGGCTAAAGCTGCCCCTTTTAACTGTTTTTGATACAGTTCATTAATTGGGATGGTCCATGATACAATAAACTAAAATAATAACAATAATTTCACTGTTTTTGATTTAATAACCCTCAGCTTTAATCCGAGCTTTAACGAATATCTATATGATCAGTAAATTAAATACAGGAAAATACCAGATTTTCACCAAAAAAAGACAAATACAGAGGATAATATTTTAATAAATAATGATAAGTTGCTTAAGAAAGATTAAATAGAGAGAAAAAATCATTTGGGAACTGCCATAAAAGTAGCACTGGGTTAAAGTCTAAAAAGAGGAAATGACTGATTGCGTTCTTCAGCTGATTTTATGTGTGAATTTATAAGAAAAGTTGCAGAAATGCTTGGTGACCTTATGCACGAAGTCTTTACGTCAATGCAATTTGATTGTATTCACAAATAATAACAGAAAATAGGGACGTACCTTGGCAGTTGAGTAGAAAGTAGCTCATGTTAAGGCTGAAGGATCCAGTTACATATCCACAGTTAATGGCCAGGGCACATGTCAAGCACCGGCGGTTGAAAGAACCGGAGGTGTCAGCGCTATGGAAATAAAGAAGAGGATACTTGACTTTTTACAGATGCTTTTCCATCAATGTTCAAACTGTTCCATTTCAGGCACAGTAAATATTAAACCAAGCAATACCTGTACAGATGCCTACGCCTTGGACCGTCTTCAGTACTAAGGAAGTATCTGTGGTAAAGTAAAAAGACATAAGGAACGACAGCACAATTAAAGTACAGTCGCGGAAAAAAATATTAGACCTTCAAAAACCATCAAAAACAATGGTTATGCAATCAAGCACTAACTCCTGTGTGTATCATGTGACTAAAAACAGACAGAAAAGAAAACATGGAATGCCTAAAAGCACTGTTTTTGTCAGTACAATGCCATAGATATTGATGTAAGAACTGAAGTGATTTTGGTTATTTTCAAGAAAACATGGAAAATGGATAGATATCAGCTCTGAAATTAAACTCTTATGAGCTATTTTTGTTGTTATCATTATATTTGTCCAAACAAATGTATGTTTAGTTGTACCAGGTATTAAAATGAACAAGAAATTGAAGAATGTGCATTATGGATCAGATCTACAAAGACACTAAACACTGAGGAACAGGCAGAAAAGAGTTCAAATTGTGCTCAATTTTCTTTAGACATTTCAGGTTGTTCATATTTGTTCAGGTTATTCTCATTTTAGTGTTACAGGATAGTTTGGAAATGTAAATATTTTCATAATTTAATATTATTTTTTGCACTAAAACAAAGAAAAAAAAAATTAAGTTGTTAATTCTAAAAATTTTTTTTGGCTTAATTTAATAATAATTAATTCAATTTTTTTTTCTTCATTAAAGATTTTTTTTTTTTTTGCTTAATTCAAGATTTTTTTTTACTTAATTGAAGATTTTTTTGGCTTAATTCAAGATTTTTTTTTTTACTTAATTGAAGTTTTTTTTTGGCTTAATTCAAGATTTTTTTGCTAAATTTGCGATTTTTTTTTTACTTAATTGAAGATTTTTTTTTTTTTACTTAATTGAAGATTTTTTGTACTTAATTGAAGATTTTTTTGGGGGGCTTAATTCAAGATTTTTTCCTTAATTCAAGCTAAATTTTTTTTGCGTAATTCAATTCAAGTCTGTGGAATTTTTGCACTTGGCAAAAACATCCCAGGGGCCGAACTGGACCCTTTGGCCTCCGGGCCACATGTTTGACACGCCTGCTCTAAAGCTTTACAGAGTCAAAACCAGAAGATTTGTGTCTCTGTCAAAATACTTCTAGACTTGATTGTATATAAATAGCATTTTTCTAGTCACATATGGCCCACAACATTGAATCATATTTTGTCTTCAGTTCATGTAGAAGGAAAACAGGTTAAAACTGTAAAATCAAAAATTTTCAATCGGTTTTCCCCAGCTGTGATTTTATTATATATGAGAGTTTAGCAGATCAATATTCAGGTAAGTGCTGAGTAACATAATGAACATATTGAATATCAAAAATTACTTTATCTGCACATGCCATGGCATGACACTCTGCATTAGACCATTTGTTCTATGGTCTGGACAGTGGATTCACACCATTTGGTCATTGGTAGGTAGTCATAGCTTAGAGTCAGAGTTGGTGCCAATCAGTTTTCACTTAACAAACCCTATCCAACAAGTGGTGCCAAGCACAACAAACCCCACCTTCACACGTATTGTATCTTAATTTGGCATCGATCCAGCTGATGTCATCATGTCTATGTGTGTGCTGATGTCAGCATATCAATTGCCTCTATATATGTGCCAAGTCTGGAGTAAATTGACACAAAATTGATGTTTTTATAGACATTTGATACTTCGCCCATTATGATAGGAGAAAAAAATATGTAAAAAAAATATATAAAAAATTTAAACTTCGACCTACTTTTCCCAAAATGTAACCACATCTATTCTGGGTCACTGGCAATCTAGCAACCCAATTTGGTATGAATTCAACCAATAGTTTTACTGCTACAGACATTTGAAATTATGCCCATTATAAGTAAACGGAGAAAAAAAAGATTTTAAAAATTTAAAAAAAAAAAAAAAAAAAAAAGAACTTTGACCTATTTTCCCCAAAATATAACCATATCTATTTTGGATCACTGGCAATCTATAAACCAAATTTGGTATGAATTCAACCAATAGTTTTGCTTCTACAGACATTTGAAATTTCACCCATTATAAGTAAATGGGGGGGGGGGGGGGGGATTTAAAAATTAATGAAAAATGTAAACTTTGACCTACTTTTCCCAAAATGTAACCACATCTATTCTGGGTCACCGGCAATCCAGAAACCCAATTTGGTATGAATTCAACCAATAGTTTTACTGTTACAGACATTTGAAATTATGCCCATTATAAGTGAATAGAGAAAAAAAAGATTTTAAAAATTAAAAAAAAAAAAAAAAGAACTTTAACCTATTTTCCCCCAAATATAACCATATCTATTTTGGATCACTGGCAATTTATAAACCAAATTTGGCATGAATTCAACCAATAGTTTTGCTTCTACAGACATTTGAAATTTCACCCATTATAAGTAAATGGGGGTAAAAAAAGATTTTAAAAAATCATGAAAAATGTAAACTTTGACCTACTTTTCCCAAAATGTAACCACATCTATTCTGGATCACCGGCAATCTAGAAACCCAATTTGGTACGAATTCAACCAATAGTTTAGTGCTACAGACATTTGAAATTATGCCCATTATAAGTAAATGGAGAAAAAAAAAGATTTTAAAACTTAAAAAAAAAAAAAAAAAAAAAAAAAAAATCTTTGACCTATTTCCCCGAAAATATAACCATATCTATTTTGGATCACTGGCAATCTATAAACCAAATTTGGTATGAATTCAACCAATAGTCTTGCTTCTACAGACATTTGAAATTTCACCTATTATAAGTAAATGGGGGTAAAAAAAAAAAGATAAAAATAAAATCATGAAAAATGTAAACTTTGACCTACTTTTCCTAAAATGTACTCACATCTATTCTGGATCACTGGCAATCTATAAATCCAATTTGGTATGAATTGAACCTATACATTTGCTGCTGGAGTGTTAACAAACAAACAAAGAAACAAACAAACCGAACCAAAACAATACCCCTTGCCTCCCCTTCGGGGGGTTGGGGTAACAATGCTCCTGTACATCGTTGTCATTCCTCTGATCGCGCTGGCTTAACCTATATTAACCTATCACCTGCAACAAACCACAGTTGCTCCAACTTCCCACTAGAACAGATGCTTCATAAATGAACGATGGGGGAAAAAAACAAAGGGATGGATGTTTTTTAAAATAGAAGGCCACTGCATCTATCCCCCTTGAGGAAGGGGATTGTGGGTAGGAGAGTCAATTCAACACTGAGAACAAAGCCTGACTGAGCGTCTGCATGTGTGAAAGCAGGTGTGTACATGTGAGATCACGTTAGTCAGATCACACTTGCCTTGTGGCCTGGATTGTGGGTGTGAAATTATCTGGGTGAGGGGGATGAGTCACACTCATCATGGGTGTAACCGTGACAGAGTGGGGGTGGGGAGGGGTGCTTTTACAGCAAGAGGCATTTAGAGCGATTTAATGTGTGGACTTTTATGCGCTGGTAGAAAATAAAATACACTACTAAAGTGCAGTTGCTGTCTCCGGATTTGGCTTAAGTGTTTTTCACTGTTAACAGATTGGCAACATTAACGCTCATTTTCCTGCTACGTCCCTGTCCTCTGCATCCACGGCACTGAAACACTCTACTCAAGCAAAAAAAAAAAAAAAAAAAGTGGAGATGTACTTTGTTTCTGATCAGCCTGCAGGTAAAATCTAATCTGCGACACTGACTAAAAATAGTCATCCACATCAGTCTGTTGTAATACAGCAGAAGAGCTACAAACATTCAATCACGGAAAAAATTATTAGACCATCAAAAGTCATCAAAAACAATGGTTATGCAATCAAGTGCTAACTCCTGGGTATATCATGTGACTAAAACAGACAGAAAAGAAAACATGGAATGCCTAAAAGCACTGATAGATATCGATGTAAGAACTGAAGCAAGGTGTACCTAATAAAGTGGCCGGTTAGTGCATATAATATTTTTTGGTGTTAAAATATCTGTCGTGCACAAATTTCAAAAACGAAGTTGAATTTACTAATAAAACATTTCCTTGTTTACTTGTGTTATTATAGTAAGTAACAATTATAGGCACGTGCCTTAATCTTAGACCATTGTTAGAGTTGATGTTTATCGAGTTAAAATGATCACAGTCATGGAAAAATTACTAGACCATCAAAAGTCATCAAAAACAATGGTTATGCAATCAAGTACTAACTCCTGTGTGTATCATGTGATTAAAACAGACAGAAAAGAAAACATGGAATGCCTAAAAGCGCTGTTTTTGTCAGTCCGATGCCATAGATATTGATGTAAGAACTGAAGCAAGGTGTACCTAATAAAGTGGCCAGTTGTTAGTGTATATGACATTTTTTGGTGTTAAAATATCTGTCATGCACAAATTTCAAAAACAAAGTTGAATTTACTAATAAAACACTTCCTTGTTTACTTGTGTTATTATAGTAAGTAACAATTATAGGCACGTGCCTTAATCTTAGACCATTGTTGGGTTTGATGTTTATCTGGTTAAAATGATGATCCGTGACATACAGTCGCAGAAAAAATTATTAGACCTTCAAAAGTCATCCAAAACAATGGTTATGCAATCAAGTACTAACTCCTGTGTGTATCATGTGACTAAAACAGACAGAAAAGAAAACATGGAATGCCTAAAAGCACTGTTTTTGTCAGTACAATGCCATAGATATTGATGTAAGAACTGAAGCAAGGTGTACCTAATAAAGTGGCCGGTTGTTAGTGTATATGACATTTTTTGGTGTTAAAATATCTGTCATGCACAAATTTCGAAAACAAAGTTGAATTTACTAATAAAACACTTCCTTGTTTACTTGTGTTATTATAGGAAGTAACAATTATAGGCATGTGCCTTAATCTTAGACCATTGTTGGGTTTGATGTTTATCAGGTTAAAATGATGATCCGTGACATACAGTCGCAGAAAAAATTATTAGACCTTCAAAAGTCATCCAAAATAATGGTTATGCAATCCAAGGTTATTATCGTTAACGAAAACGAACGAAATGACGAAAACTAAAATTGAAAAAACATTTTCGTTAACTGAAATAAATAAAAACTCTAATTAAAAGAAAAAAAACGATAACTAACTGAAACTGTATTGTGAGCTTACAAAACTAACTAAAACGTATAAAAATTATGCATACAATTCCCTTCGTTTTCGTTTCTGTCAATGTCGGATTGATATGAAATTAATTTATTTCACTTCAGCAGTTTGAGCTGGTGACACCATATGACACTACACAGTCTGTCATGTCTGGTCACTGGTGGTTTCCAGTCGTCTTCTGGTCCCCACTCTACCTGGAACATACAGACTAAAGCTGGGACAAAGCAGCACAGTCCTGTCTGGGGTTTACTGTAGTGATACATGGGTCGGGTTTTTTTTTTTTTTTTTCTTTTTTTTTTTTTGGCGTACCGTGTGTGTGCGCGTGAGTGACAGACAGAGCTGAGCTAAAGTACAGAGTCAAACAGGACTAGCATCCAGGTTAAAACTGGAGAGTTTATCACCATGAAAAGGCCTTCCAAGCCCTGAACTGCACAGTTTAGAAGAGGAGAAAAGAGGAGGATGAAAACTAATCCAATTACAGAGGTATGGAACCTGTTAGAATGTTAAAAAACGTGTGATGTTACTAGCTACAGCTAGCTGAACTGAACTGAAGCAAAGTTGGCTAATAATGGAACTGGAGATGATTAAGAGATGAGAGATCTGCTAAGGTGTGGTTTACTGATGAGGAACTGGGTTATATATGTTTATAAGTGGTTTGTATATGTTTCTGTCTGCTTTAACTGCTGGTTTATAATATGTTCCTATCTGCTTTAACTGCTGGTTAGCTGGTTTATATATGTTTCTATCTGCTTTAACTGCTGGTTAGCTGGTTTATATATGTTTATATCTGCTTTAACTGCTGGTTAGCTGGTTTATAATATGTTCCTATCTGCTTTAACTGCTGGTTAGCTGGTTTATATATGTTTATATCTGCTTTAACTGCTGGTTAGCTGGTTTATAATATGTTCCTATCTGCTTTAACTGCTGGTTAGCTGGTTTATATATGTTTCTATCTGCTTTAACTGCTGGTTAGCTGGTTTATATATGTTTCTATCTGCTTTAACTGCTGGTTAGCTGGTTTATATATGTTTCTATCTGCTTTAACTGCTGGTTAGCTGGTTTATATATGTTTCTATCTGCTTTAACTGCTGGCTGCTTTGTGCATCTCCTGTCATGCTTTGCACATCTTCGCATTGTTTCACGAAAGTGATGTTGTGTATGGATTGCACCCCACCTCAACCTGCTATAGGGAATTTATACATTGTACGGTACATTGTGTCTCTGCTCAGTCCATGAGCCGCCCTAACCCGACCCCCAAATAAAGTGTCCAGGGTAGCCCATATCCACGCCTCACTAATTTCTTTGAATAGGATGATGAGGAAGATAAAATATATGAAATAACTAAAACTAATACTAAAACTAAACTAAACTAAACTAAAACTAAGCATTCAGAAAAAAACGATAACTAATAAAAACTAACAAACCTGCTCTAAAAACTAATTAAAACTAACTGAATAAGAGAAAAAAAAGTCAAAACTAATTAAAACTAAACTATAATTAAATATCCAAAACTATTATAACCTTGATGCAATCAAGTACTAACTCCTGTGTGTATCATGTGACTAAAATAGACAGAAAAGAAAACATGGAATGCCTAAAAGCACTGTTTTTGTCAGTACGATGCCATAGATATTAATGTAAGAACTGAAGCAAGGTGTACCTAATATAGGCATGTGCCTTAATCTTAGACCATTGTTGGGTTTGATGTTTATCAGGTTAAAATGATGATCCGTGACATACAGTCGCAGAAAAAATTATTAGACCTTCAAAAGTCATCCAAAATAATGGTTATGCAATCAAGTACTAACTCCTGTGTGTATCATGTGACTAAAATAGACAGAAAAGAAAACATGGAATGCCTAAAAGCACTGTTTTTGTCAGTACGATGCCATAGATATTGATGTAAGAACTGAAGCAAGGTGTACCTAATAAAGTGGCCAGTTTGTGCATGTAATATTTTTTGGTGTTAAAATATCTGTCATTGCACAAATTTCAAAAACAAAGTGAATTTACTAATAAAACACTTCCTTGTTTACTTGTGTCATTATAGTAAGTAACAATTAAAGGCACGTGCCGTAATCTTAGACCATTGTTAGGTTTGATGTTTATCAGGTTAAAATGATGATCCGTGACATACAGTCGCAGAAAAAATTATTAGACCTTCAAAAGTCATCAAAAACAACGGTTATGCAATCAAGTACTAACTCCTGTGTGTATCATGTGACTAAAACAGACAGAAAAGAAAACATGGAATGCCTAAAAGCACTGTTTTTGTCAGTACAATGCCATAGATATTGATGTAAGAACTGAAATGATTTTGGTTATTATCAAGAAAACTTGGAAAATGGATAGATATCAGCTCTGAAATTAAACTCCTATGAGTTATTTTTGTTGTTATCATTATATTTGTCCAAATAAATGTACCTTTAGTTGTACCAGGCATTAAAATGAACAAGAAATTGAAGAAAACAAGGGTGGTCTAATAATTTTTTCCGCGACTGTATGATAAACTACAGTTTCATGGTGTGTGTTGGGTGACAGTGCTGGTTTCGGAGTCTGGTGCTGATACTCACATTAACTGGCTATCCTCATTGTAAGCCAGGACTTGGGTGACATCCCAGTCTCCAGATGTGATGGACTGTAGAGTGTCTGTGCTTGTATGGCCTTTAGGTGAGAAGATAGACAATATGGTAAATCAGCTTTTTTCCTCGCAAAGAAAGTTAAGTTAGTTACATGTTCAAGTGTAAAACAAGCAACGATTTAACAATTTAACTGTACTATAAAGAATCAGTTATCAAGTAACTAGGCTTTGTTCCAGTGCATAAAGTACATATATATATATATATATATATATATATAAAAAAGATGTAAAAGTGTGTGGTTGGTGCTGCGTTCCAGCCAGTTTTTGGTGTGCTTAGAGCGTCGTCGGGTACATTTAATATACGAATATTAGACCTCCGCATTCGTCCCTCCATGTCTAAACACTTCTCCTGCAGCATATCCACGCTCTTCACCAATTTTTGAACGGTGTTTTGTAGTATGGTGATGTCGTCCGAGCAGTCAGAGAGCCCCTTTTCCACGTCCGACACCGTGGTCTTAATTACATCTAGGTTTGAGCGAAGGGCTGAGGTGCTATTAGCCATTTCTAACTTGCATGCTTGTAGCTCCAGTTTAACTCACTTGTTATTAACTTCTTCAGCTCACCTTGGAAAAGCGCTGTCATTTCAGTTTTAATAAATAATTGTAGATCAGTTTTGAGTTCCATTATTTCGGATTGTTCAGTCATCTCGAACTTGTCAGGCATGTTGCTAGCTGCGTCAGATTTTAGCTTGGTGGTGGTAGCAGGTTTACCCATGTACTTGAATTTGTGTAGGTTGTGCGCCATTTACATTTGTAGAAAACAAAATGAAGAACCGTCTTGATGATGCTATGTAGTCTCAGGTGGTTTAGACATAACACATTTCTGATCAAAATGTCATTTAATATGACTTTTATACCATTTCATGCAAAACTCACCAATCTTGCAACCTACTCCATTACCTGCTCACTAGCCCCGCCCCCCCCAGGCCAGTTTTTGAGTCCGCAAGTCACAACTTCAAACCATGACTCACAGCTTCATAGCGTTCCAGGCAAGTCACGCCAAACTGCCTGAGAGCAAGGAATTGTGGTAGCTAGATGTAAACAAACCAGCATGGCAGACCGCATATATTATGCTAATTTACAATCATTTCTATCGCCAAAGGTGCTTGGTCCTTGCTTATTTGAGGTAAACAGTGGAGTAAAAACAGTGCATGAGGCAAGAGACGCTGTTATACCTCTTATCTTATCAAGCATTTCATTAAATCTCTTTTGTTTACGCTCCAGTGAATTCATGTTACTGACTTGACTTCTTCTCTAGAGTCTCTGTGCTTTATCACCTCACAGGTTTTCCCAGGATCATCACAGGTTTTCCCTGGATCTTCACAGGTTTTCCTAAGATCATCTCTGGACCTGCTGCTGTGGTCCTGCCTCTCTCCACCTTTATCGTCATCACTCACTTATCCATATAGTTACGATAGTGTTTATTATACATGTTCTAGTTCAGTTATCTGTGCATGTGTCTCCCCCTACCTCCCCCCCTCTCCACCCTCTCCCCCAGTCTCTCTCTATCTCTATCGCTCTCTCTTTTCTCCTTCTTTACTTTCTCGCTCTAACCCCAACTGGCCAAGGCAGACCTCCATCTTTCAGGAGTCTGGATCTGCTCGAGGTTTCTGCTGTTAAAGGGAAGTTTTTCCTCGCCACTGTCACCAGTCAGAAGTATTTGCTCCTGGAGGATTCTGTTGGGTTTCTGTACATTGGCTTAAAATTTGATTTGATTTGCTCTATCTCCCCTTTATGTGAAGCACTTTGTAACGTGTTGTTTTAAAAAATGCTATATAAATAAAGCTTTACTTACTTACTTATCTTACGTTATTTGTATATTTGGATACGTATTTGGTATTAATTTATTCTTGTGGTCAGTTGACTGAAAACTAACTAATGCTTGAGTAGCTGCTAATTTTGCAGAACATTTGCGGATAAATAATGTCAGAGCAATACTTTGTTTTAATAAACACTTTGCATAAACACACCACCCATGGGGGTTGCCACTGTTGTTGGACGGACTATGTGACGTCAGAGCTCGGAACTGGGAGTACATCGATCTAGTACGAGTTCACAGGTGGGAAGTCATAGGTTTGACTAACATTCCAGTGCATTTTCAGCGGTAGAAGTTTGGAAAAACACGAGTTACGGGTGGCCTGGAATGCAGCAAAATTTAGCGATAGCAGTCATATTGAAAAAAGCAAAATAAATAAATAAATAAATAAAAAGATGCCTTCCACTGGTTGCAATGAGATGATAATCCACCAGGGGACAGAAAACACATATAGATTCACATACAACAGGTTTTTAAGTAAGTATTGATCTTGTTCATTAGACAGAGGTCTCAGAACCTAGGCGTAGCAAATATGATACATATGGTTTTATAGGCTTAATTCTACTTTCAAGCTAAAGGAGGAGCTACATGAAACATGAATTCAGCAACGTAAGGCTTGATATTTGGACACAGGAGACTTAAAAAAAAAAAAAAAAAAAAAGAAGCCATGTCCATCTTTAACAATTTACAGACTCTTATTAGTGCAACGTATTTTAGTTACATCATAAAATACCATGAGTTCTTTTAAGCTTTGTTCGGTCTGACGACTCACCATCAACATTTTATTGCTGCAGCAGAATGCATCTACAGTCGGATAATCTCTCTCCCTGCAGATAGTAATATGTAGCTATTGGGGAAGTGATGAATAAATCTATTTCCCCTGGAGCCTACAAGAGTAGGGGGATTAAAGCATCGGCAGTGGCTATGCACTGGAGTGGCTTTGTGTCAGAGTGAGAGCTGGGGTATTCTTGGGATGTAAGTAGACCACCAAAAGTGAATGTGAGGTTAGAGTGTGGAGAGGGAGAGAATAAGTCTGTGGTGTTTGCATCGGCACATGAAGTGGTTCACAGGCTTTATTCCATTTCACAGTGTATGTGTACAGCTATTATTGTGACGGTGAATACGATGTATGAATAGAAGACCTTCGCCGTCGCTGACTATGTACAGGCTGTTCTCAATTCCGTATTTTTCACCTCCTTGACTCTACAATCCTCAGTTATGGTTTTCAGCCCCACTGTAACATCAGGTTATAGAAAGCTGTATTTAACACCATAATGTTTGCTCTTCAAAACCTGTCACCTTTCACTCAATCTGCCACAGGTCTTTGACAAGTATCTCTCAAAATAAAAGTGAAAAATCTGATTTTATATAGCTTTGTTTTTTTCTCCCCCACCAGCAGGTTTTAGATGTTTTTTTGTTTTTTTTTTTTATCATCTATTTTTTGAGCAGTGTAGTAGTAGTACAGGGTGGGGAAGCAAAATTTACAATGAATATTTAGTTGTTTTTTCTCAGCAGGCACTACGTCAATTGTTTTGAAACCAAACATATATTGATGTCATAATCATACCTAACACTATTATCCATACCTTTTCAGAAACTTTTTGCCCATATGAGTAATCAGGAAAGCAAACGTCAAAGAGTGTGTGATTTGCTGAATGCACTCGTCACACCAAAGGAGATTTCAAAAATAGTTGGAGTGTCCATAAAGACTGTTTATAATGGAAAGAAGAGAATGACTATGAGCAAAACTATTACCAGAAAGTCTGGAAGATACTATTAAAGAAGAATGGGAGAAGTTGTCACCCGAATATTTGAGGAACACTTGCGCAAGTTTCAGGAAGCGTGTGAAGGCAGTTATTGAGAAAGAAGGAGGACACATAGAATAAAAACATTTTCTATTATGTACATTTTCTTGTGGCAAATAAATTCTCATGACTTTCAATAAACTAATTGGTCATACACTGTCTTTCAATCCCTGCCTCAAAATATTGTAAATTTTGCTTCCCCACCCTGTAGTAGTAGTAGGAGTAGTTTATTTGGCCGTTAATTATTTTAAACAAACAAAAACAACATATCCATTGTTCCATATACGATGCAACCAAAAGAGTTTAGGCTGAAGTTAAAACTTATTTTGCCTAACCCTATTTACAATTAACACAATGTTTCCACATGAAAACAAACAAAACAAAACAAAAAAATTGTTATCATTGCTATATATACAACAGAAGAGAATACGGATTTAGTTTTATGTAACAGTACATACATAGAAGTGGAATTACAGTATATACATTGTACTAGTGTTTTTCAACCCTGGAGTTGGGACCCCATGTGGGGTCACCTGGAATTCAAAAGGGGGTCTGTTGAGTCGCATTATGTAATAAATTCCCATTATGTAATAAAAGTTCAAAATGTAAGAAGAATGTCACGTCATCTTGCAATAAAGCCGCATTATGTAATAAACTGACGCATTTTGTAATAAACTACATCAACGCATTATATAGTACATTTTTTCACATTATGTTGTAAGTTATTACAATTTGAGAAATTTATTACAAAATGCACTTGACACATTTTTATTTAAAAAAAAAGCAAAAACAGGTTCAATATGTAATAACAATCCAAATTAATATAATTTCAGAGCACTTTAGAAGAAATTAGTCACAGGAGCTCCAGGTAATGTAATCAGAACTTGAACCACACAGTTTAAAGATTAATTTAGCACATTGTTATTCTATTGTCATGTCAGTTGTGTCTGATACAGTATCTTATGATCTTGGAAATGAACAATGTTATTACATTTTCCTGAAAATAAAAATGTGTCAAGTGCATTTTGTAATAAATTTCTCAAATTATAATAACTTACTACATAATGTGAAAAAATTTACTACATAATGTGTTGAGGTAGTTTATTACAAAATGCATCAGTTTATTACATAATGCGGCTTTATTACAAGATGACGTGGCATTCTTATTACATTTTGAACTTTTATTACATAATGGGAATTTATTACATAATGCGGCTCAACAGGGTCACTTGAAATTTCAAGTAATTGATAAAAAACAAACAAACAAAAAAAAAACTGATTAATAAAAATATATAGCTGAGTTGACAAAGACAATCACAATACATAAAAGAAAAACTCTGAAGCTGAAACTGAAACACTGTGGTACTGTTTATCTGTCAAATGTTCATTGTGGTTGGTTTCAGGTGCTGCAGCTCTTTCATAATTCATAATTTGAGTTCTTGTTTGTTCAGTATTAATTGTCAGCCTTGTAAATCCAAGCTGGACTGACTGTACATATCCTTACCAAGGAAAATCAAATTCTCCCTTTGTGCAGTAATCTACACCTTGCTTTTCTGCCTCCGTCCATAATAATAAACATTATATAGACTAAATGTCGTCTAAAATTAACGTTTATTTGCAACATAGTATAGCAAACTATTACATGATCAAAAAGAAATTAATTTTAGCATAGAAAAAAAGGTCTCCATTTTGAATGTCTGGGGTCACAAGAAATTTGTGATGTTAAAATGGGGTCACGAGCCAAAAAAGGTTGGAAACCAGTGCATTATATATTGCATTTTATATTATTTTTTCCTCATGCCCAAACCATCTCCATGGTCCTACAAGAGGGGGCAACAGCAGGAAAATGAACATTATTACAAAGTCTCTGTGCAGCAGAAAATCAATTAAGTACAAAAGTATATAGAAAAATAATAACTGAGCCAACAGAAAATAGGAAAGAGACAATAAATAAATAAAAATAATATACGAAAAATAAGTAGACGTGCTTAACTTAAAATATAGACACTATATAACAGTATCAATGGGTAGACAGAATGAATTAAGACAAAAAACAACACCTAAACAAACAAAAAATAGAGAGTAGAGAGTAAAGAGTAGGGTGGTGGCATTAGGGATCATCAGAAAGACTGAAAATAATCCAAAAAAGATGGTTTTAGATGTTTTACTTCATCTTGGGTCACACACACAAGTCACTGTACCTGTGAGGTCGACATAGAGATGTGGAAGAACTTTCCTCGACCCCCTTGAGGAATGGCTCGAGTGAAGAACAGCTTCAGACCATCTTTAGAAAACAGGGGCTGCTCATTCTGAACACACAGAAGTAGACATATTAACCCTTATAAGACTGCCATTCTAACAGCCTGTCTAAGTGTCTTTTGTTTTCTTTGCAATAAAAGTGTCAGAAAATGTCTCTTTTGCCATTTCTGTTGCACCTTTGTTTTCAGGAAGAACTTAACTTTCAATATCTGGCCATTAATTATCATTATTATAAATAATAAATGCTTAAAACGGTGAGTTTTAGTAAAAAAGAAAAAAACAGACTTGAAGTTTTTAGCATATTTATTATCAGAAACAACTGTAAATGTCCATTAGGAAACTTTTTGAGATTGCAAAAATAAACTTTCAACTATTTTACATCTGCTCAAACATGCTTTTTGGTCTTGAACATTCATTATCCATATTATGGCTTCATATTTTTTGCTGTTTCCAGACATGTGGAAGTCTCTGAACAGTTCCTTTCTACTTGAAATAGAGTCCCACGTTGCTGCCGTTGTTAAAAGGTTAAATATACAGTTTCTTACACAAACCTTGCATTGACACTGCAGTTAAATTAAAGCACTTTTCAGGAACACTTATATATTTCGGTGCTTCTATGAAACTGGTACCTAAAAACAGGACAGTGGGGCTAAAAATTCAAACTAATGAACTAGACTAATGTTATGAAGCAAGTTTGGAAGCACTTTGGGACTGTTTTAAAAATAAATATTTACTGAGATAAAAGAGAAAATATTTTTCAGGTAAAACACATTTTTATATTTATTTATATTATTTTTATACAAAAATCCGCATGTAACATGGCAAAAAAAAAAGACACGAAAGTTATGCACTACTATTTTTTCGAATATCTTTTTATTCTCACTCAGGTACATTTTGGGAATCGAAGTAAATATACAAGGCAGAATGTTTCACAAAAATGACCACTGTTGCAAAATTAATCACAATTTATTTGTGTTTAAATGGGCAGGTTCTGCATGTAACGCCAGTGGACACGATGGGTTACACACGAAACCTGGAATGAGACTGAGATTCATGAAAAACACGCATGTCTGGATTAGAAAAAAACACTAGGATAGTCAAATTTAACACAGTGTCTTTATTTATAGTGGTATATAAGACCATTTGCAGCCATGTTTTTCAGATCAAGGTAGCTTTTCCTGTTCCAGTTTTGGTCCTATTTTTGGCCCCAATATTTTATTAAAAATTCATTAATTTTGGGATGGCTCAGAGCAAAAGTATAAATTTTTTGCATTTATCTGAGGTGATCATTAGGTACATCCTGGGGGGAAATACGTCTAAATTTCTCTTTTAGTATTGGGTCTAAGTGCCAGATACCAAAATGAACCCAGTTTCATAGAACCACCCAAATAATAATATAATAATAATAATAATAATAATAATAATAATAATAATAATAATAAAATAATTAGTGTCAACATCCTCACCTGTGTGTGCAGCCACCCTTCGCTTTCATCCTCATGTTTCTGTAAAGGTGATAAAATTTAATTTAGCACATAACAGTTTTAGTCACTTTACATTCACAGCACATATTGAGACAAAACTGAGGCGTACCTTAGTGCAAACTCCAGTAGTGGCTTCACACAGTGTGAGGACGGAGATGTTCTGAGCTCTGTTCAGCCAGTTGATGGCCAGTTTGGTGGTGGTGGCCCATTTGACCATAGTCACATAGAACTCACTGATGAATACAGAGAAATAAGACCAATACTTGACATAAGAATTAAAAAACAACATTTTTCCGTACACTACTTGAAGCATATGATTTAATTGCCAGTACAAAAACCTTGAAGCAGATGGGCTCCAACAACAGCATAAACACTCACTGGCCACTTTATTAGGTACACACAACACTAGCAAGGTGTACCTAATAAAGTGGCCGGTTAGTGTATATGATAATTTTTGGTGTTAAATATCTGTCATGCACAAATTTCAAAAACAAAATTGAATTTACTTATAAAACACTTACTTTTTTGCTTGTGTTATAATAGTAAGTAACAATTATAGGCATTGTTAGGATATGTTTATCAGGTTATAATGATCACCCATGACATACATTCGGTTGCGGAAAAAATTATTAGACCCTCAAAAGTCAGCAAAAACAATGGTTATGCAATCAAGTACTTACTCTTGTGTGTATCATGTGACTAAAACAGACAGAAAAGAAAACATGGAGTGCCTAAAAGCACTGTTTTTGTCAGTACAATGCCATAGATATTGATGTAAGAACTGAAGTGATTTTGGTTATTATCAAAAAAAAACATGGAAAATCACTAGATAGCAGCTCTGAAATTAAACTCTTATGAGATATTTTTATTGTTATCGTTATATTTGTCCAAACAAATGTACCTTTAGTTGTACCAGACAATAAAATGAACAAGAAATTGACGAAAACAAGGGGTGGTCTAATAATTTTTTCCGCGACAGTATGTGCAAAGAAATGGAAAAGTTGAAGTTGCATTGCGATAAAAAAAAAAAATAAAAAAAAAAAAAAGGAAAATGGACTGCATCTCAAGAGAAACCCACCCTATTCTGGGATCATCAGGTCTCCTCATCTCAATGGTGTGAAGTGGACCATTCAGGTTGACCACATATAAAGTGATGACTGGGTTTTCTTCACCAGCCTGAACAGAAAAAAAAGAAAACCTAAGCTATGAAACCAAACTATCTCAGGCAAAATTGTATGTAAATGCAAATGATACATACCTCATCTTTATTCTATGCAATAAATCACTGAATTTCTTATTTCTTATTAATTATTATAATCATAAGACTTTATTCATGCAGTTAAATATGATGAGAATTATTCCAAAATTGGGACAAACTCTGCACCTTTGGGTAGTGGTACTCCTTCCCCATCGGGTAGGGGGATCCTGTGAACATGGGCAGCTCCATCTTGGGCACCAGAGTGTCGTTGATGGTAGCATATGCTAACCTGGCACCATCTGGAGACCACCAATGAGCAATATGGGAGTGGAAAATTTCCTCTGGAAGAAACAGAAGGACACAATCGATGATGATGATCGGTCATAATGACAATGGTTAGCAGGTGTTTAAAAATGTATTACACGCTTTACTGTCACGACCTCATGCAGGAAATTACATAAGAACTAATTAGAGTTTATCGATTTGCTATGAATTGTTTTTTTTTTTTTTTTTTTAATTTTGTGAGTAGCCGATGATTTTAGTGTTACTTTTCAACTTCACTTTTCAATTTTTACGCAATGCTTTATCTCAAAAACTGCAGCGGACTAGTACTTTTGATACCATTTTTCTTCATTACAGACCCAAATATGGTATAGTTTCACTATATTTTATTCTGGAAGTATTTTTTTTATAGACTAATGTTATCACAGGTATTTTCAGACAGGTTGTTGTGTTAAACATGTGATTGACGGCTGTAGTAGTGACTGCTGACTCTATTGCTTTACCCTGTGGCACAGTACAAGAGCTCGGAAAAACTGAACAATAGTGGTGAGAAATGGCATCAGGTGATCCATCTAAATCCTCTGAGTTGGACTGAGAGGATAAAGGCTGCAGAGGTAAAGTGTGAATGTGTAGTTTCTTTTGTGTTTATCGACTGATTTCATCTCCTGTAGCTTTAACTGTATCCATCAGGAGTCAATTTTACTACCTCTGAAATTGCTTTTTTTTTTTTTTTAAACAGATTTTATTTCGTGGCATTTTTCTGATTTTTGTGCATGAGTTTTTGTGTGGAATAACATCTGCATAAGGGCTGTTACTATGCTAATAATAAACAGTTGCCTCCAATTTCTGAATAAATTGAATTCATCATCCAACACCTGGTGGATATTTACACCCATCATAACATTCTGGTCAGTAACAGGAAAAGCGGTATTATTATTTGTCATTATCTCATTATAGTGGGACCTGTCAGTGGGTGGGATTTATTTGGCAAAAAGTGAACATGTAGACTTGGAAGTTAATGTATCAGAAAGAGCAAAATGATCAAGAGTAGGGAGCTGAGCAACTTTGGTAAAGGAGAAATTGTGATGGTCAAATCACTGAGTCAGAACTAGAGCCCGACTGATTAATCGGCCGGCAGATTAATGGGGCTGATTAAAACTTATCAGTGATTAATCAACATCGGCCAATATGTAACTGATTTATAAACTTTTTTGCTGCTCCTGTGTGTGTGTGTGTTGGCCGGAGAGTTAGAGGAACAGTAAGCCTGTCAGTTTCACTTTCACTTCTACTCGGACAATCACGCTATAACCCCACACACACACACACACAAACACACACACTCACACACACACATTCATGGAATCACGGACTGCAATGTTCTTTTTAGCTTACCAGCCAACAGGCCGTAAGCTATTGTCGTCAAGCGGCGTCCATCGTAATCGTCGTCTGTCGTCCGTTTCAAAAATTTCAATCGTCTTCTTCTCCGAAACTACAATTCTGATTGACTTCAAACTTGGTATACAGCTTCTTTATGATGATGTCAACAAAAGTTAGTGAAATTATTTGGATCTGATTCTGGATTTGGTGCGACTTTGAAAAATTCCCCCATTATAAGAGATAGGAAGTGGATGGATGCAATAACTCAGTAAATATAAGTGATATCCAGTGTAAATTTCCACAGTCCAGCCCAGATGGGGACATAACCAAAACATAATGTCCACATGCTGATCAGGATCTTCTTCTGGACCTGGGAACTTAGGGAAAATTTACCATGGGCTCTTATGGGGAAAAAATTCAATCGTCTTTTTCTCCCAAACTACAGTTCTGGTTGACTTCAAACTTGGTATACGGCTTCTGTATGATGATGTCAACACAAGGTATTGAAATTATTTCGATCCAGATCTGATTCTGGATTTGGTGCCACTTTGAAAAATTTTCCCATTATAAGAGATAGGAAGTGGATTGATACGATAAATTAGTATCAATGATATCAAGTTGGAATTTGAATTTTTTACAGATCTGATTGGAATATGACCAAAACATGGGCTATTTCTGTAATAGAATAAATACACAGAACTGGGTTATAATAAATAGCATCTGGATACATTTCCCAAAGCTTTTAACCCTTTCATGCACTGTCCACTCCAGTGGACAGTTATTCTCCAGCTGTTCTCTTGTATATTCATGGGTTTTGTTGTTTTAGTTCCATATCAGCCAACACAGTGGACGCTTATGCACCATCCCATACACTGTAATTCAGATCATTACTGTAACTTTGCTGTTCTTGATAAACCTGATCTGCACTAACATGTTGAGTGTAAATCAATTGTTATTTGTTAGACAAGAAGTTTTTTTTTTTTGCATATTATCTCCATGAAGTGAGTAATTACTAGCATTAGAATATGTTAAAATGTGAGAAGACATCAGATTAGCAGCATTAAAAATGTTTTTATTTCATTGTTTTCATATCACTCTCTGATATTGGGTTTTAAACACGTTTCTTTACTTCAAAAATTAAATGCATTGATATTTTTGTAACTCCATCGAAAAAAAAAAACTCGATCGCATTGTGTTTTTCATGCCTAAACACTAAAGAAAAAAATCTTGACTAAGGTTCTCATAATTCATGCATGAAAGGGTTAATTTGGCCGGTAAGCTACAGGGCCATTGGTCCTATTTTTTCATATATCGGCTAATATTGGATATCAGCCGATATAATGGATATTGGCTTTTTTTTTGCCCCCAATATTGGTATTGGCATCGGCTCCAAAAATCCCATATCGGTCGGGCTCTAGTCAGAACATCTCCAGATCTTGTTGTTTATTCCCAATGGACAGAGGTTAGAACCTACCAAAATACCCAAAGAACAACAACTGGAGCTCAACCAATCCAGCATCTATGGGAGCAGAACATTATTACTACCTGTCTAATGTTGTTTAGGCTCCCCTTTTTCCACAAAAACAGCTCTGACCTGAGCCCTAGACTCCAGACCTCTGAAGGTGTTCTGTGGTATCTGGGCCAAGAAATAAGCAGCAGGTCCGTGAAGTCCTGGAAGTAGAGAGGTGGACCCCCATGGATCGACTTATTTGTCCAACACCTCCCACATATGCTCATTTGGATGTCCTTACTTGGCCCATTTTTGGTCAGTACTAACCGTCATCATAAAGAAGCTGTGTACCAAGTTTGAAGTCAATCGGAATTGTAGTTTGGGAGAAGAAGACAACTGAAAGTTTTGTAACGGACAACAGATGACAGACGACGACAACAGACGACGCCACTGGACGCCACATGACGACAAACGCTTATGGCCTGTTGGCTGGTAAGCTAAAAATACTTAATGAATAGCACTGGCCCTCCTATTGTAATGTAAAAACACTAAATAAGCAGGACTTTTACTTTATGGAGCTGGGATTCTCCACCTCTGATTAAATAAAGATAGAGTATTTAATGACCATATAGCTCCGGTGATCCACAGAAATGCTTCACAGACATGTCCATCGAATAAAATGATTAGAATTCAGTTTAAAGTAGTACAAAATGTACAGTTAGCCTCACTAGCCTGTCAGTAACACAATGTACAGTACCTAACTCTTACCTGACCTGTTTGCTATATTTGGACACGGTTTCTTTCTCTCCTGCTCACTCTTTCCCTTAAGCCTATATACCAAAACACACCGTAGCAAACGCTGAAGTCATAAATCACAACAGCTTTTAATCTCAGTACAGCTTACGGACCAAAATAGAACTCGGTTGCGGCTCCTGACAAAGAACAAGAAAGCATTTTCTCACCAGGTGCCCTTACACAGTTTACTTCAGTAGGTAACTTTAGTTTTTGGTTTACCGTTACCTCTGCGTGTGCATGTACGCATTTTTTCCGCACCGCCATCGAAACTCGCCATCCCATTTCGGATTTGTCACCGGGACATTTCTCTTGAGACCTTCTGCTTGTAGGTGTGTATATGAAATTATGTAGCAATCACACACCAGACAGAGAAACAGAGAGAATATAATTGAATGCACCAACGGTCTCGGTCCTTCATCTCCTCTGCTTCGCACAAAAACAGCTCTGTCAACACACACCGAGTCATTAAGAAATTATTCAAATAAAAGCTCACTCAGGGAACTTTCTGACAACATAAAGCATGGCTGTAACAATTCGACCTCATTATGAAGTCTGGGGTGACAACACAGACGGCATCAAAACAGTCCGACTTATTGTTACAGCCTGCCACCAGCTACATTTATATCAACTTCAGCAATTAAAATTTCATTAATGCTGTTTATCTGTGGGACTGGGTGTCGGCTTCAGGGAATAAACAGACATCAACTACCAATTAGCATTTTCATTAACTGTGAACGCTTTGAGGAATGACTTGAGAGGCGGCATTATTTGACTAATCCCCTCAACCCGTACCCTCATGTAGGCCTACATTTGTTCTCTGGTGCAGTTTTGTAAAAGTTGCAGTGCATCACTTAACCTCATCACTGTAGAGTTCCTCCAGTGAATGAGTTAAATGGTGGATTTTCGGCTGCATTGCATAATATTCCTTTTTTTAAAATTTCAGTTCATACCTATCTGGCTAACGTTACAGTTCCTAGCGATTTATGTTAGTGACAAAACAGTTTGCCGGTGAACTTTCCATCCTAATATAGCTAATATAGCCAAGCTCTGGCTCTGGCTTCGTTTCTTGTACAAGTGCTCCAAGCCTTTGAGAAAGTGCGATTCATGCACGAAAAGGCGTACGTGCAGAGGGGGGAGGGAAAAATGGCAATTGAGTTTGATAGACATATCACTGTTCAATCATTTTGATTGGGCGCTCAAACTGATTGGATGGTGTTTTTTCAGTCCTGTACGTTCCACATGTGACTAAATTTTTTTAGTTTTGTGTTAGAGCATTTAATTAATTGGTTGTAATCGAGGTGTGAAGGGGATTTTAAGCAACATAGTAAAAAATGCTCCAGGAAAACATCTTTAAATAAGGTAAAATAGAGAGAAAAATTCATTTGGGAACTGGGTCTTTATGGGATAATCAGTGATAGTAACCAATAGTCCAGTATCTGCTTTGTTTGGAGGTCAACATATTTTTTTTTTTTTTACCATAATCCACTGCAAGCAGCTGACGATGTTGACAACACTTTATCTTGTCTTTATCTGGGTGTGTGATATTTCTCTGTTTTTGCTGAAACATAAATCCTTTCATTCGCCATGATGCAAGAGATTCAGGTGAGTAATTGCAGAAAGACTTAAAGATTCGTGATACTTAGGCTATGACTGAGGTATTACAGATTTGATGAAAAATTGGTCACGACAGTCTCCCGTACCTTTAATGAACATCGACATGATCAGTGAATTAAATACAGGAAAATATCTGATTTTCACCAAAAAAAGGACAAATATAGAGGATAATATACATAATAAATAATGATAAGTGGCCTAAGAAAGATCAAATAGGGAGAAAAGTCATTTGGGAACTGCCATAAAAATAAGATTCCGTGGTAAAACCCATGGAGTTTGACAAATAACAGAAGTTGTAGATGCTTGTTTTTATGTTCAGTAATTGATATCCTTGCTGAAAAAGTCACTTTTTCTTCAGTTTTCTTTGCTGTTAAATAATAACCTTTGAATTTACTTGGGGTTTTGATGAACATCTACATGCTAAGTAAATTAAATATAGGAAAAAATATCTGATTTACAATGAAAAATGCAAAATAGAGAGGATAATATTATGAAAAAGTGGTGAAAAATAACTTAATAAAGGTAAAATAGAGAGAAAAATTCATTTGGGAACTGGGTCTTTATGGGTTAATCAGTGATAGTAACCAATAGTCCAGTATCTGCTTTGTTTGGAGGTCAACATATTTATTTATTTTTTATCATAATCCACTGCAAGCAGCTGATGATGTTGACATCACTTTATCTTGTCTTTATCCGGGTGTGTGATATGTCTCTGTTTTGGCTGAAACATGAGTCCTTTCATTCCTATTATTCTAAACCACAGGTGTCAAACATGTGGCCCGGGGGCCAAAACCGGCCCACCATAGGATTCAATTTGGCTCATGGGATAAATTTTTGAAATGGAAAAATTACACGGAAGATATTAACAGTCAGGGGTGTTAAAATCATTTTCGGTCAATTCAATCTGAAGTGGGTAAGACCAGTAAAATATTATCGTAATAACCTATAAATAATGAAAAAAGCTATTTTTTCCTCTTTGTTTCAGTGTAAACAAAGTAAAATTACACAAAAATGTTTACATTTACAGACTAGCCTTTAACAAAAAAATGTGAATAACCTGAACAAATAAGGAAAGCCTGAAATGTCTTAAGAGAAGTATGTGGAATTTTATCAATATTCTGTCTGTTACGAAATGTTTGGTGTATTTGTAGATCCACTGTAATCTGTATGTTGTGATGCACATGTATAAATGATAAACTATGGTGCAACATTGTTAAAATTGCACTTATTTTTCTGAAGAATTTTCAGGTTGTTCATATATTTTTTATGTTATGTTCAAGCACAGTTTGTAGATGTAAACATTTTCATTACGGCATGTTACTTTTTTCACTCAAAAACAGAGAGAAAATTTTGGAGTTGACATTATTTCGAAGTTTTTATCCTACTATTAATTGGTCTGGCCCACTTTAGATCATATTAGGCTGTATGTGGCCCCTGAGCTAAAATGAGTTTGACACCCCTGTTCTAAACACTCCAACACTTCCAAAACACTTCCAAACAATTCCAATTTCAATTCCAAACACATTTTCAGTGTAAGTTTTGCACTTTTGAAATTCATCCCACGGGCCGGATTAGACCATTTGGCGGCCGGTTTTGGCCCGCGGACCTTATGTTTGCCACCCCTGTGTTAGAAGGTTTAGTCCAGTTTGCTTTGGCTTTTCCTGCAGCCTGGTGTGTCCATATAAACCCTGCTGGCAGAGCTCAGTGGGGAATGATTGGATCTTACTCTGATTCTCAACAGGGTCACACTTAACAGAGCTGCATTTGTTAATGATTTAAAAAAAATTCTCTCTAATGGTTTCCTGCTTGGCTGCCTCTGCTGCTCCTCGCCAGCAGCTCGAAAAGCTTTGCATGAGGAGTGGGACCGCGGGGCTGTCGGATGTGCTCGGCTGGGGACGCCCAGTCACCTTGGCTAGTCAAGGAGAAAGTAGTTAAGTTTCTAGCAGCATCCTAATACGTGCGAGCTGAGGTATCCCAGCACCAAAAAAAAAAAAAAAAAAAAAAAATTAGAGGACAAAAGTGAAAGAAAGTAATAGTGAGAAAATGGAGCCAGTTTTTGATGAGCCAACTCTCGTTTCCTTTCTCTCCAGTAATGAGATCATGTCTCCTATCTTTCCCCGCCTCATTGTAAAGATAACCAAGGTGAGCTGTCTGAGCCTCATCTCCTCTCTCCATGTTCTCTTTCCTGCTGTGCAGACTACATTATTCACTGAGTAGAGGGTATTATTAATGCATGAGATACCATGAGTCAAGTGGCCACTGGGAAATAATGAGTGCAAGGTGACAGATTCAGGGAAAGTGAACTAATGAGAAAGAGACAAATTAAACATCCTCATTTCAAGCTACGAAAAAAAAAAAAAAAAAAATAGATATATTATATGACAAGGTAGTTTTGTGGCTGTGTAAATCTATAGGCAAAGTGATTGTGCATATAGATTAATAGCAACATGGCTCCAACAGAGGGCAGCAGTGTCACATGTTAAAACTATAAAGTAGAGCAGCAGTGAAGTAAAGGAAGAGCTGCAGCTTTGGTTCTTAAATCTTACTGGGCCACTACATCTGCAGTTTTGCAGTACATCTACTTTTTAATGTTGCTCCAATATTTATAACCAGTAGTTCAGCTCAGACATCAGAGCTAACGTTAGCGTCGGTCCTGCATTCGCTTCTGCAACTAACCCATTTTACTATGTCAGAAACAGACTGAACACATAATAATAATAATAATAATAATAATAACAACACTGAACTGACTGAACTGATCCCTCTGAATGCTTTTAAATCCAAACTCAGAGTGTTAGAGAATATCTCAATGACTTGCACGTGTTTTATATAGGTTGACTGGTCCTGTAAATTATTGTATGTTGTAACTGTATGTTGTAACTATGTGTTGTGCTGCCTCTTGGCCAGGACTCCCTTGGAAAAGAGGTTCTTAATCTCAATGGGATTTTCTTCCTGGTCAAATAAAGGTTAAACAAAAAACAAATAAAATAATAATAATAATAAGTTTATTTATATAGCACCTTTACAAACCGAGTTTACAAAGTGCTTTGACACAACAGCAGGATACAAGATGCAAGCAAAGACATTAAAACGTATAAAACAGGACAATCAAAGAGATATATATGTACAGCAAACGCGAAAACATGACACTGCGAATAAATCTGAATGTATCGAAGTAGAGAGGGCAGAAATAACACAACATGATGCTGTCAAATCAATGCAAAAATGAAGGAATGGAATAAAACGTCATGTACGCCAATTTAAATGAATAACCAAAACAAATTAAAATTAAATGTTCAACATTACATAAAGGCAAGTCTATAAAAATGTGGTTTAAGAAGTAATTTAAAAGATGTTACTGATTCCGCAAGCCTTATCTTAAGCATTAATTGGAGGATTTAATGCAGCATAAATACATTAAAAAGTATGGGTTGAATATGTCAAGGTGTGGGTCAACAGCACTAACAGATAGAAGCACCTCAGTTGGAAGGCATGACTTTGAAGTTCGCAAGCCAACACGTCAGCAAAATAAAAAAAAATTAAAAAAACTAGAACGTCAGTGAAACATGTGTGACTATAAATACTTTACAGTTACCACTGTGCTGACTGAGCTGACAAGTCCAAGTGATAATTAAACCAAAAACAGAAACGCATGTGAGAGAGTGAGGTGAGAAATTACAGAGCATCAACAGAGATAATTCAGTACAAAAAAAGCAAAACATTTAGATATACGTGTGCTATTACTGTAAGTTATTTTTGAAGACTCATATGATGCACACAGTGGGAAAAAAACAGTGTTAATTGGAGGATTTCAAGTAGCTACAACGTACAATATACACGCTCTATACCCTAAATACAGTCGTCTACTCGAGGAACACACTGTACAATTTTACTGCAGCATCTGTGGATGATTTCTGCCACAAATGCTTGTTTCATGTCACCTCCCACTCACTGTTTGCAGATATTGTGTTGTATCTGTCAGCTGTTATTTCAGGGAAAAAATCCAGAAAATTTCAATCGTCTTTGGAGAGGAGTCACCACTGATTCTACACAGTCATGCATCTTAAATTAGTTAAATTCAATACATTTAGGCAAGAATCTACCATTTTTCCAGTGATTGTTGAAGTCATGATATCATATTTGATCATAAAAAAAAGTTAGTCAACTGTTTTTATATTATTTGTATCAAAATTATAACTTATTACTGCATTAAGAACATCAACTTCATATCTGATGTGACTTTGGTTGAGTTGTAATTTGGTGGTTTGGCCACTAGAGGTGCTGTTGAGAACTGTGCTGAATAATACATTTATCTCCTTCTATGAGCACTTTATCTTGTTAATACTTGGTTTGATTCTGGCCTGTTTATAGAGAGATGTTATTTGAGATTCTTGCAGACATCTGAGTGCATCCAGAGATGTGTCAGTGTGATAAATAGAGGAAACCCTGACATGGTCTATAATGACTGACTTTGTGCTGCTTTTGGATGATTTAATGACAGAAGTGTTAAAAATAACACTCAGAGAATAACATTTCGCAGAAGTAGGTCTTCAGATATTGTGTTGTAGCCATCAGCTGTTATTTCAGGGAAAAAGTCCAGAAAATTTCAATCGTCTTTGGAGAAGAGTCACCACTGATTCTACACAGTCATGCATCTTAAATTAGTTAAATTCAATACATGTAGGCAAGAATCTGCCATTTTTCCAGTGATTGATGAAGTCATGATGTCATGTTTGATCATAAAAAAGGTTAATCAACTGTTTTTATATCATTTGTATCAAAATTATCACTTATTACTGCATTAAGAACATCAACTTCATGTCTGATGTGACTTTGGTTGAGTTGTAATTTGGTGGTTTGGCCACTAGAGGTGCTGTTGAGAACTGTGCTGAATAATACATTTATCTGCTTCTATGAGCACTTAATCTTGTTAATACTTGGTTTGATTCTGGCCTGTTTATAGAGAAATGTTATTTGAGATTCTTGCCAACATCTGAGTGCATCCAGAGATGTGTCAGTGTGATAAATAGAGGAAACCCTGACATGGTCTATAATGACTGACTTTGTGCTGCTTTTGGATGATTTAATGACAGAAGTGTTAAAAATAACACTCAGAGAATAACATTTCGCAGAAGTAGGTCTGCAGATATTGTCCTGCACCCGTCAGCTATTGTTTCCGGGAAAAATTCCAGAAACTTTCCATCATCTTTGCAGAAGATTCACCACTGATTCTACACAGTCATGCATCTTAAATTAGTTAAATTCAATACATTTAGGCCAGATTCTGCCATTTTCCCAGTGATGGATGAAAACATGTCATATTTGACAATTTAAAAAAGGTTCATCAACTGTTTTTATATCATTTGTGTCAAAATTATAACTTATTACTGCGTTAAGAACATCAACTTAATTTCTGATGTGACTTTGTTTGAGTTGTAATCTGGTAGTTTGGCCACTAGAGGTGCTGTTGAGAACTGTGCTGAATAATAGATTTATCTCCTTCTACAAGCACTTTATCTTGTTAATACTTGGTTTGATTCTGGCCTATTTATAGAGAGATGTTATTTGAGATTCTTGCCAACATCTGAGTGCATCCAGAGATGTGTCAGTGTGATAAATTCCCCCTAGAAATCATTATAAAACTGAAAGAGATATGCATTCTGGTATAATACCCAACATAATTTCCCCTCAGTTTCTATTATACACCAAAGAAATTGCAGAAATATTGCAATAACATCAGATCAGAAATAGAGGAATCCCTGACATGGTCTATAATGACAGACTTTGTGCTGCATTTGGATGACTGAATGAAAGAAGTGTTAAAACTAACACAGAGAATAACATTTCACAGGAGTAATCTGTTTACGATGAACCTGATCTATGACAGTAGTTCTCATTTTAAGGTCACATATTCATAAACTCAGGACCTGATACTAAATTAATCTAAGAAAATTAAGGGAAAAAAAGTATGCTCTTATTCGAGATATTCAGATGTTGAAAATTATATTGATCAAATGTCAAATTCATTTAAATGTCACAGGATCAGAGTTAAAGCTGTATTATTCATGTTTCATGTAAAACCCTGCAATTGAAGTCAAGTTATTGGTGTTTTTACTTTGTTTTACAAAACTTTACATGTTTTTTTTGTATGTAGGTTAATGTGTAATGTGACTCGGAAAATTCTATCATTTATTCTAATTTAAATGTCATTAAAATAGATGTGTAAAATTTGATTCCATTTTAGCGCTTTTTATAATTACCTCCGCCAAGGAGGTTATGTTTTTGCCAGGGTTTTTTGTTTGTCTGTCTGTTTGTTTGTTTGTCTGTCCGTTAGTGTGCAACATAACTCAAAAAGTTATGGACAGATTTTGATGAAATTTTCAGGGTTTGTTGGAAATGGGATAAGGAAGAAATGATTAAATATTGGTGGTGATCGGGGGTGGGGGGGCCACGGGGGGGGGGGGGGGGGGGGGGGGGCACTGATCAGCCTTGGCGGAGGTCTGCGCTGTCCGAGTGCTTCTAGTTGTTAGTGCTGTCAAACGATTAAAATTCTTAATCAGATTAATCACAGGGTTGCTGTGGATTAATTTTGACTAATCACGATTACATATCATTCATTTTTCATCTATATCCTCCTGAAACCCAGAAATGCATTTTTGTCCTCTGTAGGGGACAAAGGTTCGACAGTTTTACTTAAAAAATACTGTCCATTGCAAAGGACATTCCATTAAAACAATAAATACAGAAATAAATAAATAAAAATAAAAAATCTATCTGGAAAAACTGTTACATTATGCAGTTTCCAATCAAGAAAAATATTTAATGTAAAAAAGCTAAAACTTTCACTCTCCTGGGTCTCAGGAGGATATTAATTGTGTTTTTTGCGATTTTTTTACCATGAGCAAACAGACGCAAGAAAGAAGGGAATATATTTATGCAGTTAACATGTTTATTAAACACCTTCAACAGTTTCAACTAAACAACTTGAAACAACTTTTCTTAGTTTTTTTTGTCCTCATATTTCCATCCAGAGCGCCAACGTACTGTTTAGCATCTTCCATCTTTATGGGCTGGTTCTGCTGCCTGTCACTACCGGAACAACTGACCATTTGTTCATGTGCGATGCTAACTCTTCTTGGACAAACTGCCAAAATGCACTGGCAGAGACGTTCAGAGTCATTCTGTGCTGCAGATGGGTTAAAATCTATCATTCAGCACAGTTCTCAATAGCACCTCTAGTGGCCAAACCACCAAATTACAACTCTAACAAAGTCATCAGATATGAAGTTAATGTTCTTAATGCAGTAATAAGCTATAATTTTGATACAAATGATATAAAAACAGTTGATTAACTTTTTTTATTGTCAAATATAATAAACTGTCACTACCGGATCAACTGCCCATTTGTTCATGTGCTACGCTAACTCTACTTGGACAGACTGTCTGAAATGAGTTTCCAGAGACATTCAGAGTCATTTCTGTGCTGCAGATGGGTTAATTGCGTTAAAATTTTTTAATCAGATTTATCACGATGATGGATTAATCTGCATTAACGCGTTACTTTTGACAGCCTTAATAATTATGTATTTTTTTTTCTCTTATTAAGCAAATTTTCATGTACTTCTAAACATTTACACCAGTGGTTCCCAAACCTTTATTAGCTCGTGACCCCATTTTAACATCACAAATTTCTGGCGACCACAGACATTCAAAACAAAGACATTTTTTTGCTAAAATGTATCTGTTTTTGATCATGTAATAGTTTTCTATACTATGCTGCAAATAAAAGTTAATTTCAGACGACATTTATGCTATATAATGTATATTATTATGGATGGAAGCAGTAAATCCAGGTGTAGATTACTGCACAAAGGGAGAATTTGATTTTCCTTGGTCAGGATATGTACAGTCAGTCCAGCTTGGATTTACAAGGCTGACAATTAATACTGAACAAACAAGAACTCAAACTATGAATTATGAAAGAGCTGCAGCATCTGAAACTGACCACAAAGAACATTTGACAGATAAACAGAACTACAGTGCTTCAGTTTCAGCTTCAGAGTTTGCCATGTCTGTTATGTATTGTGATTGTCTCTCTCAACTCACCATATATTTTTTATTAGTAACTTTTAATTTTTATCAATTACTAGAAATTTCAGGTGACCCCATTTGAATTCCAGGTGACCCCACATGAGGTCCCGACCCCAAGGTTGAAAAACACTGATTTACACCCCATTATGTGATACAGCTGCTGTAAATAGGAAAACTAATTATACTGAGCTTAACATCTTTGAAATGCATACGCCTTTGCTTCAAATACAGTTTTTCTCTTTTTTAAAAGCTGCAAAACAATTTCAGTCATTTTCTTTACATTCCAAAACTGAGAAATACCAGCTTTCTGAACCAGTCTACAGCTCTGATGCACCAAAGACTTCAGTAAAACTACTTCCAAGTATGTGTGTTGTCAGTTCCAGCTTGTTTTCCCACCAGAACTATAACGGGTATTTTTTTTATTCCCTTTATTAACCTTCTTCGTTCCACCGCACAAGTGTTGATTATGTGGTAACTCTCAGCCCTGTAGGCGCAGTCGGAAACAGCGATAAACAGGAAAACAACTCTACGAACAGTCATCTAACCAAACATCTATGGGGCATACATGACTTAAATCAAAGCAGTGTTGGGTTTTTATCTCCGCGCACCAGAGCCCAATAAACAGCTGTTTCCCCGGGCTGCGTCACACTGCAGGATGCGTCAGTATCAGTACAGCCTCAATAATCAGACAGTCGACAGATGACAGAACACTCGAGACTCTCCTGAGGCGTTTTGGACGATTACACACAGCTGCCGGGTTTTTTGGCTGAGTCGCTCTTTTTTTAATTTTGCTTTTAATTTAACTTCTTTTCCTTCTGTCTCTCCTACAAACACACACGTTCATGGATTTAGACGGCAACACAAGCCAAAGGATATTCAAACCCGGGGAGATTATTTGCCAACCTTTCACCCCTCGGCATCAAATCTGCCGCCGAGCGACAGGCAGAGCTTAAGACCTCATTTCTCCTTGGCGGCAGTCTGAGCTTCAGCTTGACCTTGGCCAGGACATAGCCTGAGTCATTAGCATGGAAAATCTTCTGCCCTGCAGTCTCACTGATGAATGTAAACATTACACAACCTGCAAACGCTTGTAAGCTCCCCCGCAGACGCTAGCATCACCACCGGGCATAAAGCCAAATCTATTTACAGGCTTATACAGTTTTTTTCTGAAGCAATTTACCATCAATAGCAATGAAAGGACTCATGTTTCAGCAAAAATAGAGAAATATCACACACTCAGATAAAGACAAGATAAAGTGATGTCAATGTCGTCAGCTGCTTGCAGTGGATTATGATAAAAAAATTAAAAAAATAAACAATGTAGACCTCCAAACAAAGCAGATGACGGACTGTTGGTTACTATCACTTGTAAAGACCCAATTCTTAAATGAATTTTTCTCTCTATTTTACCTTTCTTAAGTTATTTTTCACCATTTATTATGTTTTTGCCTTTTTCGTTGTAAATCAGTTTTTTTTTTTCCTATATTTCATTTACTTAGCATGTAGATGTTCATGAAAACCAAAAGTAAATTCAAAGGTTATTATTTCACAGTATAGAAAACTGAAGAAAAAGTGACTTTTTCAGCAAGGATATCAATTACTGAACATACAAACAAGCATCTACAACTTCTGTTATGTGTCAAACTCCACAGGTTTTACTGGTGAATCTCTACTTTTATGGCAGTTCCCAAATTATTTTTTTCCCAAATTTTTATTTTTCACTATTTATGATAATATTATCCTCTGTCTTTTGCATTTTTCGTTGTAAATCAGATATATTTTCCTATATTTAATTTACTTAGCATGTAGATGTTCATGAAAATTCCAAGTAACTTTAAAGGTTATTATTTTACAAAAGAGAAGACTGAAGAAAAAGTGACTTTTTCAGTAAGGATATCAATGACTGAACATAACAACAAGCATCTACAACTTCTGTTATTTGTCAAACTCCACAGGTTTTACTGGTGAATCTCTACTTTTATGGCAGTTCCAAATGATTTTTTCTCTCCATTTAATCTTTCTCAAGCAAATTATCATTTTGTACTACAATATTATCCTCTGTATTTGTCCTATTTTGGTGAAAATCAGGTGTTTTCCTATATTTAATTTACTGATCGTGTAGATGTTCATTAAAGCTCAGATTAAAGTTGAAGGTTATTATATCAAAAACAGTGAAAACTAAGGAAAAAAGTGATATTTTCAGTCAAATGTATCATAAACCCAGTGTGTCCATCCACTGTAATTGATCCAACTCCATGGGTTTTAGTGGTGAATCAATGTTGTAGAAGATGACAGTGTTTCTACAGTAACTACGAAGCCTCTGAACGTCCAAATTTTTATTTTTCACGATTTATGATAATATTATCCTCTGTCTTTTGCATTTTTTGTTGTAAATCAGATATATTTTCCTATATTTAATTTACTTAGCATGTAGATGTTCATGAAAATTCCAAGTAACTTTAAAGGTTATTATTTTACAAAAGAGAAAACTGAAGAAAAAGTGACTTTTTCAGTAAGGATATCAATGACTGAACATAACAACAAGCATCTACAACTTCTGTTATTTGTCAAACTCCACAGGTTTTACTGGTGAATCTCTACTTTTATGGCAGTTCCAAATGATTTTTTCTCTCCATTTAATCTTTCTCAAGCAAATTATCATTTTGTACTACAATATTATCCTCTGTATTTGTCCTATTTTGGTGAAAATCAGGTGTTTTCCTATATTTAATTTACTGATCGTGTAGATGTTCATTAAAGCTCAGATTAAAGTTGAAGGTTATTATATCAAAAACAGTGAAAACTAAGGAAAAAAGTGATATTTTCAGTCAAATGTATCATAAACCCAGTGTGTCCATCCACTGTAATTGATCCAACTCCATGGGTTTTACTGGTGAATAAGTGTTGTAGAAGATGACAGTGTTTCCACGGTAACTACGGAGCCTCTGAACGTCCAAATGGATCATATCTGATGACCACGAAAAGATGACAAACTGTATTTTACACCAATTATTACATGTATCCATAGGATTAGTGAATCAACAGGTATTAAACATTTTAGATCAGTAGACGGTTTTGGTCGCGAGTGGATGTTTGGGTCTTTATGGGTTAAGAAGATCAGACTTTACAAACTTCCCTCGGATGATTCAGTGATTGATGATTGCTCATTTTTGCTTATTCTCTTTTTTTCTTACTTGTTATTGAAGTGGTGAAAAAAGTGGATTTCCCCTGGTGATCAATAAAATAAATCTGTCTGTATGTACAACTGTATTAACCCTATAAAATCATTTGTATCATATTTGCTACACCAGGTTCTGAGACCTCTATCTTATCAACAAGAGCAATACTTTGCTTAAAAACCTGTTGTATGTGACCCGATACGTGTTTTCTGTCTCCTGGTGGATTACACTGGGTTACAAAAAAATGTTTTTTGCAAGTTGTCTAGGTTTTTTCAACTGAATTAGGACCATTTTGCACCGCTAAATCCAAAAATGACATCTGTTTTTCTCAATCAGGTCAGGTTTTATTGCTAATTTGATTTTGAAAAATTTGATCTTCTCACAAAATTTATTATATTTTTGTGACTTTATCAGTTGATTTTTTTGTATAGTTCTCACCCAAAATAGGTTTTAAGAGAAAAAAAATCATTTTCTAACAGGATTCCTGTTCGGTACAATGGTGTATTCACCGCAGATGTAGCAGAATACGTCAGGCTTATTTTTGCAAGATCTTCTAGTCGAAGCCATTTCATTCACCTGTAATATTAAAAAAATCATTCATCATAAATTGGCAAAAGTAAAATCTTCAGAACTCGTTTATCGCAAGAAATATGAAAGAATTTTGTATCATATGATGTGAAAATGCCCATAAATGTAAGCAAAAATGTTAAAAAGCCAATATGTAGCATAGTTCAGAAAGCTGACCTGATTGAGCAAAATTAATGTGATTTTTGGATTCAGCACACCAAAATTATCCTAAATCAGCTCAAAAAACTTAAACAATAAATTTGTTGTTGACCAGTGTTATCATTCCACTGCATTCATATCATTCTATTTTTTGCCTTTTCCAATATGGCCGCTATTGTTAAATCATCCACACACTTTTTGCAGGAAAGTCTTTTGTAATTTTCAAGAAATATACATTAAGAAGAATGTTTCTATTATTATTCTTTTTTTCTTTTTAAAAAATATATATACTTCATCAATGCATCATTACTTGATAATTGATTCTTTATAGTACAGTTAAACTGTGTTAAAAACTTGTGTATAAAATTTGATACTGCATTAATATAAGATGCTTGATAAAAAATACCCAATGTATCAAATGTGATACAAAAATAAATATATATACCAAACAAAATGATATGGCAAAATGCTTTCTTTGTATATTGTTAAAAGGTCAGATAATCATCTTTGTTCTAAAAAATGAGAATTTTGTGGCTAGTTTTTGATGGGTCATGTCTGTCCATGATTTAAACCAGAATATGTGTAAATTAGGGGATACTTCTCCTGGATATAGAGCCAAAAGGATTTGTCAATGAAGAGAAAACTAAAACGGATTAACTGATGTAATCTTGCTCTCCTAAAATGACTAGTGGCTAAGCTGACCATCATCATGAGTCAGTAGAAACACTAATCTTAAAGTGTCCTCTACCTCTAAAAGCATACTTAGGAGCTCTAAACTGAATTACACACCTCAGTTGCCATGAAACATATCAATGCCGGTGTTAATATTTCTAAAAATCAGCATTTAACGGATGAAAATGGCTGAACATGACATTTCGTGTTACAAAATAATCTTGAATCAGCCATCTGGGATTGCTTGTCATGAATTTTTTATATTAAATGAATCTTAATGCCTTCTAATCAGAGGACTCCTGCCCACCTGCCCTTCAGTGGGAGTCTGAGGAACCTAATTTCCTACATTGAACGGAGGCTGTTATATTGCTCCATTTGGAACCACTGGACACCAATGTGGGGTTTGGCTAATTAATCTGGTGGGATGAATCATATTACAACATCTGTCATATAAGGATGGGAACTGATAAGATTCTGATTCCGTTATCGATTTTGCTTATCGGTCCGATTCCTTATCAATAGGGAGGAATAAAAGAGTACAAATGGGTTTGTTTGCATTAACTGTCTTTTATAAAATATAACATATACACTGTGCACAAATAATAATAACAAATGATGCCAGGACTGGTTCGGGGGGAGGGAGGGGCATGCCATTTGACTGTACAAAGTGAAAGTGAACCTTAAGACACTTTAGTAATTCTTTTATATCTCCCACTGTTGTGCACCTCATTTTCCTTTTCCCTACCTTTGTAAACTTTAATTTGAGGGGGCAGGACGTTGTTGCCTGCTCCCCCCAGAACAGGGCCCGGATGATGCCCTGGTATTTGCTCTGCCACTAGATTCACAAGCATTGCTAAACAGCATATCAAACATGTGACATTCGTGCAAATGAATTGCTTGCTGTGTGGACAAATGTTTTAGCATTCATTCATTCACTCATTATCTTAACCCGCTTTTTCCTCACTAGGGTCAAGGGGGTCACTGGAGCCTATTTCAGCTACTTACGGGCGAAGGCGGGGTACACCATGGACATGTCACCAGTTCATTGCATATAGAGAAAACAATCACTCTCACCCAGAGAGAACCCATGCAGACATCAGGACAACATGCAAACTCCACACAGAAAGGTCGACTGGTGTTGGAATCGAACCCAGGAAAAGACATTTTTTATCATATTTCATCTTATTTCTTGCACTTCAAAAATTCTATGCATAATCAAACATTTTAATGTGCGCTGCTTTTATTTTTATTTTTATTTTATTATATTTCTCATCTTATTTCTTGCACTTCAAAAATTCTATGCATAATCAAACATTTTAATGTGCGTTGTTTTTATATTTATTTTTATTTTATTATATTTCTCTCAAATTTCATTTTCTCTTGATGTATAATCAAATCTTAATGTATTTTAATATTGTATTTTTTCAATCAATGTGAAGCACTTTGGGCTACAATTTCTGTATGAAAGGTGCTATACAAATAAATTTTATTATTATTATTATTATTATTATTATTATTATATCATATATTATATTTCTGTCATGAAATATAGCTGTACTTTGGAGTGTGTCTGCCTCGACACTGTGTTGGCTACGTTCTAAACAAAAACATGTGACGTCATCACGCATACGCAACAAAGACAGAATCGATAATCAGAATCACAGGCAAACGATTCCAAGGAATTGAGCTACTGGGAACCAGTTCTCAAAAAGAACCTGTTCTCGATTCCCATCCCTACTGTCATATAGTAGCATAAGTGGTAGATATGCAGTTTTTGTCGGGAAAGTTTATAATATAATATAAAGCCAGAAACCAAATTATTTAATCATAAGTATCAGGCATATCATAATATATAGTATAGATATGCTTAGACTAGGAGGATTATTACTGTTATTAATTATTTAAGGAGAAGGGATGGGAGTTTATAAATTATGCTTCTTCTCACTCCTTTTCGAATATGTATTATATATCTTATGTTGAAGTGTTTTGTTAATTTATTTTCTTCTGTTTTGACATTTATATTCGAAATCAATCAATCAATCAATCAATCAATCAATCAATCAATCAAAAGTTTGGTCTCAGTTCCACATTGTTCATGGTAATGTTACAGTGAGGTAAAGTGATGAGGGTATTCTAAATACATTACACATTTAAACTTATATCAGTTTGGTAGGTCAACCCTTTTCAGGTGGAAAAACAGTCTAAAAAATAGTCCAGGAGTCCAAAATAACACAATGTCCTGTGATTCTCTTGTCTCAACACATTTATGCCTCTGCTCTCAGCTCGTCTCCAATCCTGTTGCTATTTTTTATTTTATTTTTTTTTTTTTTAACACTTTTCAGAATTAAGCAGCAGATGGACTTAGGCTCAGCGTAGTGAAGTTGCAGTTGATCCTTTAACACCACATATTGCAGTTGAGATTACACACACACAAAAAAACTTGTAAGCTATCAAGCTGGGAAATTGTACATAGTGTTTACAGCAAGTGTTTATAGCAAGATTAATTCTGAAAATGGTCAAAACTGCACAGCCTGAGCTGATTTTTCTGGACTGTAGGGTTGGTAGTGGGGTTAAATATGGGATTAACAGCTGTAATGACCAATCACAGAGTTAGATCATTGTTCTTTATATTTAGTCGTTTGATTTGGACTGAGAGGAGAAAGCAGCAGAAAGAGGATCGGATCAGATTTTTTGTTTGTTTGTTATTTTTATTTTTTTTTTTTTTTTTCAATGTCGTTAATATCAGATCCCACTGTCAACTTAATTTTGATCCTGAACTGAGTCACATGCAAGAAAGCAATGGAAATAGAAGTACTACAAGTAAACAATAATATTTATTTATTTCAACTTATTAACTTGAAAATGCAAGTTTTTTAGATTTTTAACTGACCAACTACGCAATTCATTGTGTTTTGTGTTATATGTTGTATATTGTATGCATGTATGTATGTTTTTTTTTAAGGCCGTATCTTTTTTGGAAGTGCAACCAAATGTCATTGTATGGAAATACAATGACAATAAAGTCTCTTATCTTAACTCATCCCTAAAGCACAAACACAAAATGAAAATACTCCACTACAAGTAACAGCTGTGCTTTCAAAATCCTTTGAAGGTAAAATATGTAAGTTTTAAGGCATGGTCCTCTCTATGTGGTCTCTAGCTTCCTCCACCATCCAAAGATATCCCCCATAATACAGTCACAGAAAAAAAATATTAGACCACTCTGGTTTTCTTCAATTTCTTGTTCATTTTAATGCCTGGTACAACTAAAGGTACATTTGTTTGGACAAATATAATGATAACAACAAAAATAGCTCATAGTAGTTTAATTTCAGAGCTGATATCTATCCATTTTCCATGTTTTCTTGATAATAACCAAAATCACTTCAGTTCTTACATCAATATCTATGGCATTGTACTGACAAAAACAGTGCTTTTAGGCGTTCCATGTTTTCTTTTCTGTCTGTTTTAGTCACATGATACACACAGGAGTTAGTACTTGATTGCATAACCATTGTTTTTGATGACTTTTGATGGTCTAATAATTCCCCACGTCATGTATGTATGTATGTATGGATGTATGTATGGATGTATGGATGGACGGGTATTTTTATCAACAGTCATAGTGATGTGTGCAGTGTTTTACGCCTACATGGGACATTGTGCTTTCATCTTACTACTGCATTCGTGAATATGTTGCATTTGAACAACTTCATTACATCAAAGTGATTCCCTCCAGTGCAAAGTTGTACTGAATCTCAAGTTAAAATGATGTAAAAGTAGCAGGAATCATAATGTAAGTTGCATTGCAATAGTTCAGATTTGATTCAGGATCACACCTGGAATGGGCCCAGTTTAGGAAAGAAAAGATAAATTCAGTGGGATTTGTGAAATCACAGATTTGGGCCACTTTAGCCTGCAGTGTGGACAATCTAAGTATAAAAGGAGTGACAGTTTGCTTTTTTAAATGGAATTATGCATTTTAAAACATTTCCCTGTGGTCTACATAAACTGTAAATGCTATGCTTGGGTCTGAATTCTTCATTAATTGAACTCCACAGGTCCATCTTCAACCCCATTTCTGAGTAATGACACCAGAAAGGTTGTTTGGAGTGCTGGCCCTTTAACCCTTTCATGCATGAATTATGAGAAAATTAGTCGAGGTGTTTTTCCTGAGTGTTTTTATCCCTCTTTAGGCATGAAAAAACAATGCAATTCAATTTTTTTTAATAAACTTGTTTTTTATGAAGGTAGATTTGTTTCTTTATTGCTTTAACTTAAAAAAAATTTTCAATTAAAAAAAGTGTTTGAATGCAAAAAAAAAAAAAAAAAAAAAAAAAACGATAAAAAAAATTGCATTTGAGCACGTTTTTTCTTTGAAGTGAAATTTTTTTTTTAATTGATTTTTTTTTTTGGTTAAAGCATTAAAGAAACAAATCTACCTTCATAATTTTTTTGTGGAGTTCCAAAAATGTCCACTTCACTGGACACCACATGTTTAATTTTTGAATATCAGAAAGTGATATACAAAATCAAAACATTTTTAATGCAGCTAATCTGAAGTTTTCTCACATTTTATCATATATGCAATTTTTATTAGCAATTGATGTAGACTCAAACATGTCACTGCAGATCAGGTTTATCAAGATCAGCAAAGTTATAGTAATGGCATGAATGTCAGTGTATGGGATGATGCATAGGCGTCCAATGAGTTAACTCATATCGAACTAAAACAACAAAACTCATGAATATATTAGAGAACAGATGTAGAATAGCTGTCCACTGCAGTGACCAATATGCATGAAAGGGTTAAATGCACATGAGACACTTCAAGCCCCGCCCCCTCCAGGCTGTTGGCTGTGCTGCTCTGTCCCGTTCAACCAACAACTTAACATTTTAGGTAATCGGCTCAAAGTTTGGACATATTTTCAGTTTTTACTACAACTGCTGTTGTTGACAAACAATTATGTCGTACTCTAAGAAATGTTCGTCGGAAGTCTTGACCTTATACATACAAGACAAGAAATGTAACAATAATCATATAAGAACAATTTTTCAAGATAAAAATAGGTTTTCACCACGAGGAAAATTTTATTGGCGCTCTTATTTTGAGGACATAGACTGGGAAAAAGCATGGCTTTTATGTTTATGTTTATGCATTTGGCAGATGTTTTTTTCCAAAGCGACTTACAGGGGAAAACCAATTAAATCACTCAATCAATCAAATTTTATTTATATAATGCCAGATCACAAAAAAAGTTATCTCATGACACTTTATATATAGAGTTGGTCAAAAACCAGACTCTAAGCCAATTTACAGAAACCCAACAGAATCCTTTTACCTCACAAATACTGTATCCATAACAAAGTAAAAGAAATTCATTTCAAAATTCTTCAAAAAATATATCCTGTCAACTTTTTCATTTCAAAATTCAAGGATGTGGATAACTCCTGTGTTTTTTGGGGACATGCTGATGAAACTTCAAATCATTTGTTTTTTGAATGTAATATCACAAAGCAATTTTGGTCTAACCTGTGTTCTTATATCTTCACCCAAGTTAACGTCATACTTTTTTTCCCTGAAAGGTGTTATATGTTATTAAGAAAATAAGAAGAAATGTCTGCAACATTTAGTTATTTTTTATTTTATTTTATTGGATAAATATTTTATTCATAAACAAAAATTTTCAGCCTCCAAACCAACCTTTCCTCTTTTTTTTAACTGAATTTAATTCACTTCATAAATCATTAATCCTTGTTAATAATAATAAAAAAAATAGGACATTGCTTGATAGTTATGATAAGTTATTTAATGTTTCCTCTGACATCTGATGAAATTTTAGGTGAGAAATTATTTATGTATTTATTTATGTATTATTTATTTTTTGCATATGAATTATTGAAAATGTATTTTGTGCACATATTGATTTTATGATTGTATTTCGTTTTTATATCTGTATTCTCTTGTATTGTATGTATTGTGTTATATGTTAAACATTTGACAAAGTTTGTAAAATGATATTTAAATAAAGTTGGAAAAAAAAAGTCTTATATCCTTATATGTGCAAATGTTGTGATGTAACTAGATACAAAAAATTAGAAGTAATTGAAACGGGTTGTAGAAATCCACTCAGTTTTTGCCAAAATGAATATAAAGCTAGCTTTACAGCACCTGGAGGGTTCAAATTCAAACTTTTTGAACTATTAGGGTCCAAATACACAAATAAATGAACCAAAAACTAATAAAAGTGGGTTTAGCAAAATATGACCCCCTTAAAACACAACATGCACGCATTTAAAAACCCTCGGCCTTCAATCCACACAAAACTTTTTTGCACATGCTGGACGGACGATGGACGGACGACGAACTGATGACAATACCCTGTGGCGAGGGCCTAGAGTAAAAACTACAGCGTCAAAATAAAATAAGTAAGCAACTCAACTACTATTGTCATTAGCCCTTGTGGATTTTGTACCGGAAAACTGTATTAATAGAATTTTTTACGCAGTTATTAACTTTAGAAACATTCGATATGTGGTCAATATGAGCAGAAAATGAGATAACTTCAAGCAGAAATTAACAAACTGCCTTTGGGTTCATCTATACCATACTTCCATTCTGATATTATAAAAAAAAAAAAAAAAAAAAAAAAAAATCCTGTTCTTTGTCTCTCGGGCAAAGATTTATTCAGTCAATAAATGATGAGTGTAAATTACCAGGCCTTCAGCAGCCCATAAATAAGAGTCAGAGGGTCAGACACTGGAATATCATACTGATTAATGTTTAAATGGCTGAGAATGGATGTTGGCTTTGAAGGATGGACATGGTTCCAAATGTCAGGCTGGCTAATGCGCAGATAACAGAAGCCTCAACATTAAATTAAAACAGAAGAAACACTCGGCTCTTCTGGCTGACCTCAGAAGACCTCGGTGTCACACTTCTAAGTCCTCCCAGGTGGCGTTTATTCACATTATCAAATAGATCTATGATGTTTTATAGTGTTACTTGAGGAATAACAGCTTGTTGTTTATCCTAACCTGTCTCTATTTTCTGTTATCTGTACCTACGAGTGCGCAGCTACCCCGTCTCCTTCTGCTATGATATTAAAAAAAAAAAACTCTTTCACTGGAGCAAACAGTTCAGCCAGTACAGTGGATATAAATTCATTACACACACACACACACAAATTTGAGCTTTGATGGTTGGTGTTGACGCTTGGAAAGCATCAAGACATCTGTATCAGAGTGTGTACAGCAAACGCCACCAATGAATTAATGAAAATCAGCTGGTGTAAAATAGTTAGTCATTCACACAGTGGTGTAAAGCAGAAGCAAATTGAGTGAGATTCCATTTTTAATTCACCCGCAGGAAAGCCAGTAAAGATACTAATGAGATGTCGACGGTGGAGAAGCGAGTTGTCTCGTGTCATTACATGTACTTTTGTAAGTAAGGTAAAAAAAAAAACAGCTCTCTGGTCATCATGACTGAACTTTTCTCATGTACAACTCTTTAAAATGACGCATTAATCCTTTATCTGGCAAATGATTTTTAGTAATTTCCGCAAACATTAACCCTATAACGCTAAACTTTATAAACCATTATGGTCCAAATACGCAAATAAATATACCAAAGACTAATAAAAGTGGGTTTAGCAAAATATGACCCCTTTAACCCTATAACGCCAAACGTATCATATTTGATACATGAGTTTTGAAGCCCTCTACATGATCAGTGTGATATTTTTTTTCATGAAAAACCTGATGTATACAATTTGATACATGCAATACACAGATAATCCACCAGGGGGAGGAATTTGTTCACCAGAGGCCTTTCCAGTGACACTACAAGACTGATATTAATGAGGAAGGAGGAAGAACTTCGGCAATTTTGAAAAGGAATTACCAATTTAGGGTTTAATTTATGTTTATGTTTATGTTGTTTATGTTTATGCATTTGGCAGACGCTTTTTTACAGGGGAAAACCACTCAAATGACTCAATCAATCAAATTTTATTTATATAGCGCCAGATCACAAAAAAGTTATCTCATGACACTTTATATATAGAGTTGGTCAAAACCAGACTCTAAGCCAATTTACAGAAACCCAACAGAATCCTCCAGGAGCAAACACTTGTGACATGTTAGACATGTTTGTGTTATGTTTTTTTTTTTGTTCAAAAATAATAATATTTGAGCATTGAGACCTGATGTATCAAATTTGATCCAAAATTGAAACTTACACATGGAGATTGATATTTGGAAAAACATTTTTTGGTTGTTCAGAAGGACCAATAAAGGCTCCATTTTCAAAGAACTGGAATTTTCTGTCAGTGATTTAATGGTTCAGTCTTTACAGGGTTAAATATGGGGCCAATTCCATGCCTCAGGGTGTTTTCACACCTGGATCGATAGGAGCCGTTGTTCCGGATCAAGTCTTTGGCTTGGTTCGATTGGGCAGATGTGAAAGTATTAATTCTATTTTGGGACTAAACAACTGAGCTGAGACCGCTTGGAAGAGGTGGTCTCAGCTCGGTCTGTTTATAGTATGAACATGACCACAGTGATAGAAATAGACAACTCCAGTTTTCTCTACCACTCTGGGGATGATTTTGTTTTGTTTTGTTTGTGAAGCGTCTTTGAGTGTCCAAAAAAATGCTATATAATGGCCTTTTATGTTGATATAGTAGGTTAAAGTGAAAAAATAATAGACCGATAAGACAGATGAAGTTATGCTGAAAAAAAAGATACCAAACATGAGTATATTTCTTTATATAGTGTATAAAAGCAAAATCAAAAGTACTCAAAAATGGCCAAAATAGGCTCAGACCCCTAAAGGTTAAAATAAACTCTGCCCTTTTCATAACAATAATACACATATTCATGTAGAGGTGGACCTTACAGACCCTGTAGATCAGGGGTGTCAAACTCATTTTAGTTCAGGGGCCACATTCAGCCCAATATGATCTCAAGTGGGCCGGACCAGTAAAATAATAACAGTGAAAAAAGTAAAATTACATGAGGATAATGTTTACATCTACAACGTTTTCTTAAAAATCTGAATAACATGAACAACCTGAAATGTCTTAAGAAAAACAAGTGTAATTTTACCAATATTCTGCCTCAGTTTATCAGTTTTTCATTTACACATGTGCATTACAACTTACATTATTATTACAAATACACAAAACATTTAGTAACAGGCAGAATATTGGTAAAATTGCATGCACTTCTCTTAAGATGTTTCAGGTTTTTCCATATTTGTTCAGGTTATTCATATTTTTGTTAAAGGATAATTTCTTAATATAAACATTTTCATGTAATTTTACTTTTTTATACTAAAACAAAGATAAAATCTGCTGTTTTCATTATTTATAGATTATTATGATAATATATTACTGGCCTGACCCAATTGAGATCTAATTGTTCTGTATGTGGAACCTGAATTAAAATGATTAATATTTTCAGTGAATTTCATCCTATGGGCCGGATTGGACCCTTTGGCGGGCCGGATTTGGCCCCCGGGCCTTATGTTTGACACCTGTGCTGTAGATCAATTTGAACCTGAGATTGTTACCTCACTATCTTCACTGGAACTGTTGCTGTCCTGTCTTGCGATATATGCAGAAATTACCAAAAATAGTCACTTGCCTGATAAAGGGTTCAGCGCCACCTGTAAGTTAAACTGCCTGTTTTCAGTCTTTATACAGTAATAGATTTTGTTACAACCAGTACATGAGAAAATCTCCCATAATCTGTGGTTTTATCCACCTTGTAGATCTGTGGTTGGGTTGCAGTTAGGGATGTAACGATTACCGGTATAACGATAAACCGCGGTAAAATTACAGACGGGTAGTATTACCGTTTAAATTCTAATTATCATGATAACTGCGTTTGATTACCGCACTTTTTCAGAGAAAACGCCTATGTAAAGATCTGCTTTTATTTCAAATACAGGGTGGGGAAGCAAAATTTACAATGAACATTTAGTTGTTTTTTCTCAGCAGGCACTACGTCAATTGTTTTGAAACCAAACATATACTGATGTCATAATCATACCTAACACTATTATCCATACCTTTTCAGAAACTTTTGCCCATATGAGTAATCAGGAAAGCAAACGTCAAAGAGTGTGTGATTTGCTGAATGCACTCGTCACACCAAAGGAGATTTCAAAAATAGTTACAGTGTCCATAAAGACTGTTTATAATGGAAAGAAGAGAATGACTATGAGCAAAACTATTACAAGAAAGTCTGGAAGATACTATTAAAGAAGAATGGGAGAAGTTGTCACCCGAATATTTGAGGAACACTTGCGCAAGTTTCAGGAAGCGTGTGAAGGCAGTTATTGAGAAAGAAGGAGGACACATAGAATAAAAACATTTTCTATTATGTCAGTTTTCTTGTGGCAAATAAATTCTCATGACTTTCAATAAAGTAATTGGTCATACACTGTCTTTCAAATCCCTGCCTCAAAATATTGTATATTTTGCTTCCCCACCCTGTATCTGAGTATAGTTTAAATTTATTACAATTTTAATTTTCTATACCTAATATCTGGAACCAATATTCACTTTTAAAGTCTTTGAAAAGGTTCGTTAAGCATCTTTGTGTTATTTATGCAATAAATTATATACATTTTTCAATCGGATTTTATATTTTTTTTGTGTTTTTTTGTCCTTTTGTGTTTTTATAGTAGGTTAAAGTGAAAAAAATAATAAAAGGCAGATGATATAGATGAAGTTGTGCTGAAAAAAAAAAAAAAAAAAAAAAAAAAGATACCAAACATGGGTATAGTAAACATTTGTTTATATAACATATAAAGGTAAAATCAAAAATGGACTAAATAGACTCAGACCACTAAGGGTTAATATTTGAATGTTTCTGTCAACAGAAGGTACATTGTGCCAATTATTATTATTATTATTATTTTTTCAAAATACAACTTGGTTAAATTATTTCACTGTGTGTATTAGTACTTTTTGAACATTTTGAGCCCAATTTCAACAATACCGTGATAATAATGATAACCGTGATAATTTTGGTCACAATAACCACGATATGAAATTTTCATATCGTTACATCCGTAGTTGCAGTCATACTGTGCTGCACTCTGCACACTTTACCTTGTACTCTGTTCACCATCTGGATGTGCACACAAGATGTCCAAGGTTCATAGACATACTCGACTTAAACTATCTGCGTCTGTCTCCTTTAGGAATGTGCATCAGACACTTATGTTGTTCTTAAGGTTGAGCACATAATTAGGATTGTATAACTTTGTAAGTGCTAAGTGCATTCACAGCTAGGCTCTTCAATCTTTTGTATTGATAAATCTGTTTTCGCAATCTCGTTCCAGGAAATGTTTCCCATGTAATGCAGTACATCCAGATAGTGTTTTAAGTGTTTCTCGGTCTACATCTGCCTGCAGAAAAATGGCTCCATTGCTACACAAAGCGACAATACACAAGTGTATAATGAGATGTGGTGCTATTATTATCTAATCTCTTAGTTTTCCCACACAGATACACACAATTCAGTTTTTATAAAGCTTCGATTTCAACTCAAAATCTCAGTTTTTGTTGCTTGAAATGTTGTATTCATGCAGACAAACAGTGAAAAAAATATCTGTTTTACAAAATATCTACATCAGTGTGGACGGGGCATGAATATGACCTCTCCTCACATATTGGTTTAGTCAGAATATTTCTCCTCTTAGATTATTTGCCTCATCATTCAGCCACTTTTTCTTTGACTTGAATGAACTGCGCCTATAATGTGAAAACCTCCAAAGGGTCAAATTTACTCACAGCTGCTTTTTAATTGCGCATCACAGAGTTTTAATAAAATACTGAAGCCTAGATAGATAGATAGATAGATAGATAGATAGATAGATAGATAGATAGATAGATAGATAGATAGATAGATAGATAGATAGATAGATAGATAGATAGATAGATAGATAGATAGATAGATAGGCTTTTATACCTACAGTCATGGAAAAAATTATTAGACCACCCCTTGTTTTCTTCAATTTCATAATCATTTTAATGCCTGGTACAACTAAAGGTACATTTGTTTGGACAAATATAATGATAACAACAAAAATAGCTCATAAGAGTTTAATTTCAGAGCTGATATCTATCCATTTTCCATGTTTTCTTGACAATAACCAAAATCATTTCAGTTCTTACATCAATATCTATGGCATTGTACTGACAAAAACAGTGCTTTTAGGCATTCCGTGTTTTCTTTTCTGTCTGTTTTAGTCGCATGATACACACAGGAGTTAGTACTTGATTGCATAACCATTATTTTTGGGGACTTTTGATGGTCTAATAATTTTTTTCCGTGATTGTATATCCTCTATTGGGTAAACTTCACATGCATTGACTTACACATTATTTATTCTTAAATATTCTTTAAATTTATTAAATATAAGTTGAGAGTTACAACATTAATTATAATAATAATGGATTAGATTTCTGCAGCATTTTTCAAGGCACCCAAAATGCTTTATATTAGTAATTCATTATTAATTCATTATCACATTCACACTCTGATGGTGGTAAACTACATTAATCCATAAAGACCTAAACATCCACCTTTAACCTAAACAATCTACTGATGTAACTGTTTAATACCTGTTGATCCATTAATCCTATCAATAATTAGTGTAAAATACAGATATTCATCTTTTCATGGTCATCTGATATGACCGATTTGGACGTCCAGAGGCTCCTTAGTTACCGTGGAAACACCGTCATCTTCTACAACACTGATTCACCAGTAAAACCAATGGAGTTGGATCAATGACAGTGGATGGACAGTTTATGTTCAGTTAATGATATAATTTACTGAAAAAGTCACTTTTTCTTCAGTTTTCTCTGTTGTTGATATACAGTAAATTCTGGACTATAGACCACACCTGAATATATAGAAAGAAAATCAATTTTGTACACGTGTAAGCCGCGGCAGTTTATAAGCCGCGGGTGTCCACCAGTGGCGATTTCTCATAGACTGCAAGAGAAGCCCGGCTTCCCCTATCATTACAAAAATTAAATGGTTAAATATGTTTGGTTGTGTTGACATTTCATTGACTACACGTGTTAAAACACGTTCATCTCACAGACGAGTTCGTTCAGAATCAGCTCTATCACAAATCATCAGACTTGATGTTGTTCACTTCTCATACATTTCCGTTGCGTTGTTTCCTCATACGATCTCTGGTCAGTGCATTTACCCATCGAAGCCTGGCTTCTATGGGAGTCTATGGGACCGAGTGGAACCTTTTTTTTCATTGTGTCAAAACTGGACAGTAATTGGATAAAGGTTTTCTTTGAGTTCAAATGAAATTATTCCCTGTATGTAAATGGGTCTGATATGTGTGAGCTTGCTGTCATATCTATAGGTTGATTCATTGTTAATATGATGATTAAAAAACAAAAGACAAAAAACGAGGCAATAAAAGGATAGTAATAAAAGCACATTTTCTCTTTCTTTTTTTTTTTGTCGGTGGACTTATCGGGGTTTCCTTTGGATTCGTGCCGATAGGGGATTGACTTGCTTTTGCGCCGGCTGTGGATTCACGGACTTAAAATGACTTGAAAGACACTTGAAAGTGAACAAATTTTTGTTTTTCGTTAGAGTAGGACTTTTAATTTATTTTTAAAATATAAAGATTAAAAACAAGTAATTACATCTGTTGTAATATCCTTTTCATTTAACATTACGCACGACGTGCGCATTAATTCTGAGATGCTTTAAATTTATGACGGTCTCTGGAGAGCTTTATTGGGTGTTTTCATTCAGAGTTTTGTTTTGTATATTTGTGAAACAATATTAACATTTGAAGGTTTACTATTTTTCTTTAAAAGTTCCCCTTTTGTGTGTGTTAATATTAACTTTATAAAGGCGAAGTTGTTAATGTTATCCATTCCTCCATACCTGGTAACAATAGACAGATTCTTCCCTGGGGTGTGGCAGGCAATAAGGGAAAATCAGCCGCGTCGGAGTATAAGCTGCAGTGTTTAAAGCATGGGAAAAAAGTATTGGTTTATAGTTCGGAATTTACGGTAATAATCCTCAATTTTAATCTGAGTTTTTATGAATATTTACATGATCGGTGAATTAAATAGAGGAAAATTCATTATTTACACTGGAAAATCGCTAAATTCAGAAGATAATAGTATAATAAATGATGATAAATTACTTAAAGGTGAAGTTTGATCAGTGACAGTCACTTTTTCTGCAGTTTTCTCTGTTTCTGATATAATAACGTTTGAATTTACTCTGAGCTTTAATGAACTTCTACATGATCAGTGAATTAAATATAGAGAAATACATGATTTACACTGAAAAAAGCTAAATAAAGAGGATAAAATTATAATAAATGGTGATAAAACACTTATGAAAAGGTTAAATATAGAGAAAAATTCATTTGGGACCTGACACTAATCTAACAGTGTCTTATATAATAGTGTGTGCGATACAAAAAGCTATAAAGATATTAATCACATAAAAAATATAAGTGTTTCTTTCTAATACCTTATTTCAATGTCTTTTGCACTGATTTATAATAATGACCATGCAAAGCAATTAGTGTCCTTAAAGATGCTTCAATAACAGACCAGAGGACCAAAAAAAAGAGCCGATTAACAAACAAAGTCATGACTCCGCTGGTAGTTTTAGGCATAGAGCAACTCCTGGTGGTGCTATTCTCACTTTAAAATAGATACTTTATTTTCTGCCCTTACCTTCATACAGCCAATCACTGAGTCCATTGAAGATGACGCCCTCCTTGCCGGTGGAGACCAGACGAATGGAGCGACTCTCGACCTTTGAGCGGAAGTAGATGTTGTTCTCAAATATGAAGATCTGAAACACAGAAATAGAATAAAAAACATAAAAAATAAAGTCAATAAAATGTCCACTGGGTGTGAATGTGATAGTGAATGTGTAAAATCGGCTTTGTGATGAACTGGAAACCTGCTCAGGATGAACCCATGAGTGTCAGATGGGATAGACCCCCCCACCACCACCACAAGCCTTCAAAAGTATGTTCACAGGTATGGGAAATGAATGAGTGACGTAATCCTTAAAGTTGGAAAACCAGGATGAGCTCTCTTGTAAACTCTGCTGCAACATGAAACTAAATTCCACACAGGTGTGTTGAGCCGCATTATGTAATAAATTCCCATTATGTAATAAAAGTTCAAAATGTAATAAAAATGCCACGTCATCTTGTAATAAAACCGCATTATGTAATAAACTGACGCATTTTGTAATAAACAACGTCAACGCATTATATAGTAAATTTTTTCATATTATGTAGTAAGTTACTACAATTTGAGAAATTTATTACAAAATGCTCTTGACACATTATTATTTAAAAAAAAAATGTAATAACATGGTTCATTACGTAATAACAATCTAAATGAATATAATTTCAGAGCCATTTAGAAGAAATTAGTCACAGGAGCTACAGGTAATGTAATCAGAATTTTAACCACACAGTTTAAAAATTAATTTAGCACATGACATTTTCCTGAAAATAAAAATGTGTCAAGTGCATTTTGTAATACATTTCTCAAATTGTAATAACTTACTACATAATGCGAAACAATTTACTACATAATGCATTGAGGTAGTTTATTACAAAATGCGTCAGTTTATTACATAATGCGGCTTTATTACTTGATGACATGACATTCTGATTACATTTTGAACTTTTATTACATAATGGGAATTTATTACAGAATGCGGCTCAACAAGGTGTCAAACATGCGGCTCGTGGGCCAAAACCGGACCGCCAAAGGATCCAGTCCGGCCCAAGAAATGAATTTGTGAAATGCAAAAATAACACGGAAGAAATAAACAATCAAGGAAGTCAAAATCATTTTAGTTCAGGTTCCACATACAGACCAGTTTAATCTAAAGTGGATCAGATCTGTAAAATACTATCATAACAACCAAATTTTTCTCTTTTTTTTGAAGTATAGAAGGTAAAATTACATGAAAATATTTACATTTAGAAACTATCCTTTAACAAAAAAATGTGAATAATCTGAAAAAATATGAACAAAGTGAAATGTCTTTACCTCCTAAGACAAAGCAATGCATTTTTGTTCTCTGTAGTGGACAGCTTTTCTCAAAAAAAAAAACAAACAAACAAACAAAAAAGTCCACTGCAAAGGACATTCCATAAATAAATAAATAAATGAAGTGTCTGAGAAAACTGTTGCATCATGCTGTCTCCAATCAACATAATTAATTAATGTAAAAATGCCCAAACTTTTACTTACTAGGTCTCAGGAGAAGTCAGTTCAGAGAAATCAGTGCATTTTTACCAATATTCTGCCTGTTACTAAATGTTTGGTGTATTTGTAGATCCACTGTGATCTGCCAGTTGTAATTTACATGTGTAAATGATAAACAGAAGCATAACATTGGTAAAATTGCACTTATAGTTCTTAAGATATTTCAGGTTGTTCATGTTATTCACATTTTTAATGAAACTTTGTAGATGGAAACATTATTATATTTAGGGATGCACCGATACCGATACCAGTATCAGGTATTGGGTCCGATACTCAATGTGTGTACTTGTACTCGTACTCATAGAAGTACTCCAATACAACAGGATCGCTACCACTTACGGCAGCGTGACATTTGCAGTTAAGTCCAGCAGGTATGCGGCGGAGGAGTAATGTCAGCAGTGTGGAGATTTTTCAAAATAAATGACGGTGATAAAAGTAATGCTGACTGCAAGTAATGTTAAAGACACAGATGGATATAGACGCAACGTTCTGTCCGTCCTCTGCATGCATTCCATCCGTTTTCCAGGTGCTCACAGACGTGTACCCAGATGGAGAATACCACCGGAAACCGTGGAGGTAGAGGATGTTTTCAAAGAGCGACTGTGTGAGTTAGAGAAAAGCTACTAACAGATTTATGACAACTACCCTCATCAATATCAACATTAGTATTCATATTGGTGTTACCTCTGTTGTCTCCATCTTTATTATTACTGACTTTCTTTTTCTTAAAAAAAAAAAATTACTTTTCTTCATGGTATTTGTCCAGTATGGTTAATTCAGAGCAGCGCCCCCTGGTGGATTGATTGACAAACGCTCATTCCAACACATTAAATGTCAGTAGCAGCACTTTGTTCCAGTCAGACTAATGACAACGACAATAAAGCACATTTACAAAAGGAACTAAGAACTGGAATGGTATAATTAAGTACTCATATCCCTACTCAGTATTGGCAAGTAATCAAATGTAAGTACCTGTGGTATCGGTGCATCCTTAATTATTAGGCCTGTAACGGTACACAAAATTTTCGGTTCGGTATGTTTTCAGTTTTCAAAGCCATGGTTCGTTTTTTTTGGTTCGGTACGGGAAGAAAGAAAACCCCTCAAAATGTCTATTAATGCATTTATGAATTTTTGAAAAATTTTCCCCCAGTTTTTCGAAAAATTTGAAAATAGAAAAACAGGAATATAATTCTGTTGCTACAAATCAAATAGAAAATAAAATAAATGATCAATATTACTAAATGTATTTTAAACATTAGTATAACACTTTTCCCTGACAGGTAGTTTTGAACAAACAATAAAAATCTAATCACAGTTCTGTCAGTTCACATTCTGCATAAAAATACCAAAAAAATTCCACATGAAGTGCAACATTAACAAGAGGACAAACTGGTATTCTGTTTAAACAAACTGAAGAGCAACTTTGACAATAAAAAATTAACCTAATTATTTATTTTAAGACAGATAACAAACTCTTTAGGGACACTTTGTGTACGTGTGCGTGTAGGGTGCAATTTGTTGGGGGGATTTTTTTTTTTTTTTTGGTCGGAGCCGGGGGGTGGGGGTGGGGGGGTCCATAACTAACATAACAAACACTGGCATGAAACGAAAGTGAAACTTTATATACTTTCAACGTCCAACTACGGGTTCTATTCCTCTGTTACACAGCGTGTGTGAGAGAGAGACAGACAGACAGACAGACAGAGCTAGTGTGTTTTAGAACTACCGTAGTTCTTAGGGGCCAAACAACGTCCGCCTTAACGTCTCTTTCCTCGTTGTTGTCTTTCACCTGAACCTGAACTGATCCAAACTGGACTGGACTGATGGTGGAGGGTCTTCAGTCTCTTCCTTCCAGGTTCACATCATATTTGTTTTTTTTTTTTTTGTTTTTTTTTTACCTTATATCAGCAGCTATTTCATATTTTGGGTCAATGTGTGCATTCTTCAATATGTCCGTGTGGAACTTGCATGGATTTAAAGTTACGCATCAAACAACGTCTTTCGTTCCTTTTTCTTTTTCTCAACACTCTGTGCCGTTTCGGTACAGCTGTGTACCGAACCGAACAGGTGTGTACCGAAACAGTTTGGTACGTGTACCGTTACAGGCCTACTAATTATAATGTAATTTTACTTTTTTCCACTGTTATTATTGTAATGGTTTTGCCCACTTGAGATCATATTGGGCTGAATGGGGCCCCTGAACTTAAATGAGTTTGACACCCCTGCTCTGGAACCTCAGATCTGTAACTGACCCTGAACTGAAGTCTGTCTGCAGAGAATTCCCAACAGGAAAAAAGCTGATTCATCATTATTAGTACTATCACCATGCACATGATGACACTTTACACAACAGGTGGGAGATTAAGGTGAGTTAAAAGTCAGGCTATCGCAGCTAAAATCATCTCCACAGTTGAAGCACACACTGACATGTTTATTCACCAACCACACACTAGAGATCAAATATAGGCAACAGCACCTTTTTATTTGACCAGATCAACGGATTTGCCAAAAAGCAAAAAAGAGCAGAAAGAATCCATTTCAATTTCTAATAAGACGATGAACCTGAGGAGCAGGTTTTGACTTTGACGCTCTCCTCTGCATTGTGTGCCCTGTTGGGAAAGGCCTGCGGGGCTTTCCAGATAACTGAAGGTCAACTCTTTCATTACAGAGCATAATAGATCATCAGCACCCACGGTGAGCGTGGAGGGGCGGGGCCGGGCGGCTCTTGAGGCTAGAATTTTAAAATGTTACAGCCTTAATGCCATGCTGAAATCAATCTCAGACTATTACAGAAAAAAGGTTCGCTCAGTATCTCAAGGATTATGGAATCTCTTGGCCTCGAGCCGGTATCACGGTATCAGTTTGTGAATTATTCTCTTATAAATATTCACTTTAAGCAGTTGAAATGATCGGAAGATGTAAAGCAAGAAATTCTGTACTCTAGCTGTCCTGCTGTTCCCGCCTGATTCCTTTATACGTTGCGGCGGATCCCTTGCCCACCACCATCTTGTGTTAGTAGTTTTTGTTTCGTGAGTTTTTGTTAAGTTACGGTTAATAATTACATCACACAGATTAATTACCTCCGCCAAGGAGGTTATGTTTTTGCCAGGGTTTGTTTGTTTGTTTGTCTGTCTGTTTGTTTGTTTGTCTGTCCGTTAGTGTGCAACATAACTCAAAAAGTTATGGACAGATTTGGATGAAATTTTCAGGGTTTGTTGGAAATGGGATAAGGAAGAAATGATTAAATTTTGGTGGTGATCGGGGGTGGGGGGGCCCACGGGGGCACTGATCAGCCTTGGCGGAGGTCTGCGCTCTCCGAGTGCTTCTAGTTTAAGTATTTTATTTAACCCTCTGGTATCCCATCCAACAAGGCCCTTACTAAGCACCAAGTGTGCCGTTTTGGCACACTTGTGGAATAATGTCAAAAAAATTTTCATACAGTTTGTTTTTAATTCTTTTACACTTTTGTCTATTTCATCAACTTGAGCTGTAAATAAAAATACCAAATACTCAATAATTGTCACATTTTTTAACCCTTTAAATGCCGTGTTTGTAATGTAAACAAACCATTTTTTTGGATGCAAAAAACACACAAAAATTTTTTTTTTTTCAATATACTACATAAAAAGTGGATCACATATTATTTGATTTTTTCAGCCTGGCATATGTCAATGATTAACTCCAACATTGGTTAATTCGCATTATTATTTTTGGTGCTAGGTCAAATGTTGAAAAATATTAGCGTCTGTCACCAAGTGTGCAAAAATGGCACACCTATAAATCAAACTATTAAATATTATGTATTGATTTATTTTTCTGCTCTAATTTGATTTTATTTTTTGTAAATCAAGGTCAGCCCTAATCATACATATCAAATAATCATTCATTTTACATTTTTTTAACCCTTTAAACGATCTCTTTTCATCATGATGTCACTATATTTTTTGATGCAAAAAACACAAAATATGTTTTGTTTTGTTTTTCAAAATACTACGTAAAAATTTGATTAAATATTATTGGATTTTTGCAGCCTGGCATATGTCGATGATTAACAGCAACATTAACGACGTTAATAAATTAATTTAGACCCTCCCCTCTCAAATGAAGCTCAGATATCAGTAAAAGCAGAATTTATGCCTAGTGGATTCAGCAGTTACAATAACATGTCACATAAAAGGGTCATAAAGGTATATGGCAGCTTCTGATTACGTGCAAACATGAAAAAAAAAAGAAAGTAGCGGGAAACAACACATACTTGGTTGAGATACTTTTAGTGGTTTGCAAAAAAGCTATTGCAAGGAACTGGGGAAAGACAGAACCACCAACAAAGGACCAACCGATCACAATTACTGAACAAATATATGCAATGGAAAAAATACCTCATAAACTGCAACTATAAGAAGCACAAATGGGCAAAAATGGAATAAACGGACTGATTACAGAACCAGGAATGGCAAAAGGACTGAATAATGTGAATGCAGTGTTTTTGGTGACTATGTGTTTATAAAATTTCAATGAAAACTTAACTGAAAAAAAAAACAAAACAAAAAAAAACATGGAATTTGACCAATGACAGTGGATGGAGACACTTGGTTTATGTTCACTTAATAAATCTCCTTTATCCCTATCAGCCCGCCCGTGGGCCTGAAAAATTATATTAATATTCATCTACTATAAAAATATAATAAATCAGGACAATTAATGTTTTTTTTCAACTTTTGTTCAAAGTTTAGACCCTAATGTTAATAAAAGTACATCAAAAGTGTATTTTAGTGCAAACTTTAATGTTCAAACATGATTTTTAATCGTTGTGGGGTGAAATACAGCATACGCTATTAAAAATCTCTGAAACAAACAATTAATTTATGCATATCATCGTCGATCCAGCCGAAAAAAAAAACAGGCGAGGATAAAAAATTCTAATTTCTCTTTTAGTTTGTTACAGTTTATTCAGGCATAGTAATAGATATAATATTTTAGACAATGGGAATAGATTCTGTGAGGTCTCTAAATGTCCATAGACACCAAGAACATCCATATGAACCTTATTATTGTGAAGTAATTCTTCATTTACTTTGGGTATGTCTGTTTAGGCATTTTTCCCCTGAAAATATGGTCAGGGTTAAACAGGTTTTAACTCTTTCGGTGCCAGACAGTTAAGGGGCTAATAAGCCTTAAAAGTGCCACAGAATTTGGCCGTTTTTCAGTATTTCGCGTCGTTTTTATAATCGAAGTCTGAATCGTCATCAGAACTCATTTTCGAGCAGATGGGACTGTTTTGACAGATCGCTGTGTTTACGATATTACTACAAAATGGCCATCTAATTTGCATATGATTTCATTCATAAATTCATTCATAAAATTTCCCAAGCAGAAAACGAAACGCGAGCTCTTCCTTGGTCAAAAACCGCTCGGTAACATCCGACCGATTGCTACTTAGATTCAAAACGCACCGGACGCAGCCGATTCATTATTGATCGTAATTTGCATAATTTATTCGGTAGCGTGACCTCAAATTCCCGTCTGGTCTCAAAAGGGGGACACAGAAAGAACGTCATCGAAATGTGAGAAAGAAATGGGGTGGATGGTTTGTTTGTCCACAAATATGGCGTGTTCTCCAAAGCCGATCTGATCGGCCCGTGGCACTTTAAAGGTTGTATTCATAAAGCCGATTTAATCGGCCCATGGCATTGAAAGAGTTAATGATATAATTTACTGATAAAGTCACTTTTTCTTGAGTTTTCTGTGTTTTTGATATAATAGCCTTTGAATTTACTCTAAGCTTTTACAAACATTGACATGATCAATGAATTAAATATAGAAGAACACATGATTTACGCAAAAAAAACAAAAAACAAACTCAAAATACAGAGGATAATATTGCGATAAATGGTGATAAATTACTTAAGAAAGGTTAAATATAGAGAAAAATTCATTTGGGAGCTGCCACTAAATTAGCATTAGCGATATAGACTTTAGAAAACTTTCCTGCATCCATTTAAAAGTCCTTCACAATCTGTCAAAATTAGTTTGTCTTGAGACGATACGAGTCGGAGGCCCGTGTGGTTTCGTGCCACTTTCAGTGCAGATGGAGTCCCTGTATAGAAGCTAATCTAGGTCGCAGCACAGAGAGAAGACCTGGCCCCGTTCTCTGAAGGAAGGTAGAACACTGCCAATGATGGCTGGGATCCACATTTATCCTGAGAATAAGTGGAGCAGATTAGACAAACTCTGGAGAGACTACTTATGTCTGCTTTGGATAAGATGCTTAATGAGGAAAAAGTTATTCTTCAACCATTAAAAAATATTTCGACTTCAAATTTTTTAAATCTTTTAATTGTATGTTCTTATTCTGGTTTTTATCCCAGATTGTTTTTATCTTTTCTGGTTTTTATTGCATCTTGTTTTTACTTATTTGATCTTACCTATTTTATTTACTTATCCATGCTGCTATACCGATAAATGGTGGAACACTGAGCACTTTTTGTCCTGTCTGTAAGCGTGATCAAGTGCCTGTCTTGCATGTTCAATGTATGTGTTGTTGTAATGCCAAGGCAATCACCTAGACTGCAAAACAAATCTACCTACGGGTATAAATAAAGTAACCTTGACCTTGACTCAATCCTTTGAAAAGGTAATTTTGGACATCACCCGTCTTCACACGGTACTAAAGGGGTGGTTTTCATAGGAAGCATTTCTGTGTAAAATAAACTAGAGGAATATAACTTTTTTTTCCTTCTACAAAATATAAATTATTTAAGGACAGACATCCAATGTCAGTTTTCCTCTACAACTGATTTATCCTCTGCATTTTGCATTTTTCAGTGAAAATCAGCATTTTCCTATATTTCATTCACTGATCACGTACAGTCACAGAAAAAAAAACAAAAAAACAAAACAGACCATCAAAAGTCAGCAAAAACAACGGCTATGCAATCCAGTGCTAACTCCTGTGTGTATCATGTGACTAAAACAGACAGAAAAGAAAACATGAAATGTCTAAAAGCACTGTTTTTGTCAGTACAATGCCATAAACATTGATGTAAGAACTGAAGTGATTGTGGTTATTATCAAGAAAACATGGAAAATGGATAGATATCAGCTCTGAAATTAAACTTTTATGAGCTATTTTTGTTGTTATCATTATATTTGTCCAAACAAATGCTCCTTTAGTTTTACCAGGCATTAAAATGAACAAGAACTTGAAGAAAACAAGGGGTGGTCTAATAATTTTTTCCGCGACTGTACAGTGTGTGTGCGTGTGTGTGTGTAAAGTATGATCTAATGCACACATGAATATTATCCCTTAAAAAAAAGTTAAAAATAATAAATGCATAAATATATAAATTGTGACATCAAACTCCAAATAATTAACCCTTTCATGCATAGTGGTCACTACAGTGGACAGCTATTCTACACCTTTTCTATCGTATTTTCATGGATTTTGTTGTTTTAGTTCCATATCACTGAACACAGTGGATGCCTATGCATCATCCCATACACTGCAATTCATACCATTACTGTAACTTTGCTGTTGTAGATAAACGTGATCTGCAATAACATGTTTGAGTGTAAAAAAAAAAAAAAAAAAGGTAATTGTGATTAGACTGTAATTAACAGTTTTTTTTAAATTTTGGGTTTGTTTTTTTTTTACATATCATCTCCATGAAGTCAGTAATAAATAGTGTTAGAGTATGTTAAAATGTTAGAAAACATCAAATTAGCAGCATTAAAAATGCTTTTATTTCATAGTTCTCACACGGTATATCAATAAATTCATATTTCTTTGCTTCTAAAATTAAATGCACGATGTCCAGGTGAGTGGAAATTTTTGTAACTCCATGAAAAATAAGTTGACAAAAAAAATTAAATCACTTTTTTTTATGCCTAAAGAGGAATAAAAACTCAGGAAAAAAAAAAAAAATCTTGATTATGGTTCTCATAATTCATGCATGAAAGGGTTAATCACTCAATCTGGAACTTAACAGCACACCAAGTCTAAGTGTTTGAGGTTATTTTTGGTGTAACTTTATTTTTTGAGTCGTAACTTTCCCCCCAAAACCATGGAAAATGGCTAAATATCACCTCTTAAATTAAACTCTTGTGAGCTACTTTTTTTTTTGTTATCAGTTTACAGGGTGAGTCAGAAAAAACACTCTTTCCATTTAAAGAAATTGTACTGCTAAAACGGAAACACTGATTTTTCTTTTGACCATACAGTCATATTGATGTGGTTATTGAGCATGTCTGGTGATGTAGTCATAGATTTATTGCATTGCATAAGAGAGAGAAGGTCCATTGTTTATTGGGCACTGAAATACCTGCCAACACAATGTATGCCACAGTGAACAAACTTGAAATTGACAACAATTACAGGAGTCGGGGCTTTGCTTTCACACTCAGGACATAGGCCTACATGACAGTGCCCGGGGAGTTTTCATCATGGCAAGACCACAGCGATTGCAGGTATTATTTCCTCATCGAGTTGTCTGTTTGGGTCAGGAGAGAGAGTGGCCACCTAGATCCCCAGACTTGACCCCCCTTGATTTTTTCTTGTGGGGGTATCTTAAAAACCGTGTGTATCAGACTGTTCCACAAACTCTTCAGGAACTCCGAAATCGCATCACGGCTGAAATCCAAGCCCTACGACGAACACGAATGGCGAGAAGAGCTGTGTTAGAGATGCGACAACGAGCACAGATTTGCATCAATCTGAATGGTAGCCAGGTTGAAGGTCGTGCCGGACGACTTCGTTGAGACAAAACATTTTGATGGCGAGTAAACATGCTGTAATGGTTGACAATTTCAGTTTCATTCACGGTGGCATAAACTGTGTTGGCAGATATTTCGGTGCACAATAAACAATGGACATTCCCTCTGTTATGCTATGCCATAAATCAATGATTCAATCGCCAGACATGCTCAATAACCACATCAATATGACTGTATAATCAAAAGAAAAATAAGCATTTCTATTTCAGTGGTACATTTTCTTTAAATGAAAAGAGCGTTTTTTCTGACTCACCCTGTATTTGTCCAAACAAATGCTCCTTTAGTTGTACCAGGCATTAAAATGAACAAGAACTTGAAGAAAACAAAGGGTGGTCTAATATTTTTTTCTGCGACTGTACAGTGTGTGTGTGTTTAAAGTATGATCTAATGCACACATGAATATTATCCCTTAAAAAAAGTTAAAAAAATAATAAATGCATAAATGAATAAATATATAAATTGTGACATCAAACTCCAAATAATTAATCACTCAATCTGGAACTTAACAGCACACCAAGTCTAAGTGTCATTGTAAATTTTGCTTCCCCACCATGTATATAGAGACAATTGATATGCTGACGTCAGCACACGCATAGACATGATGACATCAGCTGAATCGATGCCAAAATAAGCTACAATACAAGCCTGGCACCACTTGTTTATTTTTTATTTTTTCAAAGAAATTATGTTAAAAGAGTCAGACTTCTTTTGTAGAGCAGTTGAAAAATGAGTTTTCCTTTTGCATACACAGCAAAAATGTTGCAGAATAAAATGTTTGAGATATGTGCACTACATTCACATCCTGTGAAGTAACTCTTTAGTATGCACTGTTATGATTCTGAGTCATAATTTGTGTGTATCTGTATATATTTTCTGTTATTGTGTGTGTTTTTCCTTCCAGACCTGTAGGGCTGCTGCTGTGTTCGTCTTTCGTCATTTTGTTTCCCTTGCAGGAGGAAGTGGATTGGTGGAGCCAGATAGATCACCATATTTAACCTGTTAAACCTTGACCATATTTTCAGGGGAAAAATGCCTAAACAGACATACCCAAAGTAAATGAAGAATTACTTCACAATAATATGGATGTTCTTGGTGTCTATGGACATTTAGAGACCTCACAGAATCTATTCCCATTGTCTAAAATATTGTATCTATTACTATGCCTGAGTAAACTGTAACAAACTAAAAGAGAAATTGGAATTTTTTTATCCTCGCCTGTTTTTTTTTTTTTTTCGCCTGGATTGACGATGATATGCATAAATTAATTGTTCGTGGCGGAGATTTTTAATAGCATATATTTCACCCCACAAAGATTAAAAATCATGTTTTAACATTAAAGTTTGCACTAAAATACACTTTTGATGTACTTTTATTAACATTAGGGTCTAAACTTTGAGCAAAAGTTGAAAAAAAACATCCATTCTCCTGATTTATTATATTTTTATGGTAGATGAATAGTAATATAATTTTTTCGGCCGCCGGGCGGGCTGATAGGGCTAAAGGGGTTAAATGACCCTGGATCCAACAGCAACTCCTCTTCTTTGCTCCCTGCCAGCTCCCAAAACCATGGATCCTGTGTGTGTTTTGATCGTCAGTCATCATGTGTCTGTTTTAGTTTGTTAAATCATAAATAATCATAAATAGTGCCTTTTTTTTTTTTTTTTTTTTTTTGAACAGTCCAAGTTTTCTGGTAGGGGAGGGTGGCTCTTTTGTTTTCTCCTCTTTTTCATTTAGGGAGTTTAGGTTAGTTTCATGTATTTTATTTCTTGCATTTATTTTTGATCAGGGAATTTAGTTTGAACTTTGAAGAAGACTTTTTGTTTGTTGTTTTAGCCGAGCCCTCCTCTAACTCGCTTTGAGTTATTTAATTATAAAAATATTGGACTGCAGTTCTGGACTGGCCTTCGTGCTTGGGAGTTGGGAGGGGACAAAAGAGAACGCATTATGTACGTCTTGGTAAACCCCTCGGCTGGGACGTAACAGCACACATGTCGATACTGATAGAGAAACACCATTTTATGCAACCCTAACAGTGCACTAACATTTTTCTTCAGATTGTATTTCGTATTTACAAATTGTGACCATGATGCATCAAAAGTGTTAACATAACTTTGAGACAGGCTGATATTTTTCTCCTACTTTACCTTTTCTTCTATAAAAGCTTTCGTGTAGAAGCAAAACACCTAAGGACATATTTGCACACAAACCATAATTCATGCTTTGGACCAAGTTTCCTCCTGTTGCTTTCTTAGAAAAAAAAACCAATGCACAGTCTCTGTTGAATACTATACAAGGGTTGGGCCTCCTGGGGCTGAGCAGCCAAACTGTGAATATGTGAATGCATGTCAGACACAATTTGAAGATTACCGCCTACAGAGAGCAGCCCTCCATTCAAAACACCCTTCTGCACACAAATGCCTGTGCAAAAATAAGCTTTACCTCAATGCACTGACTTTTTACCCATACAAATAGCTTAACATGTGGCCAGACAGCTGTGTTTGTCAGTGTAAATAGGGCTATGTATGCCCTTATTCACACACGCCTCTATGGGAAAGTAAAAGATTTAATCAAGATGTTAAGGAAGAGAATAACTTCCAATGTCAGTTTTCCTCTACATTACCAACTGCATTTTGCATTTTTCAGTGAAAATCAGCATTTTCCTAAATTTCATTCACTGATCACGTACAGTCACAGGACAAAAAAAATAAAAAAAAATAAAAAAATATCATCAAAAGTCATCAAAAACAATGGTTATGCAATCCAGTACTAACTCCTGTGTGTATCATGTGACTAAAACAGACAGAAAAGAAAACATGGAATGCCTGAAAGCACTGTTTTTGTCAGTACAATGCCACATATATTGATGTAAGAACTGAAGTGACTGTGGTTATTATCAAGAAAACCATGAAAAATGGATAGATATCAGCTCTGAAATTAAACTCTTATGAGCTATTTTTGTTGTTATCATTATATTTGTCCAAACAAATGTACCTCTAGTTTTACCAGGCATTAAAATGAACAAGAACTTGAAGAAAACAAGTGTGGTCAAATAATTTTTTCTGCAACTGTACAGTGTGTGCGTGTGTGTGTAAAGTATGATCTAATGCACACATGAATATTATCCCTTCAAAAAAAAGTTAAAAAATAATAAATGCATAAATGAATAAATATATAAATTGTGACATCAAACTCCAAATAATTAATCACTCAAATCTGGAACTTAACAGCACACCAAGTCTAAGTGTTCGAGGTTATTTTGGGTGTAACTTTTATTTTTTGAGTTATAACCTTCCCCCCAAAACCATGGAAAATGGCTAAATATCAGCTCTTAAATTAAACTCTTGTGAGCTACTTTTTTTTTTGTTATCAATTTATTTGTCCAAACCAATGTACCTTTAGCTGTACCAGCCATTAAAATGAACAAGAAATCGAAGAAAACAAGGTTTAACCTGTTTAACCCTGACCATATTTTCAGGGGAAAAACGCCTAAACAGACATACCCAAAGTAAATGAAGAATTACCTCACAATAATAAGGTTCATATGGATGTTCTTGGTGTCTATGGACATTTAGAGACCTATTCCCATTGTCTAAAATATTGTATCTATTACTATGCCTGAGTAAACTGTAACAAACTAAAAGAGAAATTGGAATTTTTTATCCTCGCCTGTTTTTTTTTTTTTTTTCGCCTGGATTGACGATGATATGCATAAATTAATTGTTCATGTCGGAGATTTTTAATAGTGTATATTTCACCCCACAAACATTAAAAATTATGTTTGAACATTAAAGTTTGCACTAAAATACACTTTTGATGTACTTTTATTAACATTAGGGTCTAAACCACCATCCATCCTTAACTGTGACTCTCTCCCCACATTCAAATCCAGACTCAAAACTCACCTTTTCAGAATAGCCTACCCCCCATAAACTCTAATCTCCATTCTACAACTTTGTTTCTATATATAGTAATTATTTGTTTTAATCTGTTTATTTCTTTGTATTTTATGGATTGTTTGTTTTATCTTGTTGTACAGTGTCCTTGGGTGTCTTGAAAGGCGCTTATAAATAAAATGTATTATTATTGTTATTATTAAACTTTGACCAAAAGTTGAAACAAACATCCATTGTCCTGATTTATTATATTTTTATAGTAGATGAATATTAATATAATTTTTTAGGCCCGTCAGCGGGCCAATAGGGCTAAAGGGGTTAATTAATTCACAGGTTATTGTATCAAACCAAGAAAAACTGAGGAAAAAGTGACTTTTTCAGTGAACAAGATCATTCATTCACTCATTCATTAAGTGGACGTAAAATAAGTGTCTATAATCGCTGTCGTCGGTCAAAAATAATACAAATACAAAAAAAAATACAAATAAACAAGTGGTGCCAGGCATGTATTGTCACTTATTTTGGCATTGATCCATGTGCAAAAAGAATCTTTACCTCAATGCACTGACTTTTTACCCATACAAATAGCTTAACATGTGGCCAGACAGCTGTGTTTGTCAGCTATGTATGCCCTTATTCACACACACGTCTATGGGAAAGTAAAAGATTTAATCAAGACGTTAAGGAAGAGAATAACTTCCAACGTCAGTTTTCCTCTACATTACTAACTGATTTATCCTCTGCATTTTACATTTTTCAGTGAAAATCAGTATTTTCCTATATTTCATTCACTGATCACGTACAGTCATGGAAAAAAAAAAAAAACAAAAAAAAAAATTAGACCATCAAAAGTCATCAGAAACAACAGCTATGCAATCCAGCACTAACTCCTGTGTTTATCATGTGACTAAAACAGACAGAAAAGAAAACATGGAATGCCTAAAAGCACTGTTTTGTCAGTACAATGCCACAGTTATTGATGTAAGAACTGAAGTGATTTTGGTTATTATCAAGAAAACCATGAAAAATGGATAGATATCAGCTCTGAAATTAAACTCTTATGAGCTATTTTTGCTGTTATCATTATATTTGTCCAAACAAATGTACATTTAGTTTTACCAGGCATTAAAATGAACAAGAACTTCAAGAAAACAAGGGTGGTCTAATAATTTTTTCCGCGACTGTACAGTGTGTGCGTGTAAAGTATGATCTAATGCACACATGATTATTATCCCTTAAAAAAAGAGTTAAAAAATAATAAATGCATAAATGAATAAATATATAAATTGTGACATCAAACTCCAAATAATTAATCACTCAATCTGGAACTTAACAGCACACCAAGTCTAAGTGTTTGAGGTTATTTTTTGAGTTATAACTTTCCCCCCAAAACCATGGAAAATGGCTAAATATCAGCTCTTAAATTAAACTCTTGTGAGCTACTTTTTTTTTAATCAATTTATTTGTCCAAACAAATGTACCTTTAGTTGTACCAGGCATTAAAATGAACTAGAAATCGAAGAAAACAAGGGTTAATTCACAGGTTATTGTAAAAAAAAACCAAGAAAAACTGAGGAAAAAGTGACTTTTTCAGTGAACAAGATCATTCATTCACTCATTCATTAAGTGGACGTAAAATAAGTGTCTACAATCGCTGTCGTCGGTCAAAAATAATACAAATACAAAAAAAAAAATACAAATAAACAAGTGGTGCCAGGCATGTATTGTCACTTATTTTGGCATTGATCCATGTGCAAAAAGAAGCTTTACCTCAATGCACTGACTTTTTACCCATACAAATAGCTTAACATGTGGCCAGACAGCTGTGTTTGTCAGCTATGTATGCCCTTATTCACACACACGTCTATGGGAAAGTAAAAGATTTAATCAAGACGTTAAGGAAGAGAATAACAGGTGGGCTGATTTATGTATATGAGGTGTCAGAACATGAACGCATATGCCTAATCTCGCATTCTGTACGTGCTTGTTTGAGCGGATCTGGCTTCGACCTCCACCCTTTTCGACGGAGGGCATCTGAACCTTCAGGGAAACCAGCTGCTGCTCAGTTTCATAACACACGCCTGCTGGAAGTAAAACCACTTCATGACTAATGGTGGGAAACTTGAGGCTATATCAATCTAGCGACAGTGTTAATTAATCCACTGACGAGATAACAGGTAATTAATAGCATTGTGCGGCTGGATGTAATCACTTACAGTGTGTCTGCCCTGCAAACCAACAGACTGATGCTCATTAATGCTTTGACAAGTTAGACTGCGTGATGACTGCGGAGGTGGAAGATGACTCATCTCGGAAGCATTGAAAAGGGCCATCGCTTCGCTTCTCGCAATCCCGACGCTATTTCACTTATTTATAAGGAAATCTCAAAGAATCATTAGGCCGCTTCAACGCTACGGGACAAAATAGTTTGTGTTTGAGGTCTTTTGATGGATAGCGCTTCCTTCACAAATATTTTTTGTCTATAACGATTAGCTTTGTCTGAGTGCACGGGTTGGATACTTCCGAGTTTTCGCGGTAAGAAGACAGATCGATCGAGACGTGTTGCTTTTCAAAGTCTCAAACCAGATTATAAATCTAAGGTTCGTTGTGTTTGTTGTTTGTTTCCCCAAAAAATCCATAATGCGTTGATCAATTAGTGAATGTAATGGGGCGTTCAAGGGCATTCTGGTCAACTCGCAAAGTTTGGAAACATATCGTGACCATGAAGTGTTTATCTTTATTTGTGGTCATCAATCATTGGTGAATCAATCGCATGAAGAACGTCAATATAAAAAGCAACTGGAGGATGTAAGTACAAGCAGCCAGGCATACAAACTATAGTTAGTTCATGTTAGCTGCCTGGTTATGTTGTGAAACAGAGGGTGTTATGGGTAAATGAAACTTATAAGGATGCATTTGCCTTGACTGCAGAAGTCACAGGTGTCAAACATGTGGCTCGGGGGCCAAATCTGGCCCGTCACAGGTTCCATTCTGGCCCGCGGGATGAAAGTGCAAAAATTCACCTGAACAGTCAAGGTTGTCCAAATCATTTTGGTTCAGGTTCCACATACAGACTAATGTGATCTCCAGTAAAAATAACAACACAATAACCCATAAATAAAGACAACTACAGATTTTCTTTGTGAAAAATTATGTGGGAAAAAAATAAGATTACACTGTGAAAATATTTACATTTACAAAACTATATTTACCACAATAAAACGCAAATAAATACACAAATAAAAACAAAGATGAACAACCCAAAATGTGCCATTTTAACAATATTCTGCTGTTACTAAATGTTTTTGTGCATTTACAGATCCACTGTGATCTGGAGTTGTGTTAATAATAATAAGAGATGGAATATTGTAGAAATTGTTAAATTTTAGTTCCAAACTTTTCCAAAATTTTAACAATATTCTGCCTGTTACTAAATGTTTATGTAACATTGTGTGTAAATGTACATGTATAAATAATAAGTCGAGGCCTAATATTGTTCAAATTGCACTAATTTTTCAAATGAAATTTCTGTTTTTTCAAGTTATTCACATGTTTTTTTTTTGTAAAATGTAAATATTTTCATCATTTAATTGGGTTTTTTGTACTAAAAAAAAAAAAGAAAAACTTGGATTTGTCATTATTTCTAGGTTATTAAGCCATTATTTTACTGCTCTGGCCCACTGGGCTAAATATGGCCCCGGAACCAAAATGAGTTTGACACCCCTGGCGTAAGTAAAACATCTCATCTCGGGTTATAGTCAAGATAATCAAGGTTCCTACTCTTTCCCTGAAATTATTTTCTAGGACATTTTCAGCCCCTACAGAGACAAGTTATCACATCAACCATTAATACATCCCCCATCATTCTTTGGAAGTGTTCTTTTCTACAGATGTAACTTGCATTCACCCAGATTATTTCTTTGTTTATCTACACCTGCACCTCCTGTCCTAACACTTTCAAACATTCCATTTTAAATGTATTACTATGTTTATTCTGTTGTTTTACTATATACAGTATTTTTATTTCATTGTTTTTAATTACACAGCTGCTTTTACGTCTTTTTAATCTATTTATTTTTATTTTTTATTTATTTGCACATCATAAAACAGCAAGAGAAAAATAAAAAAAAACAACATTCAAACAAGGAACATCATTGTGCAGGAGAGGATAGAAGGCTTACGTGAATACCTCCATGGAAATACACAATACACAGAAAACAAAAAAAAAAGAGAGAAAAGACTTAAAAATACATTATAACTGAAATAATACACTAAATTAAAAACAATAAAAATGCAAATCAAATTACAAATCATCAAATACAAATCAAATGATATACAGCCTTACATTTTGTCATGAATTAGAGTCCTTTTCAGATGCGTTTTAAATAATAATAAAGAAGATGTCGATTGAAGTTCAGGTATATTATTCCAAAGATGTGGTCCACGATATTTTAGAGAATACTGACTGACAAAAGTTCGGCGGTACGGAAAATAAAATTTGCTTGAATATCGTGTAGGATCTATTCTTGTATTTTAGTCTACCATTTTGCTTTTTTATTACTCTCTACGACACTGTTTTTAATTGTACAGCTATTTTATGTCTTTAATCTATTCTTGTGTTTTAATCTTTTATTTAGTTTTTTCCCCTGCAAGTCGCTTTGGAAAAAAACATCGGCCAAATGCATAAATGTAATCTTATGTATGTTTATTTGATGTGGGTGCGTCTATGAAACTGGGTTAATTTTGGTACCTGGCATAATAATAATAATAATAATAATAATAATAATAGACAATGTAGACATATTTCCCCCCAGGATGTAACTAATGATGACGTCAGGTAAATGCAAAAAAAAATTATACTCTTGCTCTGAGCCATCCCAAAATTAATATATTTTTAATAAAATATTGGGGCTAAAAATAGGATCAAAATTGGGACAGGAAAAGCTACCTAAGTGTCAGTGCATTTGATCTTTCATTGAAAACATGGCTATAAATGGTCTTATATAGCGCTATAAATAAAGACACTGTTAAATTTGACGATCCTAGTGGTTTTTCTAATCCAGACATGTAGGTTTTCATGACTCTCAGTCTCATTTCAGGTTTCGTGTGTAACCCATCGTGTCCATTCATGTTACACGCAGAACCTGCCCATTTCATATCATGTTTTTGTTTGTTCAAAAATAATATTATTTGAGCATTGAGACCCGATGTATCAAATATGATACAAAATTCAAACTCATACATGGAAGTTGATATTTGAAAAAAAAATTTGGTTGCTCTAGTTTCAAAGAACTGGACTTTTCTGTCAATGATTTAATGGTTCAGGCTTTACGGGGTTAATTATTGATGAATTCAGACCCAAGCATGGCATTTTACAGTTTATGTAGACCACAGGGAAATGTTTTAAAATGCAAAATTCCTTTTAAAAAAGCTAAATATCACTCCTTTAACCATTTCCAGGACATTTTACCTTTTTTTTCTCATTTTCTATGTTTTCCACGACTGGAAAAGTGGTCAATAATTTTCCAGGTTTTCCAGGACGCATGGGATAATTTTACATTTGTGTGATGGACTCTTATATCACTTGTAATTACTCCGCTGCTTAAGGTGAACTTCATAGAATATTTGACAGAAATGCACCGCTGATTTCATTCTCCGTGAGGCTTGGATTTCTCATTAGCGAGGGGAAGGAGGAGGTTCAGTCTGCTCCCCAGGTCTTCTGAAGGACAAAGGTTCTTTGGCTACGTCCACTGAAATATTTAGCGTCTGCGGAATGATTGACACGAGCGATCACCGAATCACCTTTACGACAGGACACAAACAAGACCCTTTACGTGCTTCCATCACTTACACGCCATCACCTTAAATGTATGCGGTGTAATTCCTGATGCTAGGTGCCTCTTAATCAAAAGAAAACCGAATGATGTAGATGATGTTGTGAAGTAACGTGGTGGGGTCATGGGAGTTGTTTTCACGACTACAGCTGATGAAAATACTGACGTGACTTGTGTAGAAATGAGGTTTACAGACAGGAAATGCATTAATGTAAAGTAATATGCTTTTATTGCTATTACATTCAGTGATGTGTACTTATATTAAATCATTCCATTCTAATGTAATAGCTGCAAGTGACACTGAATCGAATAAAACTATAGATTTCTCTTAATGACGTTGCTGGAATCCTTTTATATAATTTAACCCTTTAACGACGGCAGGGTCTCCGGTGCTGCGTTTTCCACTTTATATTCAAATCACTGCAACTCCTGAACCATTTGTGTGATCCACAACATTCAAATGGCATCAGAAAGCTGAGATCCTGAGCTTTTCGACACTATGTAACACTTTATGGCAGCTATGTAGGACTCTAGTACAAGCAGCAAGGAACTGCTTCAGACGCTACAAAAAAAAAAAAAAAAAAAAAAAAAAAAAAAGAAGTCATAATATAAATACTGACTGTTCAACACTAAAAAGAATGTTTAAGCAGATGAGAAATAGTTGGAAGCTTATTTCTGCAATCTCAAAAAGTTTTGTTATGAGCATTTACAGTTGTTTCTTTTATTAAATATGCTAAAAACTTCAAGTCCTTTTTTGTTTTTTACTAAAACACACTGTTTTAAGCATTTATTATTTATAATAGTGCTAATTAATGAAAGTTAAGGTCTTCCTGAAAACAAAGGTGTAAAAGAATTGGCAATAAAAGACATTTTCTGACACTTTTATTGCAAAGAAAACATAAAAACAGTTATGTGACCTGTTATAATGGCAGGCTGAAAAAGGTAGTAAACAAAATATATAGCACAAGCCGAAGCATTTTAATTTGGAAATGTTGCGTATAATAAAAGCTTAGCGGTTTGCACGCATTTTTGCCCTCACTTTGTACATGATAGATTTATGATTTTGTTTGGATACTGAATGTTTAAGACTAAAAAGCATGTTTAAGCAGATGTAAAATAGTTGAAAGCTTATTTCTGCAATATCAAAAAGTTTCGTTATGAGCATTTATAGTTGTTTCTGATCATAAATATGCTAAAAATGTCAAGTCTTATTTTGTGTTTTTACTAAAACACGCTGTTTTAAGAATTTATTATTTATAATAATGATAATTAATGAAAATTAAGTTCTTCCTGAAAACAAAGGTGTAAAAGAAATGGCAAAAAACAACATTTTCTGACACTTTTATTGCAAAGAAAACATAAAAACACTTAGGTGACCTGTTATAATGGCAGTCTTAAAAGAGTAAACTATGCAAGTAAACAAAATATAGAGCACAAGCCGAAGCATTTTAATTTGAAAATGTTGCGTATAATAAAAGCTTAGCAGTTTTTGCCCTCACTTTGTACATGATAGAGCTGGAAAATAGGGCCAAGAAATGAAATATTGATTTTTTTTTTCCAATGTAATGGGCGATTTATGATTTTGATCATTTGATTTCTGCCTACATGAACAAAAATAACCTTTTCTTTACTGAAACTATTGGCCATATATGACTGGAGAAGCACATTCACAACATATTAGAAGAAACTAATAGGTTGCATTTGACATTTTTTTGTTGAGCTGGAGAGATTTCAGGAAGAATCACCTTAAATCGTGGACCACATCTTTGGAATAATCTACAACCTGAACTTCAATCAACATCTTCTTTATCATTATTTAAAAAGCATCTGAAAAGGACTCTAGTTTATGAAAAAATGTAAGGCTGTATATCGTTTGATTTGTATTTGATGATTTGTAATTTGATTTGCATGTTTATTGTTTTTACTTTAGTTCATTATTTCAGTTATATCATATTTTTAATTCTTTTTTCATGTGTATTTTTTATTTCAGGGGAGGTATTCACATAAGCCTTTTTTGGCTTCTATATTTTCCTGCACAATGATGTTACTTGTTTCGTTTTTTTTTTCCCTCTTGCTGTTTTTTGATGAACAAATAAATAAATAAAATAAATTTTACGATTTTTGCATTTTTCATGATTTTAACTGTGATTAATCAAACTAATTTCATCAACTCCCCAGTATTTATTCTTGTATTCCAATATTTCATCCAAACTCTTTGTGTTTCTAATTATGTTTCACATTGTAGGATGGACTGAATCCAACTTGAGCAGGGATTCAGTGGGAATGCAGCTCTTACCAGTTGCTGATCCTGGGGTCCCCAACCTGCATACTGCAACTGAGCGTTTCGGACCTCTGGAGGGTTCAAGTTCCACGTCTCCCTGAGGTGCACAGAGAAAACAATTCTATCAGAAAGAAAAGCAGGCACATGCACACAATGACTGTCAACCTCTAGCACCGCTCCAGGGGTAGAACAAGTGTAGCACATCTGAGAACAAAGGTTTAAGTGTATCCATAAATACCAGAGCTCTATAACAGTGTCACCCCTCCTTATTGGGAAAAGTGCTGCGCAGTGCAGGCTGCAGAATTAGAGGTGCCACTGCCTCTATGTCTTTGTCTGGAGTGGAGATGAATGAGGTCATCAGCTGAGCGGAGCGTTATGGTACATTACCACTGGGTGGCAGCACACAAGTAGATTTGGGTGGGACGGCCACAGGCAGTTCTGTCATATTATGTCGAAGATTTTTATTATGTTAAATGTGAGGATGGGAAGTCCATCATTTCTTGGGGGCTGATCCACTACATTTTACTGCTTGAAAGTGTTTTTTATTAGACACATTTTCCTCTTGTTTAGCCCATAAAGACCCAAACATCTACCATCGATCAAAAGCCTCTACTGATCTAAACTGTTTCATACCTGTTGATCCACTAATCCTATCAATACATTCATTCATTCATTCATTCTCTGAACCCGCTTTATCCTCACTAGGGTCACGGGGGTCGCTTGGAGCCTATCCCAGCTACATAGGGGCGAAGGCGGGGTACACCCTGGACAAGTCGCCAGTTCATCGCAGGGCTGAACATAAAGAGACAATCACCCACCGTCACATTCAAACCTATGGGCGATTTAGATTAACCAATTAACCTATTAGTGCATGTCTTTGGATGGTGGGAGGAAGCCGGAGTACCCGGAGAGAACCCGGGGAAACACAGGGAGAACATGCAAACTCCACACAGAAAGTGTAATTAATTGGTGTAAAATGCAGTTATTCATATTTTCATGGTCATCAGATATGACCCATTAGGGCACAGGTGTCAAACATGCGGCCCGGGGGCCAAATCTGGCCCGCCAAAGAGTTCAATCCAGCCCCTGGGATGAATTTGTGAAATGCAAAAATTACACTAAAGATATTAACAATCAAGGATGTTCAAATCATTTCAGGTCAATTCAATCTAAAAATGATCAGACCAGTAAAATAACCTACAAATAATGAAAAATGTAATTTTTTTCTCTTTGTTTTTATTGAAAAAAAAAAAAGCAAAATTACACAAATGTTTACATTTACAGACTAGCCTTTTATATAAAAAAAAATAGGAACAACCTTAAATGTCTTAATAAAAGTATGTGGAATTTTAATAATATTCTGCCTGTTATTTAAGTTTTTTGTATTTTTAGACCCACTGTGATCTCTAAATTGTGACGCATATGGATAAATAATAAACTAAGGCGTAATATTGTTAACATTGCACTTATTTTACTTGAGAATGTTCGGGTTGTTCATATTTGTTCATGTTATGTTTGAGTACAGTTGGTAGATATAAACATTTTCATCACAGAATTTTACTTTTTTCACTCTAAAGTTATTATCCTATTATTTATATTATTTTACAGTCTGGCCCACTTTATATGATATTAAGCTGAATGTGGCCCCTGAACTAAAATGAGTTTGACACCCCTGCATTTGGATGTTCAGAGGCTCCATAGTGAATGTGAAAACACCGTCGTCTTCTACAGCAGGGGTGTCAAACATGCAGCCTGGAGGCCAAATCTGGCCCGCCAAAGGGTCCAATCCAGCCCGTGGGATGAATTAGTGAAATGCAAAAATTACACTTAAGATATTAACAATCAAGGATGTTAAAATAATTTTAGGTCAGTTCCATCTAAAGTGGGTCAGACCAGTAAAATATTATCATAATAAACTATAAATAATGAAAATTGCAAATTTTTCTCTTTGTTTTAGTGTAAAAACAAAAAAAGTAAAATTACACAAAAATGTTAACATTTACAAGACTAGCCTTTTACAAAAAATGTGAAAAACTTGAACAAATATGAACAACCTGAAAAGTCTTGAGAGAATTAAGAGTAACTGTACCAATATTCTGTCTGTTATTAAATGTTTTGTGTGTTTGTGGATCCACTGTGATCTGCAAGTTGTAATGAACAAGTGAAAATGAGAAGCTAAGGCTAAATAATGGCATAAATTGTTAAAATTGCACTTTAAAAAAAAATAAATAATAATAATAATAATAATAATAATAATAATAATTCATTTTGGTTGTTCATGTTTTTCCTCATTTTTTTTAAGGATACTTTGTAGGTATAAAAATTGTGATAGTAAACAGTAATTTTACTTTTTTCACTCTAAAATATAGAAAATTAGACATACAAATTTTGGAATTGATTTTATTTATGTATTATTGTGTTATTATTTTAATCATCCGGCCCACTTCAGGTCATATTAGGCTGTATGTGGCCCCTGAACTAACATGAGTTTGACACCTCTGCTCTACAACATTGATTCACCAGTAAAACCAATGGAGTTGGATCAAAGACAGTGGATGGAGACACTTGGTTTATGTTCAGTTAATGATAGATTTTACTGAAAAAGTCACTTTTTCTTCACTTTTTTCCATTTCTGGTATAATAACCCTCAACTGTAATCTGAGCTTTAATCAACATCTACATAATTAGTAAATTAAATAAAGAAAAATACTTGATTTTCACTAATAAAACACAAAATACAGAGGATGATACTATAATAAATGGTGATAAGTCGCTTAATAAAGGGTAAATATAGAGAAAATTTACGATTTTATTTAAAAATGTATTTACTTTATGGGTTAATCACATAATTTAATATTTCTTACAATCATAGGAGGTAAGGGGTTACATAACATTATGTGAATATACATATTTAGCAAGTCCTCTTGATCTTGACATAAAATAAATAAATAAACACGAAATGAAAATCAACTGCAGCAGAAAGTGCAGACGTGTCATGCTTCATTACTAATCTTTGTTGTAATTGTTTTATTTTAGAGTCACTTTCATTGTTCAACACTCAAGGACATGAAAAGTACCAGACACAGACTGACATTCAAAAAGACATTTTTCCGGAACTTTAAAAGCAAAAGAAACATCATTTTTTTCATTTCTCTCCAATGTATCATAGCATCCCTTTACACACCATATCAGCTGTCACTGCATCTGCTTGTGTGGTTATATATATGTTTTTTTTTTCTTTGTTTAATCTTGTTATCGCCTTTCGTTGCCTAGGAAGACGAGAGGAGATGAGTCTGTGCAAATGTGGTACATCTGGCTGCCATTAGAGGCCAACGATGACTCGATAATCTCTTGACTTCGTAGATAGCGCCTGTTGTGTAGAGGTTAACAGTGTGGGTTACGCTGTCAGGGGTGGAAGCGTGGGTGTGAAAAGAAGCAGCCACGGGCCGTCGGGTCATGTGCGCTACACGATAAGATAATGATAATGCACTATAATGTAAATGGGACACAGCTGCCATGTCGCCTACTTACGGAGTCTCCAGACTGCAGATAATGTAGAAGGCTGTGTAGGAATACTGGTACACCTGGAACAAGAGACAACACAGAAATCCATTAGTACGTTACATCATTGTGCATGAAACAGGTGACATTATTTCTGTTAGAGGAGTTCATCTTTGGAATGGCCTGGAAGATCAATTCAAACAGTCTAAAGCAATTACAACTTTTAAAAAGATGTACAAATGAACTATTATTCAAAAATATAGGGCTCAGGATTATTAATTAGGATTTAACTGTTTATTAAATCAGGATTGTTTAAGTTTAAAGAGTTGGTTGAATTAAGGACATTGCTGATTGTGTTTAGAGCGAGAAACTGACTTTTGCCTGCAAATTTACAGAGATTATTTGTTTTAGTATCACAGGATGAAGAACATAGAAGGAGGTTTAATTTTAAACAGCAAAGGGTGCGGCCTAACGTGAAGAAAATGTGTATTTCTGTTGTGAGTGTCAGGATGTGGAATTCTTTGGCAGTGGAAGAGAAGAGCTGTACAAATATTTTTCAGTTTAAGAGGTTGTATAAGGAAAGAATAGAGAAGCTTTATAAAAGCATGTAATGACATAATTCAACTTATGGATGTTGGATTTATTTTATTTGCATTGACTGTCAGGTAAACTGTTTACTGTAATAACTGTAATGGCAACGTATCTGATGTTAGCAGATGTTTCAAGAAAGGGACAGGTATTATAAGTTTTCTACATCCTGCTCCTTTCCAATCATTTAGATTGGAATGAATGAATAAAAATTTAAAAAATGAAAATGAAAAAGGGTTGACTAAAGCAGTGGTTTTCAAATGGGGGTACGCGTACCCCTGGGAGTACGTGAAGGCACTCCAGGGGGTAAGTTAGATTTTAAAATATATTTAAAAAGTAGCATCCATGCAAAAATCCTTTAAAAATAATGATTAAATTAATTAAATATTTCAGGAAAATATATAAGTTCATAAAATGAATTGTATATTCACGAATAGTGTGTTTGATGCTAGACTAGTTGATAACTGACTTTTTTTTTTTTTTTTTTGTAACTTTTTCTATTTTTGCCTGAAGCAATAAATCAAGCTCTGTTTTAACTTTTTAAAAAACCTCAACCCTTCTTTTTGGTGAATTCTTCCTTTTTCCTGGTTTGGTCCTTCCATCCGAAACATAACTGGTGAGTTAATTTAAATTACGCAACCCCCTTCTGGGGAAGCCCAGATTTAACCGGACAGCCGTTTTTACCGAAGTATTGTATTGGAGTAAGGTAGAGAAACACCGGCGGTCATGTGTTTCGCATGGGCATGCAGTTTAAGTCAGAGCAAAGCGAAAAGAGTACCCGGTGTATAAATTATAAAGATGTCTGACGCGGTAAATTCCTTAACCTAAATTAGTTGTGGTTTTTGAGAATTACTGTTACCGGCGTGTTCAATAACATCTCTAGTCAGAACACGTACAATGATCTCCAGATATGCGGCTTTCTTCTAAAAAAACTACAAACTCCTTTGGACGTCAGAGGCTCTTGCATTTTCCGAATACGTCCTTGACAAGTATGAAAGACTCATTTTAATGATATTCACCTTCTATGTATTAAAATGTTTATTTATGAACAGCACTACCATGACAAGGAGTGAACAGGTGGTTTTATTATGTGCGCACTGCAAATTGTAAGAAAACAACCAGAAAAATTTACATTCAAAGGAGGCTTTTTTTAATGTTACTTTGTGTGCGAGTATGCAAGCGTCATATTTATCATCAAGCGTCATGATTCACACAAAGTGAGCGTGAAAGTGCATTTGTGAGCGTGAGTTTATGCTGCTGCAGGGAGCGCATAGGACGCTCGCTGTCATCTATCAAGGTGATGAAAGTATGGATGGAATAATAAATGCAAACACACGCAGAACAAAACACTACAGATCTCTAGTGTGTCGTAAGATTTCCTATTCATCTCAGGCAATAAGACAAGGTTATATACCTGCCGGCACCTTTCGCAAAGTATCAAAAGGCACAAACTCTCTACGGCAACTCGGTGGTGAAGCCGAATGGAGTCAGCATCGGCATCAGCAAGCAGAATGATTTAATATATTTGAGCTTGAGATGAAATACTTTGATGCATATCAAGGCGGTGTAGTCATGGGACGATTTATTCGGGATTGCACAGAAATCATAAAATCCAAGCCAGTGCTTCCTGTCCCTACAGTCGATCTTATCTCCCCCCTGTGAGCCCGATGGGGTTTGTTTGTTTTTCGTGCCCCCCCCCCCTCGTGACAGTTCCGCTCGGCTGTGCTGCCTCCGCCACCATCGCTGTCAGGCAGCGGTGTGCGACAGGCCTTCACACTCAGCCATGATTACTTTCTCCCCCTTTTTCTTCCCTTGCTACCACCATCACCCTATTCTCCCCAGCAGCTCAACCCCTCCCCGAGTGGCAGCTCACTCACATATTTGGCTGTCAGTTTGCTAATTCAAAAAATAAGCAAACAAATGAGCAGCTCACCGGTGCAACATTGTAGGCCAGCAGCACATGCTTCAAATCAGGAGACACCTCGTATTTGCTGGCTTTGTACATTTCCTGAGGAACAAAAGAGAGAAAAGATACAAAAAAGATGCAACCTTTAACCATGCACGGTATTTTTTCATTTAAGTACTTCCTTAAGTGACTGCATTTGACAGATGGCTCGGCTCCTGAAGTAAATGGGACTTGCATTAATCTTTGCACTAAGGCTTAGTGATTTGATGGTAGACATAATGTTGTGTATCATCACCCTCGCCGCCGCAGTGCTGATGCATCTCCATCTAAACATTTCCCACATATCCAGGCCCCGAGTGTTGACTCAACAGCTCACAGTTCGCAGTTATAATGGACCTTTTGATTGAGCGTCCTAATAAAGAAGAGCTTTGGGTGCTGTGCTTTGCTGACACCTTTTAAAAGTTTTCATGTAACTTGTGAGTAGACAGTCCTTAACTATAGGTCTGTCATAAACAGTGTTGGGAATAATGCATTAAAGTAACGGATTACTTTTTGCTGTAGTGTAAGGCATTACTAATGAATTGTCAGTAATATTTTACTCGGTACCTGTTCAATAGTACTTGCATTACAACACACTTTTTGCCCATAATTTAGTTGAAAAACAAAAAACAGCAGGACCGTGAGACCTTAAGGAATCAAAAATGCGTCTGTAAAGTTCTATTTCCTGTTGGTGTTCAGCCAATGGGTGAAGACGGAAGAAGACAGTCCATTGTCCACATGGACGTATGCTCATTACTAACCCTAACCCTGCTTTACAGAAGCTAGTTAGCATGATCCCTGTGATCAGCAATGACAAGGTTAGCTAACATTTCTATGGCTACTTAGAATTCTTTATTTATTGCGGATTTATCAACCAGCATTCTCGGTGCCACACCCCGTGTTTGACCATGTAAAATGTTGGAAAAAAATGCAAGTATTCCTGCTGGGATTCGAACATCGTAGACCGTAGCGTTACGTACTGAGCGGTCCGTCCACATGTACTTCAGGACGCAAATGTATGCATCCCAAGGCTCTACTATTTCTTGTATTGGGGGGGTTTCTACTGCACACACACCAATTATGACAAGAGTCTGTATGTAACTCAAAAGTAACACAGGAGTCATGTAACGCATTACAATTCTGAGACAGTAATATTGTAAGGTAAGGAATTGGCGTTCATCACCAATTTTTCATCAGATCTGTAAAACCCAAGTCATAGCCTAAGTATCACGAATCCATTAGTCTTTCAACTTTTCTATTCAACTTTATTTATAGAGCACATTTCATGCACAAGGCAGACTCAATGTGCTTCAAAATAGGTATAAAAAAATTTGTTGGGTAGTCTTTCCATGATCACTTCCCTCATGGTGAACTACTTCGAAGTTGACTCCATCACAAGTAGTCTGTTTGTTTATATACCAAACCGTTATGTCACTCGGGGCTTTTCGGGAAATTTTGTTGCCAAGTGCTTTGTGGGAAGGGGAATTCCACGCAGCCACAGTGTGGCTGCAGCGGCAGCAAACACAGAAATGGCTTCATTGCTTCTTGCTGCTGCGGCTGCGTCAAATTCCAAACAGGCCTGAGTGACAGTTTGGTTTGGTTTGGTTTTGGTTTTCCATGAGGGAAGTCATTCATGTGTGTAGTCACGGAAGGACTAAGAGATTTGCGATACTTAGGCTGAATCCCAATTCAGCCCTTGGCCCTCCCCCTTACCCCTACCCCTCCGTTTCATGCGTACATGTGAAGGGGTAGTGTTGTTCCAATTCTCAGTTAGATGGAGGGGAAGGGCTAAGGCGAAGAGCTTCATAGCCCTCGAAACAGAGATGTTTCAGGACCACACTACGAATGGAGGGGTAGGAGAAATTTCCCGTAATTCTGTTAGAATCGTTGGCAAGATGAAGGTAAACATGGCAAAAAAGTGTAGCAGTGTGATGAAACAAATGCACAAACGTATGTTTTTTCTCTGCAAACAACAATAATTTGATCGACCGTTTAATGCCATTTCAATGTGTTATAGACTTCATTTCTGTGGTTTATAGTTGATAACTGTAAAAAGACGACCAAAGCCCATGGAACAGAGACGGTTACAGCTGCTGACGGCATGGGGAATACTTTCAGAAAAAAAGTTGTCGCATCTGTTTATAGCAGCATCGATGACTGCTGATGACGTAACAGGTCGTGAAGGGTTGTCCCATATCATAGGGAAATGTTTCAACCCCTACCCCTTGCAGTTCCATTTCAAGGCATAGTGCCAAGTGCAAGGGCCAAGGGGTAGGGTTAAGGGTTAGGGCTAAGGGGTGAACTGGGATTGGGCCTTAGGCTATCACTCAGGTTTTACAGATGTGATGAAAAATTGGTGGCAAACGGCATACGCTGCTTTGACAGTAACAACTAATCTGTAAAGTATTATAATTTGGAAGTAACTTGCACAACACTGGTCATAAATAGAAAAAAAAGATGACTTACAAACTTCTTGTTATGCACCAAAATGGTCGTCTCATTGGTGTCGACGTTGAACTTGACGACATCGCCGTCACGGTTCCGGTACAACAGTTCATTACCTGGAAGGAGAAAAAAAATAAATAAAAAGACGGATGTTTAATGCAGCAACATGAGCAACAGAAACATCCACAGCAAAACAAGCGACAAATCACTCCTGTAAAACTACACACATGATTGCATTGTGTAGATACCACTGTTTTATAAATACAACAAAATGAGTCTTGGGAGAAACACAGCAGCAGGAAACAGCATCCGAAAATGAGTGCATGTTTAGCCTGTGGGCATTTGTCTGACCCACACGCTCAACACATTCAATGCCCTTTCACAAAAGAGATGTAATTAAGCTCCTTCCAGAGAAAGCCTGTAGCAGTGGACACTCAACAAGTGTTGGACAAATGTTACCACTTCATACAAGACAGCGAGAGAAAAAAATCATTTAGTACAAAGGATGCTATTAATGGAACTGGAATGCCAGAAGGACAACATGGAATTAGACGAATTATGGTGAATCCCATGACTGTATAATGAATATGCAAAGTAGGATCAGAGGAATCTAAAAACAATAACCAGAAATTCATGCAGTTATTTTTTGCGTCATCAAATGACAAATTCAATAAAAAATTTTAAGATACTGGTGTGAAAATCTTTTGGGCATGTAAACATTATTCAAGTTCCTTTTTTAAAGCTAAATTATAGTATTATTAACCCATAAAGACCAAAAACTCCACTGACGACCAAAGGCATCTACTGAACTAAAATGTTTAATACCTGTTGATCCACTAATCCTATCAATACATGTAAATAACTGGTGTAAAATACAGTTTATCACCTTTTCATGGTCATCAGATATGACCCATTTGGACGTTCAGAGGCTCTGTAGTTACTGTGGAAACACTGTCATCTTTTACAACATTGAGTCACCAGTAAAACCAATAGAGTTGGATCAAGGACAATAGTCGAGGACGCTTGTTTTTACTTTCAGTTATTGATATCTTTGTTGAAAAAGTTGCTTTTTCTTCAGTTTTCTCTGTTTTGATATAATAATAATAATAATAATAATAATAATAATAATAATAATAATAATACATTTAATGTGTAATGCACTTTTCATTTGACACCAAATCTCAGTGCACAATACAAAAACAACCACAGAAACAACAACAATACACAATAAAAAAATAGATAAAATCAACCAGATTAAGCTTTTCTAAAACGGAAGGTTTTTAGTCCATTTTTAAAAACATTCACCATCTGCGGAGCCCTAATATCCTTTGAGTTTTTAGGAGCATCTAAATTAAATACAGGAAAATACATGATTTACAGTGAAAAATACAAAATACAGAGGATAATACTAAAATAAATGGCTCAGGTGGCAGAATGAGTCGTCCAATAACCGAAGGGTTGGCGGTTTGAATCCCGCTCTATCCATGTGCTGTTGTGTTCTTGGGCAAGACACTTCACCCTCCTTGCCTCCAGTGCCACTCACACTGGTGTATGAATGAGTGTGAATGTTTGGTGGTGGTCGGAGGGGCCGTTCAGCGTGAATTGGCAGCCATGCTTCGGTCAGTCTGCCCCAGGGAAACTGTGGATACAAATGTAGTTTACCACCACCAGAGGGAGAATGTGAGAGCGAATGAATAATGGATCAATACTGTAAAGCGCTTTGGATGTCTAGAAAAGCGCTATATAAATCCAATCCATTATTATTATTATTATTATTATTATTATTATTATTATTATTATTATTATTATTATCATTATTATTATTATTATTATTATTATTATTATTACCTCCGCCAAGGAGGTTATGTTTTTGCCAGGGTTTGTTTGTTTGTTTGTCTGTCCGTTAGTGTGCAACATAACTCAAAAAGTTATGGACAGATTTTGATGAAATTTTCAGGGTTTGTTGGAAATGGGATAAGGAAAAATGATTAAATTTTGGTGGTGATCGGGGGTGGGGGGGCCCACGGGGGGGCCCATTTCCAACAAACCCTGAAAATTTCATCAAAATCTGTTCATAACTTTTTGAGTTATGTTGCACACTAACGGACAGACAAACAGACAGACAGACAGACAGACAAACAAACAAACAAACCCTGGCAAAAACATAACCTCCTGACGTGGGGGGGCCCACGGGGGGGGCCACTGATCAGCCTTGGCAGAGGTCTGCGCTCTCCGAGTGCTTCTAGTTATTATTATTATTACCTCCGCCAAGGAGGTTATGTTTTTGCCAGGGTTTGTTTGTCTGTTTGTTTGTCTGTCCGTTAGTGTGCAACATAACTCAATGGACAGATTTTGATGAAATTTTCAGGGTTTGTTGGAAATGGGATAAGGAAGAAATGATTAACTTTTGGGGGTGATCCGGAAGAAATCCTGGATTCTGGATCACTTTGAAATTTTCGTTAACATTGTGGTAAATGGGGCCAAAATTTTCGTTTCCCAATATCTCGCTTAATTATTGACCAAAACTCATGAAATTTAACTCACGAATTGACAATGGGGTCCTCTATCACATTTCAAAGGCTGATCCGGATCTGATCCAGAAGGCAGATTTTATCTCAATTTATATAAAAAATGGGGGTGCCCTTACTTTTTGGCCTACTGTGCCTTTAATTTGGATAAAAATTTCAGGAAATGTTGATACTGGCATAAGGAACAAATGATTAAATTTTGGTGGTGATCTGGGGTGGGGGGGGCCCACGGGGGGGGGGGGGGGGGGGGCACTGATCAGCCTTGGCGGAGGTCTGTGCTCTCCGAGTGCTTCTAGTTATTATTATTATTATTATTATTATTATTATTATTATTGTTATTATTATTATTAATAAATCCCTTAAGAAAGGTTAAATAGAAATAAAAATTAATTTGGGAACTGACACAAAAGTAGCACTGGGTCTTTATGGGTTAATCTCTATCAGATCAGAATATAACAGTGTTTTTCAACCTTGGGGTCACCTGGAATTCAAATGGGGCCGCCTGAAATTTCAAGTAATTGAGTAAAAAAAAAAAAAATTACAAATACAAAATATATGGTGAGTTGACAGAGACAATCCCAATATGTAAAAGACATGACAAACTGTGCAGCTGAAACTGCAGCACTTTGATACTGTTTATCTGTCAAATGTTCATTGTGGTCAGTTTCAGATGCTGCAGCTCTTTCATAATTCATAGTTTCAGTTCTTGTTTATTCAGTGTTAATTATCAGTCTTGTAAATCCAAGCTGGACTGACTGTACATATCCTGTCCAAGGAAAATAAAATTCTCACTTTGTGCAGTAATCTACACCTGGTTTTACTGCCTCTGTCCATAATAATATACATTATATAGACTAAATGTCCAAAATTAATGTTTATTTGCAACATAGTATAGTAAATTATTACATGATCCAAAACAAATTAATTTTAGCAAAAAAAAAAAAAAAAAAAAAGTCTCTAGGGGTCACCAGAAATTTGTGATGTTAAAATGGGGTCACAAGCCAAAAAAGTCTGGAAACCTCAAAACTTCTTTTAGTGATTATAATCATAATTTTGCCACCAAAAATGTAATCAAATGCAACTGGCTGCCACTATTTTGCTACAACTGTACTAGAAATTGAGCGTACATAAAAAATGCACATATTCCTTGCAATATAAGGAGTTGCATTGTTGATTGTCTTGCTGATTAGGCGTTGAGAACAGATTTTCATTCTTTCAGATGTTTCTTTATTGATTGTCTGCGATGAATAAAATAGTGGCTGCACATGGAGTTTGTTTTTCTGAGCAACACTCACAACACATTCATCTGCCCACACACTCAGACAGATCAATATGAATTAAATAATGGATAGATAAATAGAAACTCTAAACAGTGATAGTGATTAAATATCTGTGGCCCATCTTAACAGTAATGGAACAAATTAGTTATGAAATAATAAAACGGGAATAGAAGGGAAAAACAGAGATCAGATGTAATACCTTTTAGCTGTTTTACACAGGTTGTATAGCAGTAAAGAAATAAACAGGAGTATATTCAATTATGTTTTAGGTAGGTTCGGAGCAACTTCTGGAATAATAATGAGTAACTTTAATCCCGTTCGGTGTAGGGGTGTAAGAAAATATCGGTTCTGCAACATATCGCGATATTTCATTTCACAATACTGTATCGATATTAAAAAGTACTGTATCGATATTTTTAGGTATTTATTCAAATGCAGATATTGTGGAGGTTCACTTTTGTTTTTTCATTTATCTTTTTTGTTTATCTTTTATTTATTATTATTTAATACTCTTTTATTAAATAATGTTAGTTCCTTTGTTGGGATTGCACAAAAATAATGTTATGATGTTAGTTGTGAACTAATAGAATATGAGCATTTGAACAGGATCTTAAACTGTAATGTCTGTAAAACATAATTTAAGTTTTAACACAGGAAAATTTTGTGATATAGCATTAGATCCTGTTGTGATCAAATAAAAATGTGTTTATTATTTGTGCATATTTTTGGTGCAATTCAATTCTTCAAGGAAATAATCATTTCAAAAGAGAAACAAACAAAAAATTGCCTTTTTAAGAGTATCATGATATATTGTGATATATCATATCTTGATCCTAGTATTGTGATTTGTATCGTATCACCAGATTCTTGCCAATACACACCCCTAGTTCTGTGTGTGACTCCACCCATCATATGATTCTGAAAATGGTGACAAAGTCAGAAAGTAGGAGTAGTAGAAGGAGGAGTAGTAGTTCAGGTTTATCCGTATTCTGTAATTTCATTGCACAACCTGTGTATTGACAATAAAGCCTATTGTATTGTATTGTATTGTATTGTATTCTATGATAAATAATCACAAGACACTTAAAGAACTATGAGGGTCTGAAAGGGTCAGTTTGAGTTTTAATACCAGCGAAAGTATGATAAAACTAGAATATTTTTGTCGCTTTTTCCTACCATTACTCAGTGTTTTTTCCACAGGGAGGCATAACCCTTAAGTGGAATTAATTGTATGAAATGACTCAGATAAAAAGAGCATTTCAGCGCTGATCAGTGAGCACTATCACTGATAATAATAATAATAATAATAATAATAATAATAATAATAATAATAATACATCACACTTATATCGCGCTTTTTTGGACACTCAAAGATGCTGATGTTTCAATAAGTTATCTCCATTTTAAACAGACAAATAAATAAACCAAATGTGGCTGTTATTTTAGGAGGCAAAGCTCCTTATAATGACTTCGATTTGATCCGTATACAAAAATGAATGAAGTCTGACAGAATCTGATTCTGTTTAATTCATACTGATCTAAACACCTTTGACTAAACGTAATAATTGATATAATGTAATAACTTTGTGGTGTACTAAATAGATACTAAAGCCTTTAAAATATTTTTAAACAGGAAGTGGTCAGTTGAGCTGTTTCACTAACAAAATGCTTTTTTTTTTTTTTTTTTTTTTAACAGATTTGTTGGTTTTTGCATGCATTATCTCTGGGATTGATGTATTACATTGCAAATGATTTAGATGATTTAGAACCACATTTACAAGTTTTATGCAACAATTATGTCCAAAACTATGTGATACAAGACAAACACACAGTTTTGGAAATAATTACTAGACCACCAGTGGCTTGACCATGACCTTTTGCTATCCTTTTCTTGGAATATTGTTTTTACAGTGACTAGTTCATTATTTATATGTTTTTGTTGTAATAATTTGTAATTTTGTTATGCATATGCTAACTTTTCACCTTTTCTTCACAGCAGTCCATCGTATATACATATACATATATATATATATATATATATATATATATATATATATATATATACACACACACATATATATATATATATATATATATATATATATATATATATATATATATATATATATAAAACTTTTTTTTTTTACAGATTTGTTGGTTTTTGTGTTATCATTGGAATCAATGTGTTCCATTACAAGTGAGTCATGATTTAGCACCACTTTGAGGTAACACATTTTCAGGTTTTATGCACCAATTGTTTCCAAAACTGTGTGATACAGGACAAACACACAGTTTTGGAAATAATTACTAGACCACCAGTGGGTTGACCATGACCTTTTGCTATTCAGTTTTTGGAATATTAATTGTTTTTACGGAAACTGGTTCATTATTTATATGTTTTTGTTGTAATGATTAGTCATTTTTTTTATGTATAAGCTAACTTTTTGCCTTTTCTTCACACCAGTCCATTATATATATATATATATATGTATATATATATATATATATATATATATATATATATATATAGATATATATATAGATATTTTTTTTTTTTTTTTCCCAATTTCTGGACTGTCTTAGGCTACATTCAGACTGCAGCCAAATGTGGCCCAAATCTGATTTTTTGCTGCTATTTGACCTGTATCTGACCTGTTGAAGACAGTTTGATCGGCACAAATCGGATTTTTTAAAAATACAACCCAGGCCACTTTCATATGTGGTCCAAAATCCGATACATATCGGATATTTTGCAATGCGACGTCAGTCTGAACAGCCAGGTCGCATTTATCCGACTTTTACGTCATTGAAATGCCAGTACAGCCTGACTGCAACATGCTTGTGAACAGATATAGGTCCCCGGAGATGAGTGTCTTGTGAGAGTGTTACGGAGAGGCGGTCACAGATATATTTAAACGTTCTTCTTGTCATTCGAAAATTATGAATGAAGTCTGTGTCAGTGAAGCTGCTAACATCACTATCCCACCACTCCTGACTCCAACTCCGCATCAAAATACTGTAGAGACGTAGCAGCCATTGCACCACAAAAGGCCATAACAGAAAACCTGGCTCTCCTCTTTTTTAAATCTTCTATTTAAAATTATTTGACTCTAATGGTGCTCACTTCGGTTGTAGAGAAACTTTATCAGTACCACACACACGCCGATACGAGGCGCCTCCATATTTACTTCCGTAAACACAGTGGGCTGGATTTATTAAAGGATTGCATGTATTAAAACGTGTGCAAACTCATTGCACACGCAAAAAAAATGTACAAGCTGATTTACTAACAGTGTGCAATAAGGGTTGCGTCTTTCAAAGGTGCAAAATAGCGCATCTGCATCCAGTTAGTACATTTGCCTCAACAAATATGCAATTTGGGGCGTTTACAAGCAGTTGTGCGTGTGCTGGGAGGAGAAAATGTAAATATGTTAATTTAGCACACGCAAAGTGATTTATCAAACCTGCGGGCAATTTAGCTGATAGAAACTGCGTCTATATTTACCACGTCTCAAAAGGAGGTGCAAACAGTTTAGATGCGTAATTGTGCACACATGGCTGCGGTAAGGAGACATCGAAATGATGAAATGATATATGCCCCCACCCCACCCCCCCCCACACACACACACACACTTCACAGGACTCTTTTTCACTCCTGATGATTGTGATAAAAAATACGCACCGACATTTGGCTTTTTATTCTATGTGTCCTCCTTCTTTCTCAATAACTGTCTTCACACGCTTCCTGAAACTTGCGCAAGTGTTCCTCAAATATTCGGGTGACAACTTCTCCCATTCTTCTTTAATAGTATCTTTAAGAAAGTCGACATTGCTGTGTGATGTTCTATTGGTACCATGTTGTAAAATGCCCCAAATAGCAGAATCCAGAGGGTTTAGATCTGGACTAGAAGGCGGCCATAAACATGATGCCCAAAAATTGCTAAAGTTGGATTTGTTGCTGTTGTCAACAAGTGTTTTGGTGTTCTTGTGTAAGATTTTAACTTCAAATCATATTTTACTGCATTTCTAACGGTCTTGTTGTCTACCTCAAGTTCAGTTGCCATTTTTCTCATGGATTTGGTTGGATCCTTTAGGATTTGAGAGCTTTAATAAAAGCTTTGGTACGTTTTTTGTTGCTTCCTCCACTTCCAGACTTTCTCATAATAGTTTTGCTCATAGTCATTCTCTTCTTTCCATTATAAACAGTCTTTATGGACACTCCAACTATTTTTGAAATCTCCTTTGGTGTGACGAGTGCATTCAGCAAATCACACACTCTTTGATGTTTGCTTTCCTGATTACTCATATGGGCAAAAGTTTCTGAAAAGGTATGGATAATAGTGTTAGGTATGATTATGACATCAATATATGTTTGGTTTCAAAACAATTGACGTAGTGCCTGCTGAGAAAAAACAACTAAATATTCATTGTAAATTTTGCTTCCCCACCCTGTACATGCAGGGTGAGCACGGGGGAAATCTACAGGGTGTCCCATAAGTCTCCATACATAGGAGACATAATACATTCCATACATATATGATTCTAACATGTATTTCTTTATATTTCTTCTTTATAGTTCTTCAGCAGTGGAGGACACGCATTGAAATGTGTTCCCGACAAAATGGCAGTCATATAGAGCATATTATATAAATAAAAATGGTTTATGTCAAGAAACGTTTATTTTTCCTATGTATGGAGACTTATGGGACACCCTGTATATCGTTTATATTGTTGCTTTTTCTATATTAATATCTTGAATGTTCATATCACGATATCGATACGATAACGATATATCTTTCAGCCCCAGTCACAACCAACAAGCAAAATTCTGGATTGTGCAAGCAAATTACTACACGCAAATTGGGATCTTAGTAGATCCGGCCCAGTGCGTGCTGCGTGGTCACGGATTACATCAGGACCTCTTTTGCGCATGGGGGTCACTTCAGGGTCGAATTCAGTTCATACTCAAAACTGATAGAAGTTGCATTTAATTTGTAATATGAACGAGCACACAGAAAAAAAATCAGATTTCACAAAAAAATCCAAAGTGTGCATTAAGACCTGCCGTCTGAACGTAGCCTTATTTACAATGTCAACCTGGAAGAAATTCTCTCCAAAGCTCTACGTTTGATGTTTAAGCACATTTCATAAGCTACTCCCAGATCTAATTTACTTTCTAAAGCCATAGAGGTACACCTTTCACTACAGCGGATTCCAAAGGCTTCCAGCGCAAACAGAGCACGGGCCACTGGAGGAAACCCTTGAAGGGAGCCATTATTTGACAGATGTATGAAAGTTCACACAGCTCCTCATCCATCAGGCTTTTATCAGGGAAGGATAAGTTTAATACAGCAACTGCCCCCTTTCACCTTCAATCTATCTGTGCTCCTCTTGTCTTATTGCTTTAGTGATCCATAGGCGCACGAGCAACCACGCCATTTGGTGAGGTAATTAGAACCCAGAGATTGTTATGCAGAGTGCTCTCTTATCTGCTAGCATATCTAATTGTCCATTAGGGGTGACAAAATTACCATCACAATGGCTTTTATTCTGAACGTGCTTGGGAGAGCAGTTTTAGACATTTTCAGATTGGCACCACCAAATGCCCCTCAACAGCTTTTGTCTCCTTGTTAAAAACCATCGGCATGCTAACAAGGACATAAAATGGACTCCTTCATGGAAATCACATTGATAAATATAAGAGCGCCGCTTCATTTTTCCACCATTCTTCATTGTTTCAGTTTGACTCCGTTTAGCATCTTGATGGACGGTCTTTATAGGACGTGGTACGACGGGGCTGGAATGTTAAAAATAAACAACAATATAGTGATAAATAAGCAATCGGACGGACTATTGCTTCGTGACTCAGTCTGTTTTCATAGCCTGGCTTGGTTTTAAAGTCGGCGTTTCTTTGAGGCACCTTTTTCAGTCTTTATTCTCCACTGAAATGCTGATCTTCTCCTCTATCCACACGCTTCAAGACACCTTCAGATATACCTAAGATCTTCCAAATCCTTCCCATCGCTGCTCTTTTATAAGCCCTCCTGCTGAGTTCATCATTTTAGACCTTATCATCCCTCTTTCACCTTTCCAATCCTTTGTTTTCTAGCCTTTCAAAGCCAAAGAGCGGCCATTCTTTCACAGTTCCATCCTTCTCCTTCTAGCTCTTTCCAATTCCTTCCCCTCGTTCTCTCCCCCCACCACCCTCCGCTTGCTGTGCATTAGCCCAGGGCGGTGTTTTCTCCTCTGATCCATACCTTTCCATGGCAGTATGTCTTATTAATACAGCCTCCTGCCCTGGGCACAGCCCTAACCCAGGCTCACTCCAGGGAGGCAGAAGCAGCAGAGCCAGAACAGAGACACACTACAAGGTGAAGCACTGGAGTGAGGCAAAGAAAAATCAGAGATCAGGTCGTTCAGGTAATGGAGTCGAACATCGGACTTTCATTTATAGAAACACACTGGATGCATAGCTGGGAAGGTTACGTTTTAAAGGTAATAGCTACTTATTACCCCTGTAGAGATGATTTAATTGGAAATGCTTCAAACTGAACAGTAAAGCTAAAAAAAAAAGTCGTAAAACAAGCACAACCATTAAAATAAATTGCATTCTAAAGCTTTTTAATGAGGAATATGTGCAGATGCAAACCCTTCGTAATCCCCTTGTAATGACCAACATTTTAATTACTAACTCGAATTTAAAGGGTCTATATGGAAGACTGTGTTTTTTAGCTGCGAGCTGTTTTTTTCTATGACATTAGTAGCTCTATTACTAAGCTAACAATTGTGTCTGCTTCCTCACAACAGCCAAGTCTATGTAAAGGATTCAGGTTGGATCTTCAGGGAATATTTTAATTCTTGCTACTAAGTCCTTCATTGCCTCTCTTCTGTTCTTTTACTGCTGCAACAGTGTGCATGGTTAGCTTAGAAGTTCAGACAAACACTCTGAGAATCTTCCATATTAACCCATAAAGACTCAAACGTCCACCATCGACCAAAACCATCAACTGATCTAAACTGTTTAATACCTGTTGAACCACTAATCCTATCAATACATGTAAATAATTGGTGTAAAATGCAGTTTGTCATCTTTACATAGCGACCCATTTGGATGTTCAGAGGCTCCGTGGTGAACATGGAAACACCGTCATCTTCTACAACATTGATTCACTAGTAAAACCCATGGAGTTGGCTCAATGACAGTGGATGGAGACACTTGTTTAATGTTCAGTTATTGATATATTCATTGAACATGTCACTTTTTCTTTAGTTTTCTCTGTTTCTGATTTAATAACCTTTGAATTTACTCTGAGCTTTAATGAACATCAACATGATCAATGGATTGAATATAAGAAAATACCTAATTTTAGGGATGCACCGATACCACTTTTTTCCAGACCAAGTATGAGTACGAGTACTTACAGGGTGGGGAAGCAAAATTTACAATATTTTGAGGCAGGGATTGAAAGACAGTGTATGACCAATTAGTTTATTGAAAGTCATGAGAATTTATTTGCCACAAGAAAATTTACGTAATAGAAAATGTTTTTATTCTATGTTTCCTCCTTCTTTCTCAATAACTGCCTTCACACGCTTCCTGAAACTTGCGCAAGTGTTCCTCAAATATTCGGGTGACAACTTCTCCCATTCTTCTTTAATAGTATCTTCCAGACTTTCTGGTAATAGTTTTGCTCATAGTCATTCTCTTCTTTCCATTATAAACAGTCTTTATGGACACTCCAACTATTTTTGAAATCTCCTTTGGTGTGACAAGTGCATTCAGCAAATCACACACTCTTTGACGTTTGCTTTCCTGATTACTCATATGGGCAAAAGTTTCTGAAAAGGTATGGATAATAGTGTTAGGTATGATTATGACATCAATATATGTTTGGTTTCAAAACAATTGACGTAGTGCCTGCTGAGAAAAAACAACTAAATGTTCATTGTAAATTTTGCTTCCCCACCCTGTATATTTGAGTACTTGCCGATACCGAGTACCGATATGAGTACTTAATAATCCCATTCCAGTTCTTAGTTCCTTTTGTAAATGTGCTTTATTGTCGTTGTCATTAGTCAGACTGAAACAAAGTGCTGCTACTGACATTTAATGTGTTGGAATGAGTGTTTCTCAATTAATCCACCAGGAGGCGCCGCTCTGAATTAATCATACTGGACAAATACCATGAAGAGGAGTAAAGTTTTTTGAGAAGAAGAAGAAGAAGAAAGTCAGTAATAACAAACATGGAGACGACAGAGGCAACACTAATATGATAATAATATTGCAGCGTTTTCACTGGTAAGTGAAAGTAAGTTGGTTTAAAAGTTTAGCTTCAGCAGGAAGAGAAAAGAGAAATGAGTGAAAAGTTTGGTTTTCACTTCTGTTGGCGGCGGTCCGCACCGCTCCGTACTCCCGCTGGTATTCTCATTCTGTTTACGCATCCGCAAGCACCTGGTAAACAGATGGAATGTACGCAGAGGACGGACAGAACGCTGCATCCATATCTATAATGTTACTTGCAGTCAGCGTTACTTTTATCACCGTCACTTATTTTGAAAAATCTCCACACTCCCCACACATTATTCCACCACCGCGTACCTGCTGCACTTAACTGTGAATGTTGCACTGCCGTAAGTGGTATCGGTGCATTTGTATCAGATGTCTTTTACGAGTACGAGTACACACACTGAGTATCGGAGTCGATGCCGATACTCGTATCAGTATCGGTGCATCCCTACCTAATTTACACTGAAAAATGCTAAATAAAGAGGAAAATATTATAATAAATGGTGATAAGTCACTTAAGAAATGTTAAATAGAGAGAAAAATGTATTTGGGAACTGCCACCAAAGTAGCATGAGGTAAACATATTTAGTAATTAAATCATACTTCCACCCTAACTCCCCAACATTGCATAAATGAAAACATAAGGATCATTTCTGTTTGTAATCCTAGTTTTCATTTCACTGACCACTGTAAAGGAGGAAATCCTGGGAGTAAACAACAAACATGTCCAGACAGAGACACAGTGGTGATAAAGAACCACACAGTTCACTACAAACATGTGGTCTTCCTTTGTGGGGTCTTATGCGATTATCTGTGAAGATCTATGTCACGGTTACAGAATAAATCCATTTTGTGTGACCAAGTGTCAAAACCCTGCAGTTTTGGTCTTTATAGATCATTTCCCCCTTTGTGACAGCTGTACAGACAGGGATTTTTTTAAACTATAATTCAACTGTTTAGATTAAGTGGCTACTATGACTGATTGGTGAGTATCTGAATATGCTGTATAATATGTGTGCAATGTGCAATAGCTCTTGTTTATTGAATAACACTTGTGTTTTTGAAGGTACCTTTGCCACAGCTGTGTTAAAGGAGTTACACAAACAAGACAATCAGACATTCTGTAATGAAGGTTAATCGGTACAGACTCACACTAAGCAGCATTACGTAGCTGCATTAGCTGATGTTAGTATTATAATATACTGAATAATGGCCCAATTCATTCCTTTACCTGAGTGGAAATCCCAATTTTATTTTTTTTTAGCAATATTTAATGAGTAAGTGGGTAATGTTGGTAGGACTGAGTTTGGTTTTTCAAGATTGAAGATGAAGTTTATGTCATGTTTACATATATGTTGGCTCTTCTTTATATTGCCTCTTTTGATTTTAACAAATCTGATATGTGTTGGCAATAGAATAGAATAGAATAGAATTTCTTGTCATTGTGGTTTTGGCTCCACCAAACTGGCAGAACACCATTTATGTGGCAGATTTTTTGAAATATGTGTAGAAAGTAGATTTCAAATGACACACTAAAATAATTTCTTTCCAAGTATATATACACTATATTGCCAAAAGTACTGGTTCACCCATCCAAATAATCAGAATCAGGTGTTCCAATCACTTCCACGGCCACAGGTGTATAAAATCCAGGACCTAGGCATGCAGACTGCTTTTACAAACATTTGTGAAAGAATGAGTCGCTCTAAGGAGCTCAGTGAATTCCAGCGTGGAACTGTGATAGGATCCCACCCGTGCAACAAATCCAGTGGTGAAATTTCCTGGCTCCTAAATATTCCACAGTCAACTGTCAGCTGTATCATAAGAAAGTGGAAGTGTTTGGGAACGACAGCAACTCAGCCACGAAGTGGTAGGCCACGTAAACTGACGGAGCGGGGTCAGCGGATGCTGAGGCGCATAGTGCGAAGAGGTCGCCAACTTTCTGCAGAGTCAATGGCTACAGACCTCCAAACTTCATGTGGTCTTCAGATTAGCTCCAGAACAGTGCGCAGAGAGCTTCATGGAATGGGTTTCCATGGCCGAGCAGCTGCATCCAAGCCATACATCACCAAGTGCAATGCAAAGCACCGGATGCAGTGGTGTAAAGCACACCGCCACTGGACTCCAGAGCAGTGGAGGCGCCTTCTCTGGAGTGACCAATCGCACTTCTCCATCTGGCAATCTGATGGACGGGTCTGGGTTTGGCGGTCACCAGGAGAACGATACTTGTCGGACCGCATTGTGCCAAGTGTAAAGTTTGGTGGAGTGGGGATTATGGTGTGGGGTTGTTTTTCAGGAGCTGGGCTTGGCCCCTTAGTTCCAGTGAAAGGAACTGTGAATGCTTCAGCAAACCAAGACATTTTGGACAAGTCCATGCTCCCAACTTTGTGGGAACAGTTTGGAGCTGGCCCCTTCCTCTCCAAAAATGACTGTGCACCAGTGCACAAAGCAAGGTCCATAAAGACATGGATGACAGAGTCTGGTGTGGATGAACTGGACTGGCCTGTACAGAGTCCTGACCTCAACCCCATAGAACACCTTTGGGATGAATTAGAGCGGAGACTGAGAGCCAGGCCTTCTGTCCAACATCAGTGTGTGACCTCACAAATGCGCTTCTGGAAGAATGGTCAAAAATTCCCATGAACACACTCCTAAACCTTGTGGACAGCCTTCCCAGAAAAGTTGAAGCTGTTATAGCTACAAAGGGCGGACCCACGTCATATTGAACCCCATAGACTAGGAATGGGATGGACCTGAAATTCATATGCGAGTCAAGGCAGGTGAGCAAATACTTTTGGCAATATGGTATAAATATATATATATATATATATATATATATATATATATATATATATATATATATATACAACAGATTTTACTAACTTTCCTTGCTATTAATTGACTTGGGGAGCACATTTTACTAAAGACAGGGCTGCTTTCAAAACTTCATCTCAATCCTTCATTACTGTTTCAGTCCGCAACAGCATAATTATGAAGAAAGAAAAGTGTAGACATACTGGTTCATGCTACTTCAAAGTAAAAGAAAGAACATTTCTCTGCTGCTCTGTAATCATTCAGATTTGGACTCTTTAATATATTGCTCAGTCTGCAGTCTTCGTAGCTCTGCTTAGTTGTTTTCACTCAGCCATTTCACTCACATCCCCTGTTGTACTGAGTGGGTTCTGTCCTGAGTGTGACTGCAAGAGTCATGTTCCAATGAAGACTGATTGGGTTAGTGTGGAGAAAATATCTGCTTGTGTAGCCTATATTTTAATCACTATGTGGTCTTTGTCAGGTTAAGACTGATGGAGCGGATTACGTAGAAAGGCCCTAACCTGCTGTCAAAAGTACAGATAAAAGAGATACTGCTTTAATGGTCCTTACTTTAACCCCTCACCTCTACATAATACATCACTATGTGATTACAAAACACAGTATAGGAAGTTTCTGTGGGCTTTATTATTAGCCGTGAGGTGAGCCAGGGTTGCTGTGTTAGGTTCTGGAAGAAATGGGATTTTTCTTGTCGGTTCCAGGTCATTTGTCCATGCCCAAGGCTGCAGATGATGACTGGTCTGATAAAAGTGACACAAGCTGTTGGGAGAGAATTATGGTCTCTCTCTGTGGCTGTGCAGAATGAGTCTCCAACACAGTAATACAGCCTTAAATCTCCGCCACACATTGGCTTAGATATGTTATAAAATATAGCCTCATAAAAAATTCAATAAGAGCTTTAATTAAAAATCTCACCCCTTTCATTTCTCGTGAGTTAGCTTCATTGATATGTGCTTCTTGAATGGAAATTGCACATGTCGGCTTTGTGCATTTTTCTATACTCGCAGAAATGTGGCTTCTGAATTCCGCTTCTGACTCTTGATAAATGAGCATGCTAACAAATGAATGGCAGCACAAACAAATGAGCAACAACCTTAAGAGTGACTTGCTGATAAAATATCAAACCACCCAAGGCTATGGCCAACCTGCTGCTGGGCCACTTTTCACAGTGGAAGCCATTTACATTCGAGGAGTGCCAATCAGTGTTGCCTGTTGGCCTCATTACTCACTGCCTCTTCAGCTTCTGGATTCACAATTAAAGTGGAAAAAAAAAAAAAAAAAAATCAAATGTTACCATTTCAGTCTGATTTCACGCTGTTTAACTTTCTGAAATATAGATAAAGCAAATAATTGTCTGCCTTATTATATGCTTTCCTTGCACACGTTGCTATGTAAATGATATTAAAAGGGGAGAACGCTGACACATCTGTATGAAACATCACTTTATTCAAAATGACACCGATGTCCAATTACCAGCAACAACAACCAGCAGCCTGACTAGAAAGAGCATCTCTTCTCATCCGGATAATCCGTACCAGATAACCAGAACATTTCCATTCATCTCATTTCCATTCACTGTGCCCACAAAGCTCAGATACTTGTTTTTAGGGAACTTTAAAGTAATCCCAATGCAAACATCAGGTGGCTCAACTGTGAAATTGTGTGTGAATTATGACTCCTCTGGAATAAACACTGAGAACAGAGCTGAAGGTATAAACAAGTCCAAGAGCTTTGTATCAGCTCTTTTTGTTTTTTTTTTTTTGTTTTTTTTTGCACCATGCAGTTGCTCTTTAATTTTGCTTTTGTATTGCATTGCTATGTCTGCCTGAAGATTTTTGAACTTCAATCTCGCTGTGTTCTTTCACACAATGACAATCAAGTATTGAATTGAATTGAAAACTAGCTTTTGTATCAGTACCACAGTCTCAGGCCCTGTCCATTTGAAGAAGGTTTCGGGGTGCACAGACAAATGCCCACAAGAAAAATGCCCACAAGACAATTGCCCACAACCTCAATGAAAAAAGAGACAAATGCCCACAACTTTATTTCACAGTAGTTTATTAGCAACAAAAGTAACAAAATTATATACACTGTTAGGGTTATGGGTTTAGGGTAAGGGGGTTAGGGTTGGGGTTAGGGGTTAGGGTTAGGGGGTTAGGGTTAGGATTAGGGTTAGGGGTTTAGGGTTAGGGGGTTAGGGGTTTAGGGTTAGGGGTTTAGGGTTAGGGTGTTAGGGGTTTAGGGTTAGGGGTTTAGGGTTAGGGGGTTAGGGTTAGGGGGTTAGGGGTTTAGGGTTAAGGTTAAGGGGTTTAAGGTTAGGGGGTTAGGGTTAGGGGTTTAAGGTTAGGGGTTAGGGGGTTAGGGTTAGGGGTTTAAGGTTAGGGGGTTAGGGGTTTAAGGTTAGGGGGTTAGGGGTTTAAGGTTAGGGGTTAGGGTTAGGGGGTTAGGGGGTTAGGGTTAGGGGTTTAATGTTAGGGGTTAGGGGTTAGTATTTGCATGCTTCATATAGTTCCCCCACTGGAATAATGCCATACTACAAATTGTGGGCATTTGTCTCTTTTTTCATAAAGGTTGTGGGCATTTGTCATGGAATCTGGTTTTGGTCGTATCCACAAAAGTTTTGAATAAGCTAGGCCTTTTGTCCGTTTGTTGGAGATGTTACATACACAATATACACTACAAACAAAAAGTTAAGGATATTTTTAATTTTTGGGCTGTTTTTTTTTTTTTTGAGTTGGGATTCTTGCACAGCGCTTTTTACTTTTTTGTATTCGAATTGAATTGAAACACATTTTTTTAATGACCAGACAGTTTTATTTACAAATGGCAAAAATGACAAAAAAAAAAATTACAAAAAAAACAAAAACAAAAAAACAATATATATATCCTATATATATCCTTAACTTTTTGTTTGTAGTGTATGTGTAGTAGATAAAGGACCCATGACGTCACCCTTTGGTTTCTGAGGTTCGTAGTTTGTGGTTTGGCCTTCGTCATGTTAGGTTTTTGGAGGCAGAAGTGACCATATTTGGATAAAAGTGGCTGGACCCTGGGAGTCAAAGGGGTCAGATGCCATCTTATGCCACGTTCCCGCTACATGGAACTGGCTCAACTCGACTCAGCTCAACTTGAATACCAGGTACTATTCCTGGAGACCGTTTCCATTACAGGATACTACCAACTTTACAGTACCTGAACGTCATAGCGATGCATCGCGTTACTTCCGTGTCGTCTCCTCAGAGAGATACTGATAAACTCGCTTGTTGCTTGTTGTCTCGTCAAGCTCATGCTGAATTTTTGCGTTGCTCACCAAAAACTGAATCTCTTTGACCGACCGTGGTGTAGTTTAGCGGGCTGTCATCATGTGGATTAACCTACCACTATATTTACTGTCAACTTCTGCATCTGTTTTTAGTAAAACGGCAGGTCGCAGAGACAACTCTCTGACCAATCAGTGGTCTGCAGTGTTTACACATCACATTTTAGTATTTGTTCCCAAGTCTTGGAACCTGATACTAAAAAACTAGTACCGGGTACCAGATTCCAGGTCCTTTTTCGTAATGGAAACACAAAAAGGCCGAGTTGAGTCCAGTTGAGTCGAGTCGAGCCAGTACCATGTAGTGGAAACGCGGCATTACTGACTTGATAAAACTGTAAATGTTCTCAGGAATCGTGTAAAAAAAAAAAAAAAGTAATTTCACAGTCTTACCAGAACCTGTTAACCACAAATATAGTGGAGCTGTCTGTCATGGAAAAAACAAAAGCATTGCATTAAATAAATAGTGGTACCTGAAGTCCAACTTGTCCTGTCAATCAATACTGACCTTCTATTTGACCTGAGATCTAACTAACGGAGCGGTAATTTAACCCTTTCATGCATGAATTATGAGAACCCTAATCCAGATTTTTTTCTTGAGTGTTTTTATTCCTCTTTAGACATGAAAAAAGCAATACAATTGAATTTTTTTTAATGAACCTATTTTTCATGGAGTTACAAAAATGTCCACTCAGCTGGACACAACATGTTTAATTTTTGAAGCAAAGAAACATGTATTTAAAACTCATCATCGGAAAGTGACATACTGTGTGAAAATAATGGGAAAAAAAAAAATTCTAATGCTGCTAATCTGATGTTTTCTCACATTTTATCCAACTCAAATACTAGTTATAACTCATTTCATGAAGATAATATCCTCCTGAGACCCAGGAAATTGAGAATTTTAGCTTTTTTACACTAAAGAATTGTCTTGTTTGGAAACTGCATAATGCAACAGTTTTTTCAGATACATTTTTAAAATCATTTTTATTTACTGATTGATTTTTTTAATGGAATGTCCTTTGCAATGGACAGAATTTTAGTTATACTGTCAAACTTTTGTCCCCTATAGAGGACAAAATTCATTGGTGGGTATGCAAAAAAAAAAAAAAAAAAAAAAAAAAACCTTTTTGTTTCAGAAAACTGTTAATGACAATCTAATAACAATTAGCAATTGATTTACACACAAACATAAAAGAATGAGAAAAGCACTTATAGAGCATAGACCTCCACCAAGGCAGATCAGTGCCCCCCCCCAATCACCACCCAAATTTCATCATTTGTTCCTCGTGCCAGTATCAACATTTCCAGAAATTGTCATCAAAATCGGTCCATAACTTTTTCAGATATCTTGCACACGGACAGACAAACAGACAGACAAACCAACGCCGGCAAAAACATAACCTCCTTGGTGGAGATAATAAAACGGATAAAATTGGAATGAGTCGTGAAAACAATATTACTGACAGATCCTTTTTAGAGAGAAGTTAAATGTAAGTCCATGGGTCCAAGGGCTTTTTGGAGCCTGTTGAGCCGCATTATGTAATAAATTCCCATTATGTAATAAAAGTTCAAAATGTAATAAGAATGTCACGTCATCTTGTAATAAAGCCACATTATGTAATAAACTGACGCATTTTGTAATAAACTACGTCAACGCATTATGTAGGAAATTTTTTCACATTATGTAGCAAGTTATCACAATTTGAGAAATTTATTACAAAATACACTTGACACATTTTTATAAAAAAAAAAAAAAATGTAATAACAGGGTTCATTATGTAATAACAATCCAAATTAATATAATTTCAGAGCAATTTAGAAGAAATTAGTCACAGGAGCTACAGGTAATGGAATCAGAACTTTAACCACACAGTTTAAAGATGAAAATGAAAATCTGTCAAGTCCATTTCGTAATAATAAATAAATAAATAAATAAATAAAATAATAATAATAATAATAATAATAATAATAATAAATTGTAATAACTTACTACATAATGCAAAAAAAATTTACTACATAATGCACTGAGGTAGTTTATTACAAAATGCGTCAGTTTATTACATAATGCGGCTTTATTACAAGATGATGTGACATTCTTTTTACATTTTGAACTTTTAACACATAATGGGAATTTATTACATAATGCGGCTTAACAGACCCTGACCCAGTGGCTGTCAACAGTATCACAAAGGTCCAGTTATTTCCATATTTGCCTCATTTTGAAGCTGAGGTCCTTGCATCTTGAAATGATACAACCTTAACACAAGGTTTGTTTACTAGCTGAACACCGCTGTACTTTGAATTCTCAATGACAGAATTACTTAAGTGTATTCAAGGTTTTGCAGGTTCCTTTCATGCATATTATTGCACCGACCACTAGCACAATGTTGTTACTGATGGTTGATTTAAAATGTCTCATGGGCCAGATCAAGCAAAAGAGAATATCATTGTCAAATATTTTAAAAAATCACCTATCATTTCTCAAATAGGCTCATTTTTTAGCTTAGGAACTTTATTTTATGGAACTGTTTACAAAACTTCAGTATCACTTGGAGAAAAAAAGATAGAAAGATAGAATCGATATGAAATGAAACATAAAATGGACTAAAATATGTAAATGCACTACTTTTTTTTTTGCTTGTATTTGTGATATTTTAAGTCAGTGAATCTGTAGGAACTAATTATTCAACAGTACGAGAACACAGAAAGGTTATGTACTAGGGATGTAACAATATGAAAATTTCGTATCACGGTTTCTGTGACCAAAATTATCACGGTCATCATTATTATGGCGGTATTGCTGAAATTGTGCTCAAAATGTTCAAAAAGTACTAATACACACACTGAAATAATTTAACCAAGTTGTATTTTGAAAAAAACAAAAACAACAACAAAAACCAAATAAAATAATAGGTACAATGTATTTTCTGTTGCAGAAACATTCAAGTATTAACCCTTAGTGGTCTGAACCTATTTTGACCATTTTTCACTCCTTTTGATTTTGCCTTTATGTACTATATAAACAAATGTTTATTATACTCATGTTTGTTTTTTCAGCACAACTTCATCTATATCATCTGTCTATTATATTTTCACTTTAACCTACTATATTAACATAAAAGGCCAGAAAACACACAAACATATATAAAATCTGATTTAAAAATGTATATCATTTATTGCATAAATAACACACAGATGCTTAACAAACCTTTTCAAAGACTTTAAAAGTGAATATTGGTTCCAAATATTAGGTATATCAAATTAAAATTGTAATAAATTAAAACTATACTCATATATTTGACATAAAAGTAGATCTTTACATAAGCGTTTTTTCCCCTAAAAGTGTGGTAATCAAACACGGTTATCATGATAATTAGAATTTAAACGGTAATACTAACTGTCTGCAATTTTACCGCTGTTAATCATTACATCCCTATTATGTACAATCCAATTATTTGTCAAATATCCTCTGTTATTAGCTGTATATATCACTTCAGTTGTAGTATGTATGTTAAATAAAAGTTTATTAGCATATTTGTAGTGTTTTAGTTCCATCAAAGTCTTTTATTCGGAATTAACAAAGTGACAAACTGCTGTCATATCTGTGTTCATAAAAACTTATCATTTAAACATTTTTATCCAATATTAATCGCAATTGTAGTTTAACATCGTAGCTAAAGCCCTATGTTTCATTTAGTATCAATTTCTTATGAGAACAGCATGTTTTGTATATTTGTGTAAAGTTAAAAAAAAAAAAAATAATAATAATAATAATTTTGAGTTCCCATTTCATGCAGCAGTAATTTAAGTATTTTTACCCCAAAATTGTATTTCTGTAAATTGTGAAAGTACTTACTGAGACCTATTCATACATGTATTAACTATGGAGATAAGATCTGTAGTTTTTAACACAGAACTCATTGAACATGAAATGTATCCACGTGTCACCGCTTGATCTGGCCTTCATGCAGCTTCACCTATTTCAGAAATCTCCCATTATTCATTTACCCAATTTAACTTCAACCCAACAAATGATTCTACACAAAGAGCTGTAAAATGTGAACATTTCACAAGCACCAGGGTTGTTTTGTAGATGACAAAACAACCTCACCACAAGGTCCATTTAGTAGCTGTTCTGGGACTTTTAGTTGAATAATACGAATTTATTCAGCAGATGGAGTTGTCGCTGTTCACGCAGATGGTCGAATTTTCATTTCTCTGAGCTCTTTGAGGACTTGCTATCTCTGTTAGTTTAAAAATTGAGATTATTTTTTTTCTATCTTGACCCTGAAAAAAAAAAAAACACCAGCTGGGAAAACAATCTCACCACAATTTAAGACAACATGAATCACAAGTCCTTAAGGCGATGATTCAATTTGGAGATACGAACATATGCAATACATTGAAAACTGAGAAAACTATTTATGTTGAGGAGAAGCTGTTTTATTCACCATCATTAACATGGGAAATGTTGCATTGATTTGTCAAAACATTAAAAACACAGAACTCTTCTCTCTATAAGTGTGTCAAGTAATCCAAAACGCACCATAACATATAAACAATGTGAAGCTAAAATACAGCATAAGACATTGAAATATTTATTAAATCCAAACAAAAAACAATTCAGCAGTGCTGCTTTTGCATCAAATCCTTAACCCAGTGTTTTTCAACCTTGGGGTCACCTGAAATTTCTAGTAATTGCTAAAAAAAAAAAAATAATAACAATAATTTGCATAATGAGTCAATAAATATTTCATTATTAAAAAAAAAAACAAAAACAAAAAAACACACACACTTTTGCTAATAAAAATCAAGTTCAAATAAAATGCAGGACATAATATCTGAGAGGGCATTTCTTGATTGACCCGATCATGTGATCACATGTGTTACTACACTTCAACTTGCCCGGACACAGTCGCAGTCACAAAACCTTCTAATCCCAGTTTAAAACTTATTTATTCAGACAGGCCAACTCAATTCCATAATTATACTTTTATCTGCTGCCATTGTATGTACCTATGTGTTTTATATATGTATCTGGGGCTGGGAATCATTAAGAATTTAACGATTCTGATTCCATTATCGATATTGCTTATCGATCCGATTCCTTATCAATTCTCATTGAGTGAGTGAATAAAAGAGTACAAACAGGTGTGTTTGCATTAACTGTCTTTTATATTTCCATCTCTACATAGAAAATATAACATATACAGTATGTACAAATAATAAGAACAGATGACGCCGGGCCTGGTTCGGGGAGGCAGTGAAAGTTAAACTAAAGACGCTTTACTAATTCCTCTATTGCCGCATTTCTACCCTGTGGAATCGGTTCGACTCGGCTCGGCTTGTCTCCCGTTGTTGTGCACCTCATTTCTTATCCCTTCTTACCTTCAGAAACTTGTATTTGAGGAGTTACGACGTTTGTTGCCCACACTGGAACTGGAATCGGCCCAGCGTTCACTCTGCTGCTACATTCACAAGCGCCGCTAAGTAGAGTATCAAATACGTGACATTCCTGTAAATGATTCACATGCTGTGGACAAATGCTTGAGGATATTGTTGGGATTCCACCCTTTTGAAGACATGGAAGCTTTGCAAGTGTTCCAGTGGACCTGGTGTCGTCTGTTTAGACCGTTTCTGCCTCAACGTCATGTTGTTCACGTTCTGACCAAAACAATGCAGCATACGTGTGACGTCATTGCGCATGCACAATGAAGGTGGAATCAATAAGCAGAATCGTTAAGTAGGCAGGCAAACGATTCCAAGGAATCAAGCTACTGGGAACCGGTTCCCAAAAAAGAACCAGTTCTTGATTCCCATCCCTATATGTATCTGTGTAATTTTAATTGTGTTTTATTTATTCTAACAACTTTGTACGGTGACCTTGAGTGTCCTGAAAGGCGTCTATAAATAAAATGTATTATTTATTATTGTTATTATTATTCTTATTATTCTTATTCTTATTATTATTATTATTATTATTATTGTTAATAAAACTGGACTAAACAGAGAATGGAAAGGTTTCTTCACTTGCCTGGCCCCGCTAAGAAATCTACAAGAGAAAAATGTCTCCATGATGAATGTCTGGGGTTGCCAGAAATTTGTGATGTTAAAATGGGGTCACAAGCCAAAAAAGGTTGGGAACCACTGCCTTAACCCTTTTAAGACTGCCTTTATAACAGGCCACCTAGGTGTCTTCATGTTTTTTTTTGCAATAAAAGTGTCAGAAAACATCTTTTTTGCCAATTCTTTTGCACGTTCGTTTTCAGGAAGAATTTAACTTTCAATTTCTGGCCATTAAATATCATTATTATCAGTATCTAGTGCGTTGACCCATGGGGATCTAAAGGTTCTAGATGTGGTCGTTTTTATGCTGTTGTGTATTTGTGCATGCTGTACCGCATTTGTCCAGCAGTCACCGCCAAAGCATTCTGGGTATAGCAATGCGATTGTTAGGGTATTGCATTAAAAAATTACAAATATCTCACAAAATATTGGTCCTATCAACTTGCTGTTTTTGCTAGTTTGTTCCTTGACCAAAAATACATAAATATGCCAAACTACAGCAGTCAGATCTTTCTGGATTTTGTGTGAATCCCGAGACACACACACACACACACACACAGAGGCCATTTGGCTTTTATAACATAGATAAATGCTCAAAACAGTGTGTTTTAGTAAAAAGTTTTTAGCACATTTATTATAAGAAACAACTGTAAATGTCTATAACAAACATTTTTGAGACTGCAGAAGTAAACTTTCACCTATTTTACATCTGCTCAAACATGCTTTTTGGTCTTGAACATTCAGTATCTATATTATGGCTTCATATTTATTGTTACTTCCAGGCGTTTTTAGTTTGTGCAGAAGTCTGAAACATTTCCTTTATTTGTAATAGAGTCCTACATTTCTGCTGTAAAGTGTTATATAGTGTCAGAAAGCTCAGGATCTCAGCTTTCCGATGCCATTTGAATTTTTTGGATAGCACAAACAGTTCAGGAGTTACAGTAATTTGAATGCAGTAATGTGCAAAACACAGCGCTGGAGAGACTGCAGTTGTTAAAGGGTTAAAAACCAAGCTACAGCTCATCCAACTTCCGACTGGATCACAAAAAGACTCCCCTGGCAGTAAACCTTCCATCAACTTGCCAAAACTCCTCTGCGACTTGTAACCTGTAACCTCTATTTGCAATTATTCCTTAAGTCATTTTGTCATTGATTCGACTTCCTGCCTTTCAGGAGATGGCCATGTCATCAGTGTCTGCCAGCTTTACACATTCCTCCAAAATTCATAACCTTTATCGCTCCTTAATAAACCATTCATAGTCCTTGAGTGCTGCAGCTTCTCCTTTTCCTTCAGTGTAGCGGTAATGTGTCTTTCTGTGCGTGCAGCCAATCACTAAACACAAAAAGATCCTGCTCATACTAATAGAGATCATTAGGGACGCTCACTCCCGTAAAATAACAATAATGCAACGATAATGACAATTACCTTCACAGCAGTGATCTGCCCCTCTTGTTTGGAAAGCTCTTTCTTTACCTCACTCAACAAAACGCTTCTGTATTTCAACTATTTGTAATGACAAATTGTAATTCCCTAATCAAATCACACAACCATCTCAGCGCAGACTATTTATGTTTATTCTTGAGAAAAGAAGAAAGAAGGAAAAAGACTCAGAGCATTTTAGTGTGTTTGAAGAATCACTGTAACAAAATTATGCAGCGGGGCGCTAGCTGTGAGGGGATACTCACAGCTTTCTACTGTGTTTCACAAACACAGTTAAGCTTTGAATTCTCAATAAGACTGCTAAAGTGAATTCAAAGGACTGTAAGTCCATTCCACACTTACAATTTGAATAACAAGTGCATTTAGGATTATGGGAATATGGAGTGTTGGCAGATTTGCTGTTTTTTTTTTTTTTTTTTTTTTGTAGATATGCGTCTGATAGGTATAAACAAAGCTGAGAGTGTTTTAGAAGGAGCTGCACTTTATATTAATATAAACATTCTAAAACAAGTGGTTCCAGGAACAACAAACCCCGCCCCTCACACATATTGTAGCTTATTTTGGCATCGATCCAGCTGATGTCATCATATCTATGCATGTCCTGATGTCTGCACATCAGTTGCCTCTATATATGTGCCGGGTTTGAAGTAAATTGAAACAAAATGGATGTTTTTTATAGACATTTGAAATTTCGCCCATTATAAGTAAATGGGAGGAGAAAAAAAGATTTTAAAAATTCCTAAAAATTTTTAACTTTGACCTACTTTTCCCAAAAATGTAGTCACATCTAATCTGGGTCACTGGCAATTTACACACCAAATTTGGTATGAATTTAACAAATAGTTTTGCTGCTACAGACATTTGAAATTTCGCCCATTATAAGTAAACGGGGAAAAAAAAGATATTAAAAATTCATAAAAAATGTAAACTTTGACCTACTTTTCCCAAAATGTAATGACATCTGCTCTGGGTCACTGGCAATCTATAAACCAAATTTGGTATGAATTCAACTAAAAGTTTTGCTGCTAGAGTGTTAACAATCAAACAAACAAACAAAGTGGTGCCAGGCACAACAAACCCCGCCCCTCACACATATTATAGTTTATTTTGGCATTGATCCAGCTGATGTCATCATGTCTATGCATGTGCTGATGTCAGCATATCAATTGTCTCTATATATGTGCCAAGTTTGAAGTAAATTGAAACAAATTTATGTTTATACAGACATTTGAAATTTTGCCCATTACAAGTAAATAGGAAAAGAAAAAAGGATTTAAAAAATTCATTATAAAAAAAATAAACTTTGACCTACTTATCCTAAAATGTAACCAGATCTGTTCTGGGTCACTGGCAATCTATAAACCCAATTTGGTATGAATTCAATCAACAGTTTTGCTGTTACAGACATTTGAAATTTCACTCATTATAAGTAAATGGGGGAAATAAATAAATAAATAAATAAAAATTCATTAAAAGACGTAAACTTTAACCTACTTTTCCCAAAATGTAATGATATCTGTTCTGGGTCACTGGCAATAAACCCAATTTGGTATGAATTCAACTAATAATTTTGCTGCTAGAGTGTTAACAATCAAACAAACAAACAATTGGTGCCAGTCACAACAAGCCCCGCCCCTCATACATATTGTTGCTTATTTTGGCATTGATCCAGCTGATGTCATCATGTCTATGCATGTGCTGATGTCAGCATATCAACTGCCTCTATATATGTGCCAAGTCTGAAGTAAATCGAAACAAATTTATGTTTTTACAGACATTTGAAATTTTGCCCATTATAAGTAAATGGGAGAAGAAAAAAGGATTTAAAAAATTCATTATAAAGAAATAAACTTTGACCTACTTTTCCTAAAATGTAACCAGATCTGTTCTGGGTCACTGGCAATCTATAAACCCAATTTGGTATGAATTCAATCAACAGTTTTGCTGCTACAGACATTTGAAATTTCACTCCTTTTAAGTCTATGGGGGAAAAAAAAGGTTTTAAAAATTCATTAAAAAATGTAAACTTTAACCTACTGTTCCCAAAATGTAATGATATCTGCTCTGGGTCACTGGCAATAAACCCAATTTGGTATGAATTCAACTAATAATTTTGCTGCAAGAGTGCTAACAATCAAACAAACAAACAATTGGTGCCAGGCACAACAAGCCCCGCCCCTCACACATATTGTTGCTTATTTTGGCATCGATCCAGCTGATGTCATCATGTCTATGCATGTGCTGATGTCAGCATATCAACTGCCTCTATATATGTGCCAAGTTTGAAGTAGATTGAAACCAAATTGATATTTTTATAGACATTTGAAATTTTAACTTTGACCTACTTTTCCCAAAATGTAATCACATCTATTCTGAGTCACTGGCAATCTGTAAACCCAATATGGTATGAATTCAACCATAGTTTTGCTGCTAGAGTTTTAACAAACAAAGAAACAAAAAAGCAAACAAAGAAACAAACCGAACCAAAAACAATACCCCTGGCCTCTCCTTTTGGGGTCGGGGTAAATAGCTTTTCAGTCCACACCACACTTATTCATATTGTACAAATATACACGTAAACAGAGTTTAGGGTGCAAATATTGTGTGACTGTTGCAGAATCCGAGAAAGAAAAGCTGCTGTTGACCTTACGCATGACGAAACAACCTCACCACAAGGTCGATTTAGTAGTTTAATTCTCACAGGATTCTGATAGGATTACTAAATTGAATATAAACGACTGGAAGACCATGCAAGTGAAGGACCGAAGAGGTTTGCTGCATTTGTATGTGCAGTAGAAACCTTACATTCACTTATTCTAGCCTCAACACCACAAATTATTCTGCAAAAAGGACTGGAAAATCTAAATTTCACAGGCAAGTACACTAAATAATGGAGGTAGTATTCTTTGTAGCAGCTTAAGAAAAGGCCCAAACACAACTATCCCTGGTGTTTGTTTGTTTATTTGTGCATGTGCAAGCATATGTCTGTTTTTCTGTGTGTGAATATGTGTGGGTGGGTGGTATTCTGTTAATTAACACCACCACTGTCTTTGCTCGTCTCTGCAGGCAGTAACAGACAGCACAATTGGTGCTTTTGAAGCAGATTTGCTCACTCTTATTATGTGGGACTGTTGTTCTTATGGGACTAAAGGCAGGCAGGAAAAACACTGCAAGATACATAACAATACAACCTAAACCACTGCTACTCCTACTGATGTAAACACAAGAATATTAATGGACATGAAACAAGCAGAAGCCAGGAATAAAATGAATCTGACCATACTTTTGGCATTTGGTACTTTTTTTTTTGATGTATCTGTACAAAATATTCAAGTCAAAAAAACACAACCATGTTCCTAGATACCATGTGTTGCAACAGAAGAGCAAAATGTCAAGAACTACTAATACTCAAAAGCTTCTGATACAGTCGGAGCAAGTCATGCACACAAGCTATTACAAAGCACCAAGGTCTTCACAGGAAAGTGTTTAGCCCCTTGACTCCACAGTTACAGAAACATGCTGCCTGAGATTTGGAGGTTATAAACCAACGCTACCAAAAGGTCTGAAAGGTGACGTTTGAAAAGTCATGCTGCATATTTAAAGGGTTTTGTGTAGTATTTGTATTCTTAACTATCAACAACAGGGTAAAGTCACATACATGGATGCACTCACAGCCCCCAAAACCAACCAATGGATAAATGACTTAATTAATGCTACGTCTCTGCAGACTGTATCACTCACTGACTAAAGTGTCAAGTTCATTGCTCTGTTCATTGATCTGTATTATGGCATCATCAATTTTTTTTTTCCTTCAAACAAAACTTTAGAGCTGGTTATTTTTGCCAGCTGGTCAATGTAACACTGTTATCTCATGGGTTACTGCATCAGCTGATAGTTTACATTATAGCTACATTAGCTTAGCTCTGTTTTTAGACAGAAAACATTCACAGTAAAACAGGGGTGTCAAACTCATTTTGGTTCAGGGGCCATATTTAGCCCAATTTGATCTCAAGTGGGCCAGACCAGTAAAATAATGACTTAATAACCTATAAATAATGACAAATCCAAGTTTTTCTTTTCTTTTTTTAGTACAAAAAAACCCAATTAAATGATGAAAATATTTACATTTTACAAAAAACATGTGAATAGCCTGAAAAAACCAGAAATTTAATTTGAAAAATTAATGCAATTTGAACAATATTATGCCTGGACTTATTATTTATACATGTACATTTACACACAATGCTACATAAACATTTGGTAACAGGCAGAATATTGTTAAAATTTTGGAAAAGTTTGAAACTAAAATTTGAACAATTTCTACAATATTCCATCTCTTATTATTATTAACACAACTCCAGATCACAGTGGATCCGTAAATGCACAAAACATTTAGTAACAGGCAGAATATTGTTAAAATTGCACATTTCAGGTTGTTCATCTCTGTTTTTATTTATGTATTTATTTGCGTTTTATTGTGGAAAAAATAGTTTTGTAAATGTAAATATTTTCACAGTGTAATCTTATTTTTTTCCACATAATTTTTCACAAGGAAAATCTGTAGTTGTCATTATTTATGGGTTTATTGTGTTGTTATTTTTACTGTAGATCACATTAGTCTGTATGTGGAACCTGAACCAAAATGATTTTGACAACCTTGACTGTTAGGTGAATTTTTGCACTTTCATCCCACGAGCCGGAATGGAACCATTGGCGGGCCAGATTCGACACCTGTGCAGTAAAACCACAAATCCTCTCCGTTTTCTGTACACAAAGTTTCACTTTCGGTTTTCGGTAGTTATGAAGCGCATCCCCCCCTTCACTAGTCTCCTTCACTAGTCTCCTTCGCTGTACCGCAAACATATCGAACCGAACACCCCTGTACCGAAAACTTACCGGACCAAATTTTTTCTGTACCGTTACACCCCTATTCATAATGCATGCATAATTTTCTTTTAGTCTCTGTTAGGAAGGATCTGACGAATTTATTTTTGGCAAGACTCTTAAGTAAGGCAAAGTCTAACAATTTTGGTTGATCAAAGATGACATCCGCATCTTTAGATGTAAGCAGCAGAGGAGCAAAGAGACCGAATTTGTCATAAGAGACACTAAAACAAGCATATAAATCCAAAGTCTGCTTTCACTCTGCAGTTTTGCATCAGTGGCTTTTTCCCCCCTGTTCCTCTCTGGATATTAGAACACTGAACAACATCAGGGTTTTGTGACAGTGTGTATCTGTCAAAAGACAAGTTGTCACACCGCTACCTGCGTTCTCGGGAAGTTGAAAAAGCCAGCAAATATGAGCCGCTGCCAAGACGTCCTCTCAGATAAAGCATCCGTCAGACTCGCAGTAAAACCAGGCCATGTCAGTGGAGCGCGCGTACCTGCTTCTTTATATAGTGTCGCCAGTTTTAAATGCTGATTGTCTGTGACACCGAGTGAGCGCTGTATACCATCATCGAGTTTATGGGCTAATTTGATATGTCTCATTGGTAAGAAAAAGGCCCATTGGCAAAATCCATTAACAAGTGCCATTCACATCATTACTCATGTTATGTCACGGGAGCAAAGCTATAAAGAGTCAATAAGCGAGCGCAACAACTGGCTAATCTTCTCCAAAGTGATTGTTTTACATAAACATTAGAGATGAGAGGTTGTGCGTCATTCAGAATCAAGGTAATTCTTCACGAGCGTACACACACACTAACAAAACAAACATCACAATGCTTCACTCTTATCTACATCATAGTCACACGTCCCTCTCAAAGTCACGGCGATAACACTTTCAGGCAGTCCTAGTCAGTCGATGGCATAACAAATGGCTCTGGCTTATCCATATTTAACAAATGTGAGACAAGAGGGAACCTGGAGTTGCAAACAAGAAGAACGTGGCTATTAAAAAGGCAAACAGCTGTGCAAAGTAGCTGTGTTGTATCCCACGGGGCGGACTTCACCTTGACGGTGTGTGAATGATGCTGCTGCAGCTGAGTGGTATGAAACGTATGAGATATCAGCTGTGTCGGCTGAGTGTTTAGATACACAACAGGAGACATACACACATACAGGATGAAATTGTTAATGAAATGTAAAAAAAAACAACACAGATGTTATGCACAGCAACATATAGAATTATATGAACTTCAGACTTGAACCTAACAACTGCATTTGCACAAATATTCTAGTCCTTTTATTTTTATATTTACTTCATCATACACACTAAAAGAACTTATACATGAATATATTTTCTTGGTAGTTCTTCTTGGTTCAAATGGACTGGTTTAGCTCTTTTGAAAATGTTTTGTTTCTCATCCAAGAGACTTTTTTAGTTCTGAAAAAGTCCCTCAGTTCTGAAGAACCAAAGAAGTCTCTTGGGTGAAAGACGAAATGTTTTCAAAAGAGCTAAACCAGTCCAGTTGAACTGAGAAGAACTACCAAGAAGAACGATGACCTGGGCAAATGAGAGCCTACACAGACATCATACATGCATACTTTACATACTAGACATATAATAATTAGGCCTGTAACGGTACACAAAATTTTCGGTTCGGTACGTTTTCGGTTTTTCAAAGCCACGGTTTGTGTTTTTTTTGGTTTGGTACGGGAGGATAGAAAACCCCTCAAAATGTCTATTAATGCATTTATGAATTTTTAAACATTTTTCCCCCAATTTTTAGAGACAATAGAATATAGAAAAACAGGAATAATACAATTCTGCTGCTACAAATCAAATAGAAAATAAAATAAATTATTAATATTACCAAATGTATTTTAAACATTAGTATTGCACTTTTCCCTGAAAGGTAGTTTTGAACAAACAAGAAAAATCTAATCACAGTTCTGTCAGTTCACATTCTGCATAAAAATAACAAAAAAAATTCCACATGAAGTACAACATTAACAAGAGGACAAACTGGTATTCTGTTTAAACAAACTGAAGAGAAACTTTGACAACACAATGAACCAAATTATTTATTTTAGGACAGAGAACAAACTGTTTAGGACACTGTGTGTATTTGTGTGTGCCTGTGTGCACGGGGGATTTTTTTTTTTTTTTTTTTGGACCCGGGGGGTGGGGGGGGTGCAGTTATATACCTGGGGGTGCGGTCCATAACTAACGTAACGAACGCTGTCGTGAAACGAAAGTGAAACTTTACATACTTTCAACGTTCTATTTATTTCTGTATTATACAGCGTACGTGATAGACAGACAGACAGACAAACAGACAGAGCTAATGTCAGTGTTTTAGAACAATGTCCGTCTTAGTAACGTCTCTTTCCTCGTTGTTGTCTTTCACCTGAACCTGAACTGATCCAAACTGGGCTATACTGATGGTGGAGGGTCTTCACTCTCTTCCTTCCAGGTTCACATCATATTTGTTGGTTTTTTTTAACCTTATATCAGCTGCTATTTCATATTTTGGGTTAATGTGTGCTCCTTCAATATGTCCGTGTGAAACTTGTGTGGATTTAAAGTTCCGTATCGAATGACGTCTTTCATTCCTTTTTCTTTTTCTCATCATACTGTGCCATTTCGGTACAGCTGTGTACCGAACCAAACAGGTGTGTACCGAAACGGTTCGGTTCTGTATGTGTACCGTTACAGGCCTAATAATAATATCAGTCCTTGTAAACTCCATAAAAAATTCCAGCCTTTTTCTCCATTAGTTTTTGAGATACTGAGCTTTAAAAAGGAGTGACATTGAGCCTGTTTACATGACCATAAAAGTCTGATAATGTTAGTAATCGGATAATTGTAAAAATGAGATCTAAAACATTTACATGCACTTAAGAAATGCGATAATTGAAAAACCCTGGTTTAGACGCTCTAGTCCATTATCAGATTTTTGACGATGTAACTTCCATTCTCTACAATTGTAACTGTGTTTACATATGTGGAGACATAAAAAGAACAAAATAAATAAATCAGATGAACATGTATACATGCAGGAAGACATTGGCGTATTGGGGAGAAATCCAGGTGTGTTACTGCTGTTATCTAATAAACGCTATCAGATTATCCTGTTTACACTTGAATAATCTGATAACTCCAGGAATCAGATAATGATCAGAGTATTGGTGTGCATGTAAACAGGTTCATTGATTTTACTGGAAAAACAAGTGGTACAGAAGAAGATGTTAAGTTGAGTGAGTCATTACTTTTAAAGTGGTCCTGATGCATGGGACTTTCAGGAGTTGTTCCAAAGTTTACTTCTGCAAAATAAGATCCACAGCATGCTTAAAACTGTATATTGTAGTCTAATATTCTGATTTAAAAAGATATACGACCAACATTTTTATATGGTGTTTACTAAGACTAATAACACTATTTTCTGAAAGTATAAATGGTGAGTCAGCAACATTTACCGAGTTCTGTTCATGTATCTATCCTTTCAGTACCATGGACAGCACCACTTGACCAGACATGCTAGTACACTTATTTATCAACTTCAATATTTTTTGGCAATGGCTACTGCCACCGTACTGGGGCATGAAATATCAGTTTGTCTATTGCCACAGAGCCAATCAAATGTTAGCATTTGTACTATGGCAATAAGCAGTAAGGACATTTTGTCACCTCAGAGCCAATCATGGATACTGTTCCAAACTCAGTCTCTTGTTGCATCAGTACTGTGCTGATAAATGGGATAAACGCCCCATACACACAACAACTAAATTATGTAATATTGTTTCAGCCTTTTGTCCACATGACACCGGCGTTGTCGGTGCCCTGAAACAGAATTTTTAAAGAATGGGTCCCAGAGCATAAAAATTTAACAATGCCGCCCTTGCGCCGCCACTTTTTGGAAACGATGATGCCGTAGCAACACGTGACCAGAAGAAGAAAACCCTGGACGTAACGCCATGTGCATGCTCACTGCATTCTTCTGTGATTTTAATGTATCATGCAGCTCTGTCTGTGTTTGTGTACAGCACCAAATATAGGTGTGGCAAACATATTAAACCGTTTTAATTAGGGATGCACCGATACTGATATGAGCATTGGCATCGGCTTCGATACTCAGTGTGTGTACTTGTACTCGTAAAAGATATCAAATACAAATGCACCGATACCACTTATGGCCATGTGACATTCACAGTTCAGTGCAGCAGGAAGGTGGTGGTTGAATAATGTGTGGGGAGTGTGAAGAGTGTGGAGATTTTTCAAAATAAATGACAGTGATAAAAGTAACGCTGACTGTAAGTAACGTTAAAGACACAGACAGATACGGACGCAGCGTTCTGTCCGTCCTCTGCGTACAATCCATCCGTTTTCCAGGTGCTCACGGATGCGTAAACAGAATGAGAATACCAGCGGGAGTACGGAGCGGTATGGACCGTGTTGCCAACAGAAGTGAAAACAAAACTTATCACTCATTTCTCTTTTCTCTTCCTGCTGAAGCTAAGCTTTTAAACCTTACCAGTGAAAACGCTGCAACATTAGTATCACATTAGTGTTGCCTCTGTCATCTCCATGTTTGTTATTACTGACTTTCTTCTTCTTCTTCTCAAAAAACTTTACTCTTCTTCGAGGTATTTGTCCAGTATGGTTAATTCCGAGCGGCGCCCCCTGGTGGATTAATTGAGAAACGCTCATTCCAACACATTAAATGTCAGTAGCAGCACTTTGTTCCAGTCAGACTAATGACAACGACAATAAAGCACATTTACAAAAGGAACTAAGAACTGGAATGGGATTATTAAGTACTCGTATCGGTACTCGGTATCGGCAAGTACTCAAATGTAAGTACTTGTGCACGGTCTGGAAAAAAGTGGTATCAGTGCATCCCTAGTTTTAACCCAGTTTTCCCATTTCCACCTAGATGCAGATATTTCTTGAAACAATCCGTGTATGGATGCAAAACTTTTAGAATCTGCAAAGAAAAATACCACAAGTGTTGTCAGTAACTGGTACCCTAGCATTTTCCTGTAACCGGATAAGCCCATGGCATGTGCGATGCTTATTACCATAGTACTGTGTCAGCAGGATGACAGGTTACCAGTCTACACATGATATAACGAGGGCGCTGATTGGCTCTGTGGTGATAGACAAATGAGAAAGTTAAATTATTCCCAGTCTTATGGATCTAAATCAGTACTGTCAAAGCAAACTGATCTGAACTGACCTCACTATGGTGATGCCTCCATCCACACATAAGCCCTTATTATAAGTGTTTGAGTGAGTCATTCTAACAACTCTAGCTCCTGAAGTCTCACTCTTTGCATTTTTAACATTATTTTTCTGCAAAATTCAAAGATTTGCTGGTCTGAATCCTGCTCATTGATATTTTTTTCATGCTGAAACAGGTAACCAGTGACATTAGGAAAAGCTGTGCATGGATAAAAGCCAGAGGAGTCAGGATTCTGAGGTTGTGTATCGTGTGTATTGTCACAAGAGTCAAAGTGCTTTTACTGTTGTTTTCGTTATAGACAACTGTCTCGTTGTGGTGAGTTATAAAGTTAGCTTTCTTTTAGATATTTTGCATGACCTATTGGAAAAACACCAATAAACAGTAATGATAGGGGGCATGTTTTATTTTCCCACAAGGGATAAAAGTGATTCAGTACAGGTAGAGATATACAGACCTGAGGGGTTGGTGCTCACTGTTATTTTTCCATTTTCCTTTATTATTTCTGTTGCTTATAATAATGACATAGGGTACAGTTGTTTGTGGGTTACATAATAACCCCATGAAGATGTGATTCATATTTAAAACAGAAACACAGGGTAATAATTTAACCATCAGTGTTTGATTTCTTTTCCAAGCAATGCAATGCAACATATATGGTGTTTGCCATGAAAAATAAGTGCACATTCATGAAGGATTAATGTTTTTTTTTTTTTTTGCATAAAAAGTAATTCTAATATTTATCTGCCAATTGTTGCTCCAAAACTAAAATATTTAATAACATAATACATTCCAGATCTCAGCAAAAAACACAAATTGAGAAATACAGGCAGAGATCATGGTTTGTGCAACCTCTGCAAGAAAAAGATAAGGTGCACATAATGGTACTAACTTAAGCTGATACTATTTGAAATAAGCATGAGGAAGCTATTTTTCATAGTAAAATAGCCTATTATATTATCATTAAGGATTTGAGGGGCTATATTCAATGTGTCTACAGGGAAATGACTGATAGGTAGAGACAGCCAGGGGAAGGGGAAAACATAAAATCTGGCTAAATTAGGTTTTTCACAAAAAAAAAAAAAAAAAATCAATTTCAGCCCCCAACCAGAGTGGTCATTACTGCAAATCCTATAGACAGTCCTGAAAATGTGCAAGTTGATAGAGCTCCGGGTGCAGTAAAAGGAAAAGAAAAAGAAAAAAAAAAAAGAAAAGAAAACACTAATGAAGACAAAATAATCACATGATAGATCTCACTCTCGCCTCATATTTCTAGTCTTATTTGTCAGCTGCGTCTAATGAAACACTAAAAATAACTCAAGATCAAGGATGACTGTGTTGACAGCACAAAAAGGAGTTGGAGAAGAAAGACTTGGCTGCTTTCTAATGACAGGTCTTGTTCCATCACAGATGTCTTATGTAAGGAATGTGTTTCCAATTATAATGCTCCCATACACTTCAAACCCCCTACTGCTGAGAAACATACTTCGATTTATCATGTTATGTTGCCGGAAGAACATATTGTATAAGAACAGATGCTAGCTTCCAGATGTGTACAGTAGCTACAACAGTTGTACGTGGTTTTTCCTCGAGGTTCATTCATGCACGACAGATTTGTTTACAACTTTTGAGGGTCACCGCTTGTATCAGCAACAGATCGGTCACAAGAGAGCATAAAACAGACACAAATCATCACCTGAGATCCAGAAGAAATGACATTTTCCTGTATGTGACAAAACACAAAAATATGTGTGGCTTTTCATCACAGTCATCACACAAGGGGACGGCTTTCAATTTCAGCATTTGAGACGAGCTTTAACAGCTGTGCCATTTCCAGAAGCCATCTTAGATCCTGTGATTGAAGGAGACAGCTTCGTTGGGCACGAGAGAAGACAAAATCCACCTCATTAATCCTTCAGCTGTACAGAAATCCTCACATCTTCGGGCTCTGATCATTCTCATTCAATGTCGCGCTAAGACACGAGAGGCTTCAACCAGTCGCTATTTTACCTTGATACAAAATAAAGTGTGCAATTTTCCCTTATTGGCTCTCTGCAGCGCTGTCAGTGTTTATCCTGTCACCGTGGCGCTATTAAAAAAACAAGTGTGTGAATCTGTCGGTGATGAATTGTAATGATGGATCGCGCTCACACACTGCCGCTGATCTGAGAAATATGAGGGTTAGTGGATACAGGTAAGTGGGTAACTGGTGAAGCATATGTAATGAAATATGTGAAGGAACAATAAGGGTAAACATGAACACGGAATATAGATGAAATGCAAATTTCTGTAAGTAAAGACAATAGAAAGCAAATATGTTATTTACTCTTAACCCTGTAAAGCCTGAAGCATTATATCATTGCCAGAAAATTCCAGTTCTTTAAAACTGGAGCCTTTATTGGTTCTTCTGAACAACCCAAAATATTTATTTTTTGAATATAAATTTCCATGTATGAGTTTCAATTTTTTATCATATTTGATACATTGGGTCTCAATGCTCAAATATTATTAATTTTGAACAAACAAAAACATAATATAAGACAAACATGTCTAAAAAATTGGTATTTCCTTTTCAAAATTGCCAAAGTTCTACGTCCTTCCTCATTAACCCTTTCATGCACACTGGTCATCCTAGTGGACAGTTATTCTCCAGCCGTTCTCTTGTATATTCATGGGTTTTGTTGCTTTAGTTCCATATCAGCCAACATAGTGGACTCTTATCCACCATCCCATACACTGCAATTCATACCATTTCTGTAACTTTGCTGATCTTGATAAACCTGATTTGCACTAACATGTTTGAGTGTAAATCCATTGCTAATTGTTATTAGGCCGTAAGTAACAGATTTCTTATTAAAAAAAAAAAAAAAAAAAAAGTTTTGTTCTATATTATCTCCATGAAATGAGTAATAACTAGTACTAGAGAATGTTAAAATGTGAGAAAACATCAGATTAGCTAAATGAAATATGTTTTTATTTCATAGTATACACACAGTATATCACTTTTGATAAAGAATTAAAAACATGCACATCACTCACCACATTTAAAAGGACGTTTAAAACTAAGGTATTCAATAAATATAAAATATTAGGATAAAGTAAGCCAATTATCAGTATAAATCTAAGATTTTGCTTAGATTATATTATTTGTTTTATGATATTATTGTTTAAAATGGTGCCATCTTGTTATCGTGTTTTGTTTCTGCAGCATTTCTTCTTGTAAATAGGCATAAATAAGCTGTTGTTTCAGCCTACACCTGTTCACCCATGTTTAATATAGAAATCCAAACTGTATGTATGTATATGTCAGGGTAGAGACTGCGATCTGGTAGGATCGGCGATTCTACCAGTAGAGACTCTGATTGTAGTCTCTACCAGTAGATACTCCGATCAGAGTCTCTACTGGCAGAAACTCCAATCCGAACCCTAACCCTAACCCTAACCCTAACCCTTCTACTGGCAGGATCAGAGTTTCTACCAGTAGAGACTCTGATCGGAGTTTCTACTGGTAGAGACTACGATCGGAGTCTCTACTGGTAGAATCGCCGATCCTACCAGATCGCAGTCTCTACCCTTACATATATATCATGTTTTGTTAAATGGACGAATGAATAACAATTACTACTACTACTACTACTTTCTGATGATGGTTTCTTTGCTTCAAAACTTTCAAGCATGGCGTCCAGCTAAGTGGACATTTTTGTAACTCTTTGAAATTCAAATCGCATGTTTTTTTTTCATGCCTAAAGAGGAATAAAAACATTCAGGAAAAAAATCTCGACTAAGGTTCTGATAATTCATGCATAAAAGGGTTAATGACAGTCTTGTAGTGTCACTGGAAAGGCCTCTGGTGAATGAATTCCTCCCCCTGGTGGATTATATGTGTATTGTATGTATCTAATTGTATACATCAGGTTTTTCAAGAAAAAAAAAAATCACACTGATCATTTAGAGGGCCTCAAAACTCATGTATCAAATATGATACGTTGGGTGTTATAGGGTTAAAGGGGTCATATTTTGCTAAACCCACTTTTATTGGTCTTTAGTACATTTATTTGTGTATTTGGCAGGGGCGTCACTACCAATTATGGGCCCCATGAAAGCATAATCGTTGTGGACCCTGCAGAAATTGACTGTCGGACCATAAACAATGTCACTTATGATACTTTGAAAATGAAAACGAAACTTAACATGCTTTCAATGCTCGCCTCCTAACTTCTCCACCTCTATTATACAGCGGATCTTACTCGAAATTTTCACAACTTCTATATCCACTGGACCCCTCCACTGCTCTATGGGAACCCACAAATACTGGGCCCCACGAATTTGTTATGTTTACCTCCCCCTTATCGGCGCCCCAGGTATTTGGGGACCCTAACAGTTCATAGAGTTTGAATTTGAACCCTCCAGGTGCTGCAAAGCTATATTTACATTCATTCCACCAAAAATAAAGTGGATTTCTACAACCCGTTTTAATTCCTTTTCAATTTTTTACGTTTTATAACTAGTTACGTCACGACATTTGCACAAAAAGGTCAAGACTTCTGACGAACAGTTCTCTGAATACGCCATAATTGTTTGTCAGCAGCAGCAGTTGTAGTCCAGTCTGAAAATATGTCCAAACCTAGAGCTGATTACCTAAAATGTTCATTTGTTGGTTGTATGAACGAACACAAGTGCCTGAACGGGACAGAAAGTACAGTCAACAACCGGGAAGGGGGTGGGGTCATGTGCATTCACAGCAAAAATCCACGTCAACCAAGTGTATTTTTGTCATTTCAAGTCAAAATATCTCATCACACTTAAAATAAGTCATAATCATCTAAAGAGTAACTTTTCAGTGAGATATAAGAACTTGTTTTTAGGCAATAGATCTTGAAAATCTAATTTCAAGAAATCATACCAAGATAATTTTCACTTGTTTCATTAGCAGATTTTTCTTTACTTAATTCTTTTTTTTTTTTTTTTTTTTTTCTTGATTTAAGCAAAAATATCTGCCAATGGAACAAGTGAAAATTATCTAGAAAAATACACTTTGTAAGATTTAGATTTTTTCCAGTGTTTAACCCTTTCATGCATAGTGGTCACTCCAGTGGACAGTTATTCTACAGCTGTTATCTTATATATTCATGGATTTTGTCGTTTTAATTCCATATCAGCCAACACAGTGGACGCTCATGCACCATCCTATACACTGTAATTCATACCGTTACTGTAACTTTGCTGTTCTTCATAAACCTGATCTGCAGTAACACGTTTGAGCGGAAATCAGTTGCTTATTATTACTATTATTATTATTAGACTGTAATTAACAGTTTGGGTTTTTTGTAGAATTTTTTTTTTTTTTTTTTTCGGTTAAAATGTGAGAAAACATCAGATTAGCTGCATTAAAAATGTTTTTATTTCATTCTTTTCACACAGTATATCAGTAAATATGTTTCTTGACTTCAAAAATGAAACGCATGGTTTCCAGCTGAGTGGACCTTTTTGCAACTCCATGAAAAATAAGTTCACAAAAAATTTTTAATCACATGTTTTTTTTAATGCCTAGAGGAATGAAAACACTCAGGAAAAAAAAGAATCTTGATTAAGGCTCTCATAATTTATGCATGAAAGGGTTAAAGGGCCAGCACTCAAAACTACTGTATCTTTCTGGTGTCATTCGTCAAAAATAGGGTTGAAGATGGACCTGTGGAGTTGAATTAATGAAGAATTCAGACCCAAGCAGAGCATTTACAGTTTATGTAGACCACAGGGAAATGTTTTAAAATGCATAATTCCATTTAAAAAAGCAAAATATCCCTCCTTTAATAAATAATTCATTGGTTATATGAAGCAGGGTCTGAAATGCTTTTACAACTTATTTTGTGTCACACATATTAACCCATAAAGACCCAGACATCCACCATCAACCTAAACCATCTACTGATCTAAACTGTTTAATAGCAATCAATCCCTGTAAATAATTGGTGTAAAATGAAGTTTTTCATCTTTTCATGATCATCAGATATGACCCATTTGGACGTTCAGAGGCCCCATAAGAACATGAAAACACCGGCATCTTCAACAACAATAATTCACCAGTAAAACCTATGAAGTTGGACCAATGACAGTGGATGGACACACTTGTTTTATGTTCAGTTATTGATAAATTTGCTGAGAAAGTCCCTTTTTCCTCAGTTTTCTCTGTTCTGACATAATGACCTTTTACCCTATAACACCAAACGTATCATATTTGATACGTGAGTTTTGAAGCCGTCTACATGTTCAGATAACGATTACACTGGTCAACAACACATTTATTGTTTAAGTTTTTTGAGCTGATTTAGGATAATTTTGGTGTGCTGAATCCAAAAAATCACATTAATTTTGCTCACTCAGGTCAACTTTCTGAACTATGCTACATATTGGCTTTTTAACATTTTTGCTTACATTTATGGGCATTTTCACATCATATGATACAAAATTCTGTCATATTTCTTGCAATAAACGAGTTCTGAAGATTTTACTTTTGCCAATTTATGATTAATGTTTTTTTTAATATTACAGGTGAATGAAATGGCTTCGACTAGAAGATCTTGCAAAAATAAGCCTGATGTATTCTGCTACATCTGCGGTGAATACACCATTGTACCTAACAGGAATCCTGTTAGAAAATGATTTTTTTTCTCTTAAAACCTATTTTGGGTGAGAACTATATAAAACATCAACTGATAAAGTCACAAAAATGTCATCAAGTTTGTGAGAAGATCAAATTTTTCAAAATCAAATTAGCAAAAAAAACCTGATTGAGAAAAACAGATGTCATTTTTGGATTTAGGGGTGCAAAATGGTCCTAATTCAGTTGAAAAAACCTAGACAACTTGCAAAAACATTTTTTTGTAACCCAGTATTTTTGCTGAAAAAGTCACCTTTTCTTCAGTTTTCTCCATTTTGATATAATAACCTTTGAATTTACTGAGTTTCTATGAACATCTATATTAAATATAGGAAATGAAATATAGAAAACATGATTAACAGTGAAAATTGCAAAATACAGAGGATAATATTATAATAACTGCTGATAAATCACTTAAGAAAGGTTAAATAGTGAGAAAAATTCAAGTAGTTCTGGGTCCTTATGGGTTAAAGCTAAGAGCAAAAACACACCATTAGTGGTAATATAATAAGTGGAATCACAGAGGCAGTTTTCAGAATTGTCACATCAATACCAAACAATAAAACATTTCAGTGTAACGTATCATAAACTACTGCTAAACCACTCATGTCAGCTCTCTTTCAGAACAAAAATGATCCTCTTTTTTTCCCCTGTTTAGATTCAGATTTTCACTGTCTCTCGTTCCAAGACTCAGGCTTTTGCTTGCAGCCTGTCCAGATGGTCAAACGAGAAGTCTCTTTAGCTCGCAAAAAAAAAAAGCCTGGAATCGTTTTGCTTCACTAACCAAGCAAACATATATCACTTTGCATGAATTTATAAGCTGGCGAGTATGGACAATCATGAGCATTGCGGGGCTCTACACAGTGAAGTGGTGATTCAACAACAAGTAGACATAGTGTAATTTTTAAAGTGGAGTACTTACTGCTGATCCATTTGGCATTCGGGTCATGAACCTTGAAGTCTTTTTTAAACAGGTCTCCGACAGTCACCTTGCTTTTGAGAGCCAGATGGTCATCCTCACCTGAAAAGAAAAAAAAAAGTTAAATTATGACGACCATATTACTATATTAGTGCAGCCTGAAGGCACCTTAAAGGAGCAGTATGTGATATTTTACTTCAAAATTCTCATATATGTGTGTTTAGAATAAAGAGATGATGCCAAAGATGCCAGTAAATGAGATTGTAGAGATATGAACTGAATTTATCAACACCAACAGGCCGGGAGATTTATGCAGCCACTAGAGGGAGTAGTGAGTCACTCTGCTGGTCTCCCATAGTGAGGACAACTAACACCAAAACATCAGAAAGTGACCAGATGGGATGAGAACCACAAAGAAACAACTTTTTGAGTCAAAGAAAATGAATCCAACATAAAAGCTAGAAGCACTTGTGCCTAAAAACAGAACTAAGCTAACAGAACTATAATGTAAACTAGGGCGGTAACTAACGACAATTCTATTCATCTATAGATTATTTTAATAACAAAACGATTCATCGGATAAACACAAAAGACTCAATTCTCAAAGATCGGTATTTAACCCAAAGCAATATAGGCTGCAGACAAGTCACTAATGATTACATCCTCACAATGGCTTCGGGTATAGTTAGCGAGCACTAGCCTGCGACCTAGACTTTTTATTTATTTATTTATTTATTAATTATCAGTATCCAGTGATAAGTATCCATTTACAAGCATAAAAAACAATGTGATTCACCCTTATATTTCCCTCTTAAGAACACTCAATCAAACAAAACAATGTTAACAATAATAACAATTCTGCAAGATCAAATTAAAAACAGAAAACAAACAAACAAACAAAACTAAGTAATAATATTAAATAAATAACTTAATTATAATTGTGTGTGTGTGTGCGCACGCATGCATGTGCATGCGTTTGCTAATTTCATATGTTTATGTCTACGTGTCTTCTGAATTGTTTACAGGTGTTGGGTTATATGATGTTGCTTCAGTTGTCTTTTAAATCTCGCTTTTGTTATGGCTAGAGACTAGCAAGATATAGTCTTCAACCAGCTCCGGTAGGTAACGTTAGTCTGGTAGGCCTGATAAACGGAGATGGATGAAAAGATTATAATTCTGACAAAAGTGTCTAACTAGCTAGTGGGCTAAAGTAATCGTGGCATGTATGCTATCTTTTTTTTTTTTTTATTTATTTGAAATGAAAATGTAAATTCACCAGCATATCAAAATTGGTAAAAAAAAAAAAAGAAAACAAATGTCATTCCAGTTTTTGTTGAGTCCAGGAGATGCACTTCACCAGCCCGTAAGAAAAACAAGTCCCCAAAATAAAAAAGCCTCGAATTACGGAACAAAGTTCGTTCGTCCTTGTATTGACCATTCTCCTTCAATATCCTAAATTTAACAGCAATTGCACTCAGGTAAACACAATGGATATACATTATCCTCCAAAGGATGATCTGGTTTGCACAGAACAAGCATAGCCAGATGGGGCTGAAATACTCACAAAAAAAAAAACAAAACACTCCGATACAACTTAATTAAAAATTGAACAATATATACGGAACTGTATATGGCATGTAGGCTAACTTAAGATAGGTTTATATTCCCAGTGGCCACGGCACAGCCGTTTGCCCAAAATGTAGTGGGATTTTGGCCATTATTTTCCCAATATTCAAGTTTTGTAACATTAACAGTGCACTAATGCCCTGTTTACACTATGTGGTATCGGCTCGACTTGACTTGACTCGACTCAGCTCAGCCTTTTTTGCGTTTCCATTATGAAAATGGACCTGGAATCTGGTACCCAGTACTACTTTTTTGGTGTCACCTCCACTGAGGTTCCAGGACTGGGGACCAGATACTAAAACGTGACATGTAAACACTGCAGACCACTGATTGGTCAGACAGTTGTCTCTGTGACCCGCCGTTTTACAAAAACAGATGCGGAAGTGGACAGTAAATATAGCGGTACATTAATCCACATGATAACAGCCCAAAACTACACCATGGTCGGTCAAGGAGATTCAGTCTTTGGTGGCTGACGTAAAAATTCAGACGAGACAACACGCAACGAGCGAGTTTATCAGCGACTCTCTTAGCAGACGACACGAAAGTAATGCGCTGTATCACTATGACAACCAGGTACTGTAAAGTCGGTAGTGTCTTGTAATGGAAACGGTCTCCAGGAATAATGAGTCGAGCCGAGCCGAGCCGGTTCCACGTAGTGGAAACACGGTATATGTTTCGGGCAAACAGGACTGCTGTGGCCTCTGGGAACATAATGGAAATCTTTAATAATCTGGCCAACATCCGAAACCTCAGCCATGCTGCTCTGTGTTTTCCTCTGCTGCACTACATAGCGTGCGGGCATGCCTCAATACTAACGTATTCACGACCCAATGAATCGACTGCCGAATTCATTGCCAACTCTTTTAACAATCAATTTTGATTGATTTAATCCATTCGTTGTTGCACTGCGTTGTTGTACTGTAAACTATCAGCTTACGAAACGTGAAGATTGTAAGACACAGCGTTATTTTGACTGTCAAAACAAGCAGGTATGACTTGGTTTGAAGAAGAAAACTTGATGAAACCATAATCCAGATGTATGTAAACAATGAGATTTATACTTTATGCAGTAAATGACACAACCTGTGGATGCATCGTGTTGATCTATTGGTGGTTTGTTGGAACATTAACACTACACAGAACCACTTTGATATCTCTGCCCACATGTTGTCTTTCTTGTTCATTCCTGCTAAAGTAACTGAATGAGTTTTTTCCGCCAACAAACTAAATCAAACATAACTATCTAAAGTAGGATACATTTTCTTCTGTAATTTATCATATATAAAAGGTAAATAAAGGATTTATTGAGGTAAGCACAGGAAACTATTGAACATTTGCATGGGATATTAACCCTTTCATGCATAGTGGTCACTCCAGTGGACAGTTATTCTCCAGCTGTTCTCTTGTATATTCATGGGTTTAGTTGTTTTAGTTCCATATCAACCAACACAGTGGACACTTACGCACCATCACATACACTGACATTCATACCATTACCATAACTTTGCTTCACTTGATAAACCTGATCTGCAGTGGCATGTTTGAGTGTAAATCAATTGCTAATAAAAATTGGGAATATGATAAAATGTGCGAAAACATCAGATTAGCTACATTAAAAATGTTTTGATTTTATAGTTTTCACACAGTATATCACTTTCTGATATTTGCATTCCTTCCTTCAAAAATTAACCCTTTCATGCATGAATTATGAGAACTAAGTCAATATTTTTTTCTTGAGTGATTTTATTCCTCTTTAAGCATGTGAGAAAAAATGCAATTGAGATTTTTTTAATGAACCTATTTTTCATAGAGTAACAAAAATGTCCACTCATACATTTCATTTCTGAAGCAAAGAAACATGTATTTAAAACACATAATCAGAAAGTGATATACTGTGTGAAAACTATGCAATAAAAACATTTTTAATGCAGCTAATCTGATGTTTTCTCAAATTTTAACATGCTCTAATACTAGTTATTACTCACTTCATGGAGATAATATACAAAAAAACAACTTTTTGTTGAAGAAAACTGTTAATTACCGTCTAATAACAATTAGTAATTGATTTACACTAAAACATGTTGCAGATCAGCATTATCTCCAACAGAAAAGTTACAGTAATGGTATGGATTGCAGTGTATGGTGTGGTGCATAAGTGTCCATTGTGCTGGATGATATGGAACTAAAACAACAAAATCCGTGAATATACAAGAGAACAGCTTGAGAATAACTGTCCACTGTAGTGACCGCTATGCATGAAAGGGTTAAATAACCAATTATTTTTTGGGGAAAATAATGGGTTATTGTTCTGTTTAAGGCAATTTTCTGACAAAATATTGGAACAAAACCTTCCCTTCACTCTTAACACAATCATTGGAGACAACGCCCAGGATAAAGCACAAAAAAACCAACCAAAAAACCCCCAAAAAACTAAAGATAAGAATACTTTCTTGCAACTTTTGACAACAGAGTACACTCTTTCGACACATTTTGATCTCCGGCTAAATCTTCCTGCAGGCTGTAGCTGTTCACCTTTCAAAGTATAAAGACGGAAAGAAAAAAACAAAACAACAACATGAGGAAAATAATAAAACACAGCATCACTTAACCTCCTCGGGGCTTTGATTAAGACTAGTGCAGCTTTCCATCATCAAAGCAGACGTGCATATTTAAAGCAGATGCCTCCTGCAATTCATTTCAGCCTAATTTCATCCATCAATGCTCATCATGTCATCACTGGCTCTATAATATGACTCATTTCACCTTCATACACACAGTGGGTGGATAAAAATACAAAATATGATGAGGCGCTTTGTTTCTAGTCACAGCATTGTCACCCTCACGTCCACGGTCCAATCTAAAGTGATTTTTAATGTTTAAGAGGGATTGAGTCTCTTTGACGTGACATGAGATTTGATGAACACACTACTGCTGTGTTTACTACTGTGATATGATGTATTTAATGCATTTTAAGTAGGGGTGTTAGAAAATATTGGTTCTGCAATACATCATATTTCATTTCACAATACTGTATCGATATCAAAATGTACTGTATCAATATTTTTAGGTATTTATTCAAATGCAGATATGGTGGAGGTTCATTTTTATACCGAGACGCAATAAACTGGAATTTGACCCCCTTAACATGCTCAAAAACTCACCAAATTTAGCACGTATGTCAGGTCTGGCAAAAAATTTTATAAAATGTAAAAATTAACCCCATAGATGCCAAAATGAGCTCTCTAGCGCCCCCTAGATACACAAAAACGGCCCTAGCAGCCAGTAGGAATGTCGTAGAAACATGAAACAAATGCCAAAATTTTTGTCTCATCAAGCCCGACAAATCATACACTGACACTCATGACCTAACTCCAACAGGAAGTTCAGAATTTGCCTTTCAAAATAAAAGGCTCAAATTGCAAATTTCCAGTAGGAACGTCGTAGACACACGAAACCAATGCCAAAAGTTCTGTTGCATTGAGCCTGACAAATCATGCACTGACACCTATGAGCTAACTCCAAAAGGAAGTTCGCAAAATGCCTTTCAAAATAAAATTTCTAAAACTAACTCGTTATTTTCTGTTTTTCTTTATTGTTTATATCTTATTTATTATTATTTAACACTGTTTTATTAAATAATGGTTATTTGAAGCATCCTAAAAGCACTTTTTACTAGGCCTGTAACGGTACACGTACCGAACCGAACCGTTTCGGTACACACCTGTTCGGTTCGGTACACAGCTGTACCGAAACGGCACAGTCTGTTGAGAAAAAGAAAAAGGAACAAAAGACATTGTTTGATGCGGAACGTTAAATACACGCAAGTTTCACACGGACATATTTAAGGACGCATACATTGACCCTAAATATGAAATAGCAGCTGATATAAGGTAAAAAAAATAAATAAATAAAAAAAAATATGATGAGAACCTGGAAGGAAGAGATTGGAGACCCTCCACCATCAGTACAGTCCAGTTTGGGATCACTTCAGGTCCCGGTGAAAGACAACAACGAGGAAAGAGACGGAGATAAGACGAACGCTGTGTGGCCCCTGGGAGCTACGGTAGTTCTAAAACACACTAACTGTCTGTATCTCTCTCTCACGCACGCTGTATACCAGAGGAATAGAAGTCGGAGTTGGACGTTGAAAGTATATAAAAATAAAGTTTCACTTTCGTTTCACGCCAGCGTTAGTTACGTTAGTTATGGACCGGACCACCCCCCCCCCCCCCCACACGCGCCCCCGGCTCCGACCAAAAAAAAAACAAAAACAAAAAAAACAACCAAACAAACAAATCATCCCCCAGACAAATCGCACCTTGCGTGTGCGCACACGCGCACACACACGCGCACACACACGAGTACACAAAGTGTTCTAAACAGTTTGTTAGCTGTCCTAAAATAAATAATTTGGTTCAGTTTGTTGTCAGTGTTGCTCTTCAGTTTGTTAAAACAGAATACCAGTTTACCCTCCTGTTAATGTTGCACTACATGCAGAATTTTTTTGTTGATATTTTTATGCAGAATGTGAACTGACAGAACTGTGATTAGATTTTTGTTGTTTGTTCAAAACTACCTGTCAGGGAAAAGTGTAATACTAATGTTTAAAATACATTTAGTAATATTAATAATTTATTTTATTTTCTATTTGATTTATAGTAGCAGAATTATATTATTCCTGTTTTTCTATATTCTATTGTGTCCAAAAATTGGGGGAAAAATGTTCAAAAATTCAAACGTATTAAAGATATTTTGAGGGGTTTTCTTTCTTCCCGTACCGAACCGAAAAAAACCGAACCGTGGCTTTGAAAACCGAAAACGTACCGAACCGAAAATTTTGTGTACCGTTACAGACCTACTTTTTACTGTCTGAGAGAGGCAGATGTTAGTTCCTTTGTTGGGATTGCACAAAAATAATGTGATGATGTTAGTTATTAACTAATAGCATATGAACATTTGAACAGGATCTTAAACTGTAATGTCTGTAAAACAGAATTTAAGTTTTAACACAGGAAAATGTTGTGATATAGCATTAGATCCTGTTGTGATCAAATAAAAATGTGTTTAGTATTTGTGCATATTTCTGGTGTAATTTAATTATTCCAGGAAAAAATCATTTAAAAAAAGAAACAAAACAAAAAAACTGCCTTTTTAACCCTTAGGGGTCTGCGCCTATTTTGGCCATTTTTGAAAACTTTTGATTTTGCCTTTATATACTATATAAATAGTGTTATGTGTGCAGCGATTAATACAAAGGATGAGATGTCGAAAACTAAACTGGTGTCAGTCTAAAGTTAGGTTTTCTCCACCTGATACATTTAAAAAAAAAAAAAAAAAAGCTTAATTTTCTCAGAAAGTTTGAGCTAGTTCATTAAAGCAGTGAATTTTTGCTTTTTTAAATGGAATTATGCATTTTAACCCTTAGGGGTCTGAGCCTATTTTGGCCATTTTTGAGTACTTTTGATTTTGCCTTTATATACTATATAAAGAAATGTTTACCATACCCATGTTTGGCATGTTTATTTATTTATTTATTTTTTTCAGCACTTCATCTATTTCGTCTGCCTATTATTTTTTTTTACTTTAACCTACCATATTTATATATCTTAAACTGCACCTGTCCAAATCTGTATATATTCAAATCCATATTTATTTATATATTTTTTATATTTATAACCATTGCACTACATTCACAACAAACCGTATTTGCACTCTCCTTTTAAACACTTTTTTACTCAAATTTATATGACTGTTTTTGTTTTACATTTATGTATATGTTTATGTGTATATTTTGCTGCTGACAACACTGTGAATTTCCCCATTGTAGGAACAAGAAAGGAATATCTTATCTTATCTTATCTTATCTTATCTTATATTATCAACACAAAAGGACAAAAAACACACAGAAAATATAAACTCCGATTTGAAAACGATGCTTAACGAACCTTTTCAAATACTTTAAAAGTTAATATTGATTCCAAATATTAGGTATATAAAATCAAAATTGTAATAAATTAAAACTACACTCAAATATTTGACTTAAAAGCATATCATTACATAGGTGTTTTCTCCCCCTCCCGGTTTCTGCATCCGGTTCAGGTGAGAGTCATCCTCACCCTTACCTTTAATACTAATGCAGCCTGTGAATTACAATCTGCAGATTCAGCCAGTTTTTTTCCATTTTGAAAAAGGACAAAAAATTACGAAGATATGGTAAGAAATATGATGCCCACCCCACCTCATTTTTATACTTCTTTTCACGTTCGTTTGCTCCGGTTACAAACCCTCATATCTCCGGTTGTATTTCGTCTATCAATGTCAAATAAAAAGTGGGAGAGTGTTTCAAGTCCACATTTTCTAATGCAATTGTCCCCAGTGGTCTACGTGACTTCGCTATGACGTGTTGAAAATGTCATGTGATTGAGTCACGGGGCTGTAACCATGGACCCCTAAGGGTTAACAGTGTCATGATATATCGTGATATATCATATTGTCATACTAGTATTGTGATTTGTACTGTATCGCCAGATTCTTGCCAATACACACCCCTAATTCTAAGACTGTGTATGTTCGTGTTGAAGCTGTTATTTAGCACGTTAGGGTGTGAAAGTTATTTTTAAGCACACATGAAAACATATTGGATAGTTAAAGAAAATATCTTTACATCTACAGGACAGGCTATGCTGAATTGAATGACGATTTAATGCTTTCTCATGTTGTAGAGCTGAAAATATGAAGCTGAAAAGAATTTTTTTTTTTTTTTTTTTTTTTTTGTGGTGAATTCCACTTCTCTGGTATTGCATGGTTTAGCTGCAAGTTTATAAGAAAAAAAACATCAAAAAAGAACAAAATGTGAAATGAACGAAAAAGTGGATTTCAATTTCAACTCCAAAAAAGCATTTCTTGCCTGAGTTGAAAAGCCTGCACATCAGCCATTAGTGCTATTATATGACACTATTACAACCTATTGAAGCCCAGTACAATAAAAAAAAAAGCTTTTAGGTGATTTTGATCCATAGGGTGAGATGAGCCACTCTGCCAGCACAAAAACACTGACATTTTGCATGTTTTAGCTGCCAGTGAAAGATAATTACATATATTTTTATCTCAGATGACAGATAAAAAATAATCATGCTGCACTACAGGGGGTTAGATTGATACTTTTTTTAGAAAGATAGTGGTTTCATAACATGTACAAATTGTACCTTTTAAAAGGAACGCTCAGGTTGTGCCGAGAGCTAAAACTTCTGATGTCAATCTCTGTGGTTGAAAATAGGTCTTGCTTTAAAACTTCTCCAAACCTGGGATGAAACAATAGTCTATCCCCAAACCAATGACAATGTCAGAAACAATAGGCTGAGATGGATGAAAAAAAACATACAAATTCTTTAAGAATGCATAAAGGACTATGAAAGAGTAAAAACTTACATTAAGTTAATAGTTTTTAATAACTGTTAATCTTGGTCGAGCCCCTCTGGTTTGAGGAAACAACATAACACGATATAATGTCAGTGATTTTCACCAGTAATGGTTTGTTTTAACTCTATAAAACATGACGTGATATCACTGACTAGGGCTGCACGATTCTGGCAAAAATGTGAATCACGATTTTTTTTGCTTAGAATTGAGATCACGATTCTCTGGCACGATTGTTTTCATAAAATGTTTATTGCGCTGCTGTCATGGAAAATGGGTTCTTTTACCTCTGATTCGCATCTTTCATATCACTCCGCAAGTAGTCTGGTCACTTATGGTCCTGGTTGCTAAGCGACGTCAACTGATCTGTGAAAGTTTGCAGTGCAAAGAAACTTCCCAGCTGGCACAATGGAAGTTTTTTAACATAAAATTTTTGGAGAGGGTGAGAACTTTTGATTCTTGGTTAAAGGCCGAGTTATCCTCACCGGCAAAGAAAAGAAAAGAAGAACAGTGCAGAAGTCAGAGAAGGGAACATGAAAAGACACTTGGATCTGGACGACAGAAAAGAAGACCGACATGAGATTAACACCGCCGAATGCGAACCTTTATTGGGCACGAGTTCAGGTGGGTGAGTCGCCACTACCACTGGGGTTTTCATCCATTTCACTCTTTTTACCGCAGACGTTCCTTCACTGTAATTCACTCTTTCCTCACTCAACTGCAGCCGACAGCAGCAGGCTCACGTGTTGTAAAGACGCTTTACCATTGGTTGAGGGAAGAGGCGGTGGCAGTTCTGCATTTGTGGGCATTTGTTTGTAATGCAACCTGTGAAATAAAATGCTGAAGAACTGTCCAGGTTTAGAAATGAGATTGCGTACATGTGTGAATTGAGTAGGGATGGGAATCGAGAACTGGTTCTTTTTGAGAACCGGATCCTAGTAGCTCGATTCCTTGGAATCGTTTGCCTGCCTGCTTAATGATTCTGCTTATCGATTCCGCCTTCGTTGCACATGCACGATGACGTCACACGTACGCTGCATTGTTTTGGTCAGAACATAGCCAACATGGCGTTGAGGCAGAAACGGTCTAAACAGACGACACCAGGTCCACTTACTTGGAACACTTGCAAAGCTTCCATGTCTTCAAAAGGGTGGAATCCCTCCAATATGTTCAAACATTTGTCCAAAGCATGTGATTCATTTACAGGAATGTCACGTATTTGATACGGTACTTAGCGGCGCTCGTGAATGTAGCGGCAGAGTGAACGCTGGGCCCAGTTCTGGTTCCGGTGTGGGCAACAAACGTCGTACCCCTCAAATACAAGTTTCCGAAGGTAGGGGAAAGGAAATGAGGTGCACAGCAATGGGAGACGGGCTGAGTCGAACCGGTCCCACGTAGTGGAAATGCGGCAATAGAGGAATTAGTAAAGCGTCTTTAGTTTCACTTTCACTGTACACCCCCCCCTCCCCCCAACCGGGCCCGGCATCATCTGTTATTATTATTTGTACATACTGTATATAGTTGGCTTCCTGATAAAACCTGCTAAGTGACATTTTTGGTTGGGAATGAAAACCTGCTATCTCCCCTATTATAGCTTCAAATTCCAGTGTCCTGTGAAAGTTGTTTACATTCCATCATAAGTACCAACATTAAAGGACCAGATATTTTTTGTCATATTTCACAGTTTCCTGTTATATAAACAGTCTTTTGTTTCTCCTGTAAAATTTGCCAAAAGTCACAGAGCAGGTTTTATCAGGAAGCCAACGATATATTTTCTGTGCAGAGATGGAAATATAAAAGACAGTTGATGCAAAAACACCCGTTTGTACTCTCTTATTCCCTCACCCAATGAGAATCGATAAGGAATCGGATCCATAAGCAAAATCGATAATGGAATCAGAATCATTAAATTCTTATTGATTCCCATCCCTAGACTCAAGATCACAATCTTTAAACCATTAATCGTGCAGCTCTATCACTGACACACCCTACGCATATGCAGTTCGGATGGCTGTAACTCTTTCACTGTTTAAGTGGAAAAATTCCAACAGTTTCTGAAACTTGAGATGTTGCGCTTTACAGGTTTTATTGGGTCATTAAGGTCATTTCACTGTCTACGCACCGTCTGTTTGTTTTCTTTTCAAGACAGTATGAATACTCAGTGTAAAACTGCACATTGTCATGTCAAAATTCACAATATTATCAGAGGCAATATATATTGCCCACCTCTATTTACAATTAAGTATTGCAATATATTGCAGAACCAATATTTTCTAACACCCCTAGTCTTGTATGAGGTCCACTGCACTGGATTACAAATAGCTTGGTGCCTTTTTCTATCATACTGGGTTAAAACACACTAACAAAGATGTGGAATGGACTAAACTGTGCTACCTGTAGTATCTGAAACATGTTAACCATCTGTTTTTTTCTCTGCAGTCCTTAAAAAGCACCTGTTTCTCCATAGATGAGTTTGCAGCCCAGCAAAAATGGGGGGAAAAAAAATTAAACCATCAAGTCTAAATGGATTTTGCTTTCAAAGTGATTTTAAGAGTCAGTGCTCCCGATGAACCAGCTCCTACTGATTTTTTTTCCATCATAAAATCACCACGTTTGAAGCAATTTTGGACTAAACATGAAAAACACAATTTGAGCAGATATGTTGGACAGTAGTCGCTTTTCCATTGACCCTGAAATTGCGCAAATATAACTTGTGCATAAAAATTTACCTAATGGAAAAATGGCAATTTTGCCAAGTCTCATTTTTCGATTAAAAGTTTTTCCACTGGCAAGAGGTGGTTTTTTGGGCGTAGCGCAAATGGTATTTCACGCGAAACTGTAATGGAAAGACCTTTTTTCGCAACTAGAGTCAGGTGAATTAAAAAACTGATGTTAACGTATGTTATAACAAGCAAAGAAGAAGAAGAAACATGTCGCAGTATGAGTGGACACACCAGGAAACCCGATCATTTTTTAATTTAGTACGAGATAGAGGGGTAATATATAATAATAATGAATATATCTGTAAATCAACACCATATTTACATTCATCGTCATGTTTATGGAATGACTTCTTGTGTCATCTCACGATAATAAATAAACAAAATCATCGTATTTATGATTTAACCCTCCGGTATCCCGTCCAGCAAGACACTTACTAAGCACCAAGTGTGCCTTTTTCGCACACTTGTGGAATAATGTCAAAAAAAATGTCTATACAGTTTGTTTTTAATTCTTTTACACTTTTTTCTATTTCATCAACTTGAGCCGTAAATACGAATACCAAATACTCAATAATTGTCACATTTTTTAACCCTTTAAATGCCGTGTTTATAATGTAAACAAACCATTTTTTTGGATGCAAAAAACACAAAAAATGTTTTTTTTTTTCAATATACTACATAAAAAGTGGATCACATATTATTTGATTTTTTCATCCTGGCATATGTCAATGATTAACTCCAACATTTGTTAATTTGCATTATTATTTTTTCGCTAGGTCAAATGTTCATAAATACTAGCATCTGTCACGAAGTGTGTGTAAAATGCACACCTATAAATCAAACTATTAAATATTATATATTGATTTATTTTTCTGCTCTAATTTGATTTTATTTTTGTAAATCAAGGTCAGCCCTAATCATACATATCAAATAATCATTCATTTTAGATTTTTTTAACCCTTTAAATGATCTCTTTTCATTATGATGTTACTACATTTTTTGATGAAAAAAAACACAAAATATGTTGTTGGGTTTTTTTTTTCAAAATACTACATAAAAATTGGATTACATATTATTTGATTTTTGCAGCCTGGCATATGTCAATGATTAACAGCAACATTAACAACAATAATAAATTAATTTAGACCCTCACCTCTCAAATGAAGCCCAGATATCAGTAAAAGCAGGATTTATGCCTTAATAGCTTGCGGATCAAAAACAGTGGTTATAATGGAAGAAATAGTGCGTTTTAGGCACACTTGGGAGACAGATGCTAGTCTTGTAATTTTCTTTTGTTTACTATGTGCAAATTTTAGTTGGTGGCTAGAATTTTACATGAACAACTTTTGAATTCTAACCTTATTTAAATTGTGAAGAATAATATGACATTTATTAACACAAAATGCAAAGTGTGCCTAAAAAGCGCACCTGGATACCGGAGGGTTAATAGAAAAAACAACATTACGCACTTCTGTTTTTTCAACATTTAATAAATACTGGTAAAGTTTTGTGCAGATATCCAATGGTAAAGCGACTAGTCTCACAGGCAATAAGTGAAAACGACTAAACCAGCAGCAACAGAAGCACAAAGAAGACGTCTCCTCAGCACATCCTGACTGTGACCACATCTGCTAATTTGAATCTGACACATGCTTTGATCCTTGCGCCGCAGCTGTCGCAGAACTCGTCTTTAGAAAGCAGATGGGAGGAAAAATAGGAGGTTCATGCAGAGGCTGGCAAATGGTGACACAAGCGACATTAAACATCTTCCTCTTGTCATGCTAATACCCTCACATAACTCACCATGGAGAAGGGGAAAAAAAAAAAAAACGGCTTAACTTCAACTATTGGATCAGAACAACTGCTGTGGATTTAAGGGACTGAGATCAGACAGAAAATAAGAAAGAAAAGCAATATTTAATAATGGGTCAAATGCCCCGAGAGGATTTCAAAATGGGAATATCACGAGAGACGTTTAACTCAATATTTGTTTCCACAGCTGTTTTAATTTAGAAAGTTTCATAGTAGAGGTGACTTTTTCTGGAAGAAAATGAAAGCAGGTGCAGTTTACTGAAATCGGTTTTGCTGAAAAAAGAAAAAAAAAAAAAAAAGTGCAAAGGTAAGGTATCTGTCAAATCATGTCAAAGTTAAATTATCAGAATGAATTAAACATTTTTCAAGCGTAAACAAAAACTGAGTTCACCTTTGCTTTTTTTTTTTTTTTTTTTTAAACTAATCAAAGTCTTTACATTGCAAGAACACAACAATGGCTTGCATCATTCTTCAAACTTGTGTGCTATGTGAAGCATATTGTGCCTAACAGATGGACAGCCAAAAAACTGATCCTTAGTTTCTTCCCAATTTCTTCATGGGGGACAAAAAACACCTTTGGAGGCATCTGCTCAGTGCATCACTTGAGTTTTGAATGTGATTATCGCTGTCATCAAACTGTTTATAGGCAGCAGGGAAACGTAATAGTGTGCATAATTTGTAGCCTCCCATCAGATGGTGAGGTTTAGAGGGGATAAATAGTGATTTTATAACCAGTCTGGATTGAAAACAAACACACTTCATCTGGAAATATGGAGTGCTAAAATTCTGAGAGGCTGCATTTAAATTTGCAATTTTTATTCTTTTCTTCTGCCATTTCCTCTAGTTAAGAGCGTCTTTATCTCGCCCTCACAGAGTACTGCGATCATAGGCAAAAACTCTGAATTAGTCTGAAGTAAAAGCGCTCAGCCTCAGCGGGGTCAGCTCCCATAAGCAGTTTATATGCTAATTTGTCTTGACCTTTTTTTTTCCAGTACAATGCAATGACACAGACGTTTCTGATCGAGCATGTGAACCTGGTGAGTTAAAGCATAATGTGATGTCTCTATATGTCAAACAGAGTGTGTGCAGTGCTTAATACAAAGAATGAGATGTCGAAAACTAAACCGGTGTCAGTCTAAAGCAGGGGTGTCAAACTCCTTTTCGTTCAGGGGCCACATTCAGCCCAAATTGATCTCAAGTGGGCCAGACCAGTAAAACAATAGCATAATAACCTATAAATAATGTCGACTCCAAATTTTTCTCTTTGTTTTAGTGCAATCAAAAATAAATTATAAAAATATGTACATTTGCAAAATGATGTGAATAACCTGAAAAACTGAAATTTCTTAAGAAAAATAAGTGCAATTTTAACAATATTACCCCTCAATTTACCATTTATACATGCATATATATTACGGATTGGATCTACAAAGGCACAAAATGTTTAATAACAGGAAGAATAATTAATAATTAAAATTTCACTTTCAAAATTTCAGGTTTTTCACGTTTTATTGTTAAAGAATAGTGTGTAAATATTAATATCTTCATCATTTAATGTAAGTTTTTACACTAAAACAAAGAGAAAAATTTGGAGTTGTCCTTACTTATTTATAGATGAAATGTAATATGTTTTTCACATGAAACTAAGAAAATTTGGAGTCATTATTTATAGGTTATTATGTTATTATTTTAGTTGAGATCACATTGGTCTGTATGTGGAACCTGAACAAAAACCGACTACGACATCCTTGATTGTTAATATCTTAAATGTAATTTTTGCTGATTCATCCCGTGGGCCGGATTGGACCCTTTGGCGGGCCACATTTGGCCCCCGGGCCGCATGTTTGACTTCCCTGGTCTAAAGTTAGGTTTCCTCCACCTGATAGATAAAAAAAAAAAAAACGGCTGAATTTTCTCAGAAAGTTCGAGCTAGTTCATTAAAGGAGTGATATTTCGCTTTTTTAAATGGATTCATGCATTTTAACCCTTACTTGTGATTTTGCCTTTATATACTATAAAAAGAAATGTTTACTGTACCCATGTTTGGCATTTCATGTTTTCTTTTCTGTCTATTTTAGTCACATGATACACACAGGAGTTAGTACTTAATTGCATAACCATTGTTTTTGATGACTTTTGATGGGCTAATCATTTTTTCCACAACTGTTAACAGGACAAATATGATTGTTCCATTGGGAGTTATTATCAATTCAATTCAGCTGAGTTTTTTTTTGTATAAAGGCAATCATAATACATCAATTTTGTTAGAGGTGGCAAAACTACACACATTTTTTCGTCAAGCAGAAGTACAAAAACTTGCATACTTGTCATGTTTGACATCTAATGACTGCTACACCGGGGGATTGTCATTTTTTGTCATATTGTCGAATACATTACTCCTTAGGGGTCTGAGCCTATTTTGGGCATTTTTGAGTACTTTTGATTTTGCCTTTATATACTATACAAAGAAATGTTTATTGTACCCATGTTTGGTATCTTTTTTTTTTTTGCAGCACAACTTCATCTATCTCATCTGCCTATTATTTTTTCCCTTTAACCTACTACAGGGGTTGGACAAAATAATGGAAACACCTTAAAAAATCAACAAAATATAATTTAATATGGTGTAGGTCTGCCTTTTGCGGCAATTACAGCCTCAATTCTCCGAGGTATTGATTCATACAACTTGTGAATTGTTTCCAAAGGAATTTTAAGCCATTCTTCAGTTAGAATACCCTCCAACTCTTTTAGAGATGATGGCGGTGGAAATCAACGTCTTACTTGAATCTCTAAAACTGATCATAAATGCTCAATAATGTTGAGGTCTGGGGACTGTGCCGGCCATACGAGATGCTAAACTTCATTAGAATGTTCCTCATGCCATTCTTTAACAATTCTAGCTGTATGGATTGGGGCATTATCATCCTGAGGTGAAGGTGTTTCCATTATTTTGTCCAACCCCTGTATATCAACACAAAAGGACAAAAAACACACAAAAAATATAAAAAACAATTTGAAAAATGTATATAATTGATTGCATAAATAACACAAAGATGCTTAATGAACCTTTTCAAAGACTTTAAAAGTGAATACTGGTATTAAATATTACGTATATAAAATCAAAATTGTAATAAATTAAAACTATACTCAAATATTTGACATAAAAGCATATCTTTACATAGGCGTTTTCTCCGGTTTTCTCATACACCCCCCCACCCACCCACAGTTCCGTATCCGGTTCAGGTGGGGGTCATTCTCACCCTTACCTGTAATGCTAATGCAGTCTGTGAATTAGAATCTGCAGATTCAGCCAGTTTTATCATTTTGAAACAGGACAAAAAACAACGCAAATATGGTCAGAAATAACCCCCCCCCCAACCACCTCATTTTCATACTTTTATTCACGTTTGTTTGCTTCGGTTTCAAACTGTCATATCTCTGGTTGTATTTGCTCTATCAACACAAAATAAAAAGTGGGAGAGTATTTCAAGTCTGCACTTTCAAATGCAATTATCCCCAGTGGTCTACAGGACTGACTTCTGACGCTACGACGGGTTGAAAATGTCATATGATTCAGTCACGGGGCCATGACTGTGGACCCCTAAGGGTTAAAACATTTCCCTGTGGTCTACCTTAACTGTAAATGCTATGCTTGGGTCTGAATTCTTCATTAATTAACCCATAAAGACCCATTTCTACTTTTGTGACAGTTCCCAAATGAATTTTCCCTCTATTTCACCTTTCTAAAGCAATTTATCACCATTTATTTTAATATTATCATCTGCATTCAGCATGTTTCAGTGTAACTCATGTATTTTCTTATATTTCACTTATTGATCATGTAGAAGTTCAATAAAGCTCAGAGTAAATTCAAAGAAAAAAGAAAAGGTTTGCAAAGATATCAATAATTGAGTGTAAAAACAAGTATTTCCATCCACTGTCATTTATCAAACTCCATGGGTTTTACTGGTGAATCACCCTTTATAGTGCCCTATTAAGGGTTACTAGATTTGTTTGTAAATGCCATATATAAGTGATTTTGAGGAATTTTATCACTTTTGCCATTTTTGCTTTATATTTTGCTGGTGGCACTATCTCTCTGAGCCTCTAAACGTCCAAATGGGTCATATCTGATGACCATGAACAGATGACAAACTGCATTTTACACCAGTTATTTAAATGGATTGATAGGATTAGTGGATCAACAGGTATTAAACAGTTCAGATCGGTCACCAGTGGATGTTTGGGTCTTTATGGGTTAAATAATAATGAACAGAAAATGACTGTTTTCAGTCATATTCATAATTAAGTGTGGTGTGTAAATATCAGGAACAGAAAACAATGCTCTGATTGCTGTAATTACTCAGTAGCAGGTGTCGTGTAAAATTTAATACCGCATTTGGGAGACATCTTTGGTCCTTTTGATGCTCTTCCACACTGTACTCTGGCATGTTGAATTTTTATCTCTGTAATCCCTAATCTATCTATATAGTGGAGCAGGGGTGTCAAACTCATTTTAGCTAGGGGGCCACATTCAACCCGATTTGATCTCAAGTGGGCCGAACCAGTAAAGTAATAACAGTAAAAAAAGTAAGATTCTATTATGATCAGGTTTACGTCTAGAAAGTTTCCTTAAAAATCTGAATAACATGAACTACTTGAATTGTCTTAAGAAAAACAAGTGCAATTTTAACAATATTATACCTCAGTTTATCAGTTTATCATTTACACATGTGCATTACAATCGCACAAAACATTTAGTAACAAGGAGAATATTGGTAAAATTGCATTTACTTTTCTTAAGACATTTGTTCATATTTGTTCAGGTTATTCACATTTTTTTTGTAAATGTATAGTTTGGTAATGTAAACATTTCATCATGTAATTTTACTTTTGTTTACACCAAAAAACAAAGAAAATTTAGGGTTGTCATTATTTATAAGTTATTATGATAATATTTTACTGGTCTGACCCACTTGAAATCTAATTGGACTGTATGTGTCAGTATGTGGAACTTGAATTAAAATGATTCTGACACCACTGATTGTTGATATCTTCAGTGTAATTTTTGCAGTTTTTCACAAATTCATCCTGCGGGCCAGATCGGATCCTTTGGCGGGCCAGATTTGGCCCCCGGGCCGCATGTTTGACACCTGTGTAGTGGAGCTTCATCAAGTAAATGCACATAGAGTCAAGTCAAAGTCGGAGATCGAGCAGAATTCGAGCCGCATAAAGTGTTCGTTCATACACAAAATAAACACTGAGTTGATATTAGAGATCGACCGATATGGGTTTTTCAGGGCCGATACCGATACTGATTATTAGTAGTTAGAGGAGGCCGATAACCGATATTTGGAGCTGATATTCATTTGCAGTAAAAGTGTAAAAATTGGCGTGAAAAATTTTGAATAATGCAACCACTGAACTTCGTTTAAATGGCTAAAGCATGTTTATTTAATCAAACAAATAGAATGGTATATAATAGCTCCAGAAGTGCATGGATTTCCTAGACTCAGAAGCATCTCTTATAAAGTTGAATAAAAGCTTCAATAAATAGCTCCCTGAAATTTTTCCACAGTAAATAAAGTAAAATTTCAATATAACTGTAATGACTTATCTTTGTTTTAAGTTTAAACACAACAAAAATACAGGGAGACTCTTGTAAACTCTTGGGCCACATGCTGACATCTGCTCAACGCATCATGCTTCATTTATTACAGCATTTGGGAAGCCTTTAGTTGATTTCATTATTAAATTTTATATTTCACCATGCGATAGCATGGACCGTGTCTTTCAAAACTATGTTGCTACATTATTAATGATTAATATGACAAAAGCTACATAAAAAAGTATAATAGTGGCTATGAGTGCAGTTAAACTCCTGACGGAACACTAACAGCCTTTAGGGATTTAATGAGCACACACAGGATTTAAAATGTTCCACCATGTTCAGATAAATCACTTCTGAATTTGACTCTCTGTCATCTTCACTTTAATTTTCAGATCATAGGAGTAGAAAGCTCACAGCAACATTAGTAGTTGTGAGTTGTAGAGTTCTTCATGTGACTTTAACGCAAACACACACTATTACATTACATACCAAGACAGCCTCATCCCAAATAGTCAGAAATCAACGCATGCGGTCAGAGCCCCATAGCGGCACTATTTGACGCAGGGGGTACTCCTTCCACGTCGGATTTCGACACGGAAGGAGTACACACCGCGGAGAGGGAAAGTTTTCTCGTGTGAGAAGCTCCGGAGAGAAAACACATGTGTCAAAGGTAAACGCAGACAACTCTTCTGAAACTGTAATAAACATCCCTGTGCTCTACATCTCACAACTACTACTAATGTTTCAGAATAATGTCAGAGCAGAGTAAACATTAGCGACCATTTTTATTTGCCCAAAAATAGGTTGGGTTTTAGCTATACAGGGTGGGGAAACAAATTTACAATATTTTGAGGCAGGGATTGAAAGACAGTGTATGACCAATTAGTTTATTAAAAGTCATGAGAATTTATTTGCCACAAGAAAATTGACATAATAGAAAATGTTTTTATTCTATGTGTCCTCCTTCTTTCTCAATAACTGCCTTCACACGCTTCCTGAAACTTGCGCAAGTGTTCCTCAAATATTCGGGTGACAACTTCTCCCATTCTTCTTTAATAGTATCTTCCAGACTTTCTCGTAATAGTTTTGCTCATAGTCATTCTCTTCTTTCCATTATAAACAGTCTTTATGGACACTCCAACTATTTTTGAAATCTCCTTTGGTGTGACGAGTGCATTCAGCAAATCACACACTCTTTGACGTTTGCTTTCCTGATTACTCATATGGGCAAAAGTTTCTGAAAAGGTATGGATAATAGTGTTAGGTATGATTATGACATCAATATATGTTTGGTTTCAAAACAACTGACGAAGTGCCTGCTGAGAAAAAACAACTAAATGTTCATTGTAAATTTTGCTTCCCCACCCTGTACACCTTCCCTTTTTACCATATTTAGAAGATTATTCTAGTCATGTTAGAGCCCGCCTTTTTGGCTTTGTCCATGATAGGGTAAAATTTACTGGTCTCTATCTAGACTGGACAGCATACATACATATGCAACTATTTCCCAGTATTAACTCTTTCCCCGCCATTGACGAGATATTCCGTCAATTGCTTCCCAACGCTTCCCCGCCAATGACGAGATTTTCCGTCAATCCGTGTTTTCACTGTTATACTGTAGTTGGAGGTGTTGTGGATCATGTGAATTACTTTCCTTAGTCCAAAAACAAACAATTAAGCAGCTTTTTCGGAAAAATGACGGGCCGGGTTTAACGTTTTTGCACTGGAGTCTCCGTATCCCATGGCAACGCATCCAGCGGCAGTCACTGAATGAGGAAATGAAGACTGCAGGAACCGCGCGCAGTTTCAAAAGCCTTAAAGATGATTATGGAGACAGAGTCTGACAATTCAATATATGATGGAGCTACAGAAGAACCATTTAGAGACAGGAACGGAGAAACAGAAGGTCAGGGAGACGGACACGGAACACGGGAAACAAGGAGCGGCTCAGGTCCGACACGGAGGTGCGGGTGGGGGGGGCGGGGGCACAGAGCGACACGGAGAAAATGACAGACAGGAGGAAGAGAAAAGAGACATTTGTAGAGGACATTCAAGGAGAAGACAGACATACAGACATGGGACAAAACAAAGGAAAGCTAGTCTGCATCTGTTAGAGTGAGTTCAGATTCAGACTGAGGACACAGAACATATTCAGCTGTAGAATGTCAACAGGACACAGGGAAGACACTGTTGGATTTGGCTTTTGTATGAAATAAATAAATACATATATTCATACAGAGATAAATAACTAGATGTCCATATAATTATTTACAGATCAAACACAGCAGCTGGTCCAACAGGAGGACCTGGTGCAGCCAAAGGCCAGAAATCTACAGTATTTAGTGCATTTGTTTCTTTTTTTCTTGAAAATGAGGAATATTGAGGTGTTTATATCCAAAAGCTAAACTACTATGTGTTAGACTTATAACTGATGTATGTAAATGTGCAAAGTTTAGAAGGAACCTGGTGCTTTACAAGATGTTCGGTCTAAAGTTTGGTGTGGATTCCCCTAACATTTTGTGGAATGATGGGATATCTTAGAGCTGTTTGTTACTATTATTGCTGTTATTATTATTTTATTTTGTGATTTTGAAGACAGTGTTACTGTTGGTAAATAAGAAAGAGTCAAAAATGTAAATAGGAAATCAGTTTTCTCTTGAAAATCAATATCTTTGAAAAAAAATGCAATTTTCTCAGCTTTTTGCTCAAAATTCAGTTTTTTTCCTGAAAATGACCAATATTCAAATGTTTATATCTCACGAACGAATAAAGATAGAATAAAATAGTTTTTTGTGTTTAAAAGTTGAAGTTCTGTTCTTTCTTTTGATGTATTCAGTGTTCACATACTCCTAACACAACATTTTCAGTGAGCCTCCAAAGATTAGTGAAAATGACCAAAACGGCTGGCGCTGGCTACCAACTCACTGGAAAATGCTCTGGCGGGGAAAGAGTTAATTTATCACATATAAATATGTAACTTTTTCCTAGAATATGTAGATTTTTTTCCCAGAATGTCCAAAATTTTCCACTCACGTGTATTTTTTTTTTTTTTTTGTCCACCACGTTTTGAAAACTTTCCAGTGGCGCACGTTATTTTATAGTCAGCTACTCTGATGCAATCTTCATATTACACTAAGAATAACCTCTGGCATGCAAATGAATACAGGTTAAATACTTATGAATGCAAATTGAATACTTTTGATTAAAATACTGGTTTCTGGCACCACACGAGTGTAACTACTGCCAACATCATCTCACATCTCCTTTGTCTGAGTACCGATACCAGGATTATGCCGCTCAGGGATCTCTCCGAAACAGTCATCTAAATGCATCATGCGTATACGACTCCTCGATCACTGTTGTGACATGGTTTCCCATTCCTAAGACCATTACGGGTATCAACAGTTGTCTAAAACCTTCTACAAAGGCAAGGTATGGTTGATTGGGTGCCGCTTCCCTTTGCCGCCTTCCTTCCCTCAACATCCTGATTGCTTGGTCATGGAGGTCTTGTGGAAATCATTGCATCTTCAGTAAACATCACAAACACATGAATTTGGCTGCATTTTCATAGACCAGGCTGTGCATGTACAAAAACAAACATGATCCACTGCTCAAAGCCTTGTCGTTTAGCCACAAAACACCAACTGGCCATATGATTACTACTGTCACATGGACATGGACCAGTGCGAACACAACGATTTGAATCACAACCAACAGTATTTGAGTTATTTATTCATATATTTTAGAATTTGTTGTAAGTTTAATTGCAGAAAGCATCTCAAATTACCGAGAAAAAACATCAAAGATGAATAAATACCTTTTATTTCTTGAGTATATAATTTTATATTATATGGGAATGGTCTTTCCAGTGTAGCAAGTGCTTCTCATTTTCATACTTTTATTCATGTTTGTTTGCTCCGAGTTCAAATTGTCATATCTCCGGCAAGGTTATAATAGTTTTGGATTTTTCATTATAGTTTAGTTTTATTTAGTTTTGACTTTTTTTCCTCTAATTCAGTTAGTTTTAATTAGTTTTTTAGAGCAGGTTTACTAGTGTTTGTTAGTTTTCGTTATTTTCTAAATGCTTAGTTTCAGTTTAGTTTTAGTTTCTTTATATCTGTTATCTTCTTCACCATTGAATTCAGGACAGGACTCTGCTGCTTTCTCCCACCTTTAGTCTGCATGTTTCCAGGTAGAATGGGGACCAGAAGATGACTAAACGACAAGTGACAAGAAGTGGCGGACTGTTAAATATCATATGGTGTCATCGGCTAAAATTGCTTGAGGGAAATAAATGGATTTTATATCAATCCAACATTCACAAAGATGAAAATGAGAGGAATTTTATCCAGAATTTGTATACGTTTTAGTTAGTTTTGTAAACACACAATACAGTTTCAGTTAGTTAACGTTTTTTCTTTAAATTCTAGTTTTTATTTATTTCAGTTAACGAAAATGTTTTAACAATTCTAGTTTTCGTCATTTCGTTAGTTTTCTTTATTGATAATAACCTTGATCTCTGGTTGTATTTGCTCTATCAATATCAAATAAAAAGTGGGACAGTGTTTCAAGTCCGCACTTTCGAATGCAGTGGTCTATGTGACTGACTCCTGATGCTATGACGTGTTGAAAGTGTCATGTGATTCAGTCACGGCGCCATGACTGCGGACCTCTAACGGTTAAGTTCACAAAAGTAATAAAGTCATGTTATGTCCTCCAATAACACACAAAGGTTGAATAATTGAGTTTTACAGTATTTCTGTGAGTGACCTATAAAGGGTTAACTCACAGAAAAGCCCTATGTAATAGGTATGAAATAACCAATATCCGATTATATGATTTGGTCATATTGCCCTATCTGGCTACTTAAATAAAAGTAACATCAGTAAAACGGTGGACAAATGAGCTTGTAGGCATGTAGTGGTCTAATACGCCACATTAGCACTCATTCTGACCTTTTAAGCGGGTACCGTATTGACCGTTATGTGACGAATTACACCGAATAAGGTCGATTTCATTATAATATTCAGTGTTTCTGCTATTCAGCTTCTCGACACTACAGGAATCTCAGGCCCCATCCCTATAAGTGAAGTTTACAGTAAAAAAAAAAGACAGTGCGGGTATCGGAATAGTGATAACATAACAGGAGATGTTGGGGTTTGAGGAAATGACTTGCTGTTAAACACACCTGTGGCTAAAATACATCAACACTGGTTCCACTGGTTGTATTTTGATGCACTGCAATAACATAGTGAGACAGTGAGTCACAGTTTCTGAAAGCTGTCAGGCAGAATGACATCTGTCAGTCTGAAAAAAATACTTCTGTACCAATAGTGAACATCTGAACCAGTGATATTGATGTAGAGAACAGAGCAGCCCCTTAGTAATACGGAGCTATCAGTTACAACAGACACAGGTTGTCAAAAAAAAGGGAAAAGGAGACCTGAATTCAGTGTATATTTGTGTGTCTGCATGTGTGAGACAAAGTGCTTGTCAGAAGCAGTTAGACACTGGCTGGCCAGTCTGGCAGAGAAACATCCATCAACAAACCCCCATAACACAGTACAAATAACATGCTACCTCATAACTCTTAACATGAGCTACACTGCTAAGAACAGGGTCCCTTTGTTTCAGAAACATTCGTCCTAGATGTGTAATTACAGGAAAAATAAGTTGTTTTCAATGACTGTTGGATTTTGCATTTTAATAGAGAAACTCTCCCTAAAGTACTTGAATACTGTTCTAATTCATTTACATTGCGGAGAAATGCTTCATTACATTGATTTCTTGTCTTAAAGCAAAAAGAAAACATTGTAGGATAGCCCTGGAAGCATACCTGGAAGGGCGTGGATCACATATGTATGGAAGAGGATTAGGGCCACTGGAATATATATATATATTATTCTGAAAAAAAAAGTCAGAATTCTGAGAAAGAAGTTAGAATTCTGACTTGAATCTCAGAATTCTGACTGTTTGAAATATTTTTTTTAATAATTGTTTTGAGATTAAAGTCAGAATTCTGAGAAAAAAAGTCTGGATTCTGGCTTTCTTCTTGGAATTGTGACTTTAACCCTTTTTTTTCCTCTTGTATATAACATTGGATTTTGTTGTTTTAGTTCCATATCAGCCAACACAGTGTACACCTATGCACCATCCCATACACTGACATTTATACCATTACTGTAACTGTGCTGTTTTAGATAAACCTGATCTGCACTAACATTTTTGAGTATAAATCAATTGTTTTTGGTAAAACAAAAAGGTTTTTTTTTTTGTGCATATTATCTACATGAAGTAAGTAATAACTAGCATTAGAATATGTTAAAATGTGAGAAAACATCAGATTAGCAGGATTAAAAGGTTTTTATTTCATTGTTTTTATCTCACTTTTTGATGTTGGGTTTTAAACACATGTTTCTTTACTTCAAAAATTAAATGCATGGACATTTTTGTAACTACATGAAAAAACTCAATAGCAATTTTTTTTTCCACGCCTAAGGAGGAATAAAAACACTCAAGAAAAAAAATCTTGTCAAAGTTTCTCATAATTCATGCATGAAAGGGTTAATCGCAGAATTCTGACTGTTTGAAATATTTTTTTTTAATTATTTTATTATTATTATTATTTCATTGTTATTAGATTAAAGTCAGAATTCTAAGAAAAAAAGTCTGGATTCTGGCTTTTTTCTCAGAATTCTGACTTTAATCTCAGAATTCTGCCTTCCTTTTTTTCTCATTATATATATATGTATATATATATATATATATATATATATATATATATATTTAGTTTTTTATAGTTGTATTTAATAAAAGATTTAAAAAAAAATCTGGTTGCAAGAAATCTGGCATACACAATAGTTCACTCCAATAATTAACATAATGAATGTGTTAAATCTTGTTAAAAGTAGCTCAAAATAGCCCAAATGTAAAAGCATTCCTAGTTATTGTATGTGTTTATTCATTAAAACTTCAGAAAAAACTACTTTCCTTAAAGTAGCTACAGAAAATTAATAAATAAAAAATTTATATATTTGACTTTTGAGAGTCCAGGGATTCAATTAACAATCCACGCTGAATGTCATAACCCTGGAAAGGAGCAGAATAAATTGCGTTTGCACAAACTGTTGTCCTTCAGAAATGATTTATGGAGATGCACCATCCTCACCCTCATGTCAGTTATTCTGCGTGCTTAATTGACGCTAACAGACTTTTAGAAATGCATTGGATGAGACCAGAGCATATTATGATATCCTATGATATCCTCTAAAATACCACATATCCTGTAGAAACGCCTCTTATTACCAGCAGCCTTCTGGGGGCCGGTGAGTTGCTGCGAGGGCTCGGCTTGTGTCAAGACTTGGAGCGGAACAGTAGTTCTGACTGAGCTCACAGGGAGGCAATGGATTAGGGCGAGGCACAGGCTGCATCCACCACCTGCCCCATCTACACTTTCTGTCCGACTCCCGCTGGTCCACCTTGTTCCGAGGCGCAACATTAGCGGCTCAAGTTCATCTGAGTCCAAAATAAACAGCTAGGGAGGTGACGAGGCTTTTTAGGGCTCGCTGCTTTGACACCTGCCGCCTACGCTAGCGATACCACAGCTCTGACACCTGTCTATATTTCTTAGGCTTATAAGCAAGCGCTAAGTGTCATTTTCTAATGTCTGACCCTGATTTGCTATCCTCAAAGACATTACATGAAATCGACTGTGACAGCAAAACATAAACAAAGCCACGGCGATTACCGTCTTTGGAAGTGAATTACAGGGCACGGCGATAGGGAGTTATATTGACTGATGTGGAGCTGGCGAAGCATAAAACATCAAGAAATAGTACAAATCTGAATAAAAACAGATGGCCTGTTGATTGCATTTTCATGTAAATGCGTGAATAGAAAACCTGAAGGTCACCTTCAAATGAAACGAGGAATTTAAAAGTCCAAAATGCGAGTGAAAAGAAAAAAAAATAGTGACTAAGTGAAGGCGACAGATGGAGATTGAAGCCGTGAAGAAAGCGGTGTCGCACAAGTCGACTTCAACGAGGTTTACTGACCTTCACTAAATGTGGCTGATACAGCAAGAGTGACCAGGCAGAAGCTGAATGGTATATTACTGTGCGTATGTGCGAGTTGTTACATCAGAGGGTGGTACGCACACACTGAGACATGAGTTATTCTTTGCATTGTTAGGCATGAGATTGATTGTGAAACTAATGGGCATGTCCGTGCATAATAATAGCCTTGTAAACACTGCGATGTGTGCCATATAGCGTCGCTGGCTCCTCCCCGTTGTCTTGCGCCACGTACCTGGTGTCAACAGGATGACGGAGGTGACGATCAGCGAGCAGATGACCAGAATGACAAGAAGGGCGATCGCTATTCCCTTCCAGTTCCTCTGCGGAGGGTTACTGCCCACCAGCTCCTAGAAAGGGAAAAAAAAAAGAGAGAGAGAGAGAGAGAGAGAGGAAGAAAAAGACATGGTCAGAAACAGTAAACAGACTAGTGTGAGAGGGAATCAGTATGTTTTTATGAAGACGGCATGAAAAAGAAATGAAAGTAAATTGACAGCGCAGCAGATAAGAACAAAGCAGAATAGAGATATCTCACCAGACTAAAGTAAGTGAAAGAATAAAAAAAAAAAAAAAAAAAAGAATCACAGGAAATATAAATTGAAAATTCAGAAAGAAAAGATGTGTGGGGGGGTGTCAGTCAAGGACGATCGTGAGCCAGAGTCACAGCCTTTCTGCTCTCAAGGAGACATGCAGCAGCAGCAGCAGCAGGAGGAGGAGGAGGGGGAGAATTCTTAATGAGCCGAGCATCAGCGGCCATCACCCGCAAACGAATGTGACAGATAAAAATGGAGCCTACGACACGTCGCTGAATTGCATGCTTGACAACAGTGCAGGGAGAAGCTTTGGGCTTGGGAAAATGAGTTTGAGTTATGAGCAACCTTGAGGCAATTCCTTCTTTGTTTTGGATGACCGACAAACGTAGGAACAAATGAACTTATTGCGGTTTAATATTGTTTTAAAGGAAAACGGATTTTAAAAAAATAGCATGAAAGTCAAAGCATCAATGCAGGATATATATATATATATATGTAAAAGAAAAAGAAAAGAAAAGCAGTAACCAGGAAAGCGGGCTTCTTGTTCATTCCCAAATCCAATAATATGCTGAGGAAATGCATTTGACACATAGTGGTGTGCAGCAAGTGGCTAGGTTCAGCGTAAAATTTAATGAGCAAAAGTTTCACAATATATTATGGTAACAATTCAAGACAGTCCAGTCAGCAGCTGCTGACAACTCTGAATGTGGTTGGAACTTACAGTACGGAGCTAGATTAGCTCAACCTTATCTTAATAGCGTCCAAAATAATGTCTTCTGCAAAAAGGAAAAAGTTTGTTCTATGACAATATTGCCAAAGTGTCAATTTAATTGTGAAATATTATTTTAATTTAGATAGTTGAATTCTTAAGTTTAATCACATATTAGTCAGTATTAGTATTAGTCAGGATTAGTTAGGATTCCTTTGTGTCACTAGAGTTCTTAGGATAGGTCACATCTTGGTCAACATACGAAACTGACAGATTTATGATCACAGGACTTAGGTTTTACCTTAGGCCAGGGGTGTCAAACTCATGTTAGTTCAGGGGCCACATACAGCCCAATATGACCTGAAATGGGCCGAACGATTAAAATAATAACAATAATACATAAATAATATCAATTCCAAAATTTGTATGTCTAATTTCTATGTTTTAGGGTGAAAACAGTATAATTACTGTATACTATCAAAATTTTTATACCCACAAAGTATCCTTTAAAAAATGTGGAAAAACATGAACCATGACCAAAATGATTTTTTTTTCTTCTTCTCATTTTCACGTTCATTACAACTTACAGATCACAGTGGGTCTACAAATACACAAAACGTTTAATAACAGACAGAATATTGGTACAATTACTCTTAATTCTCTTAAGACATTTCAAGTTGTTCATATTTGTTCAGGTTTTTCACATTTTTTGTAAACGGCTAGTCTGTAAATGTTAACATTTTTGTGTAATTTTACTTTCTTTTTTTACACTAAAACAAAGAGAAAAATTTGTAGTTTTCATTATTTATAGTTTATTATGACAGTCTTTTACTGGTCTGACCCACTTTAGATGGAACTGAACTAAATTTATTTTAACATCCTTGATTGTTAATATCTTCAGTGTAATTTTTGCATTTCACTAATTCATCCCGCGGGCCGGATTGGACCCATTGGCGGGCCGGTTTTGGCCCCTGGGCCGCATGTTTGACACCCCTGCCTTAGGCACACTTTTAAATACATATGCACAGAGACGATCGTAAACCAAATAAAAATACGTTGAGTTTTTGTGCATATTTCTGGTGGAATTCCATTCTTTCAGGAAATAATCTTTTAAAAAAGAAACAAAACCAATATAAAAACTGCCGTTTAACAATATCTCAATATATCATGATATATTGTGTTATATCGTATCGTGATCATAGTATTGTGATTTGTATCATATCGACAGACTCTTGTACACTCAATACACACCCCTAACCAAAATCACCAACAAATCAACGCTTTGTATCCACAGACTGTGTCACTCACTGAATAAAGTCTAAAGCTTACTGTTTACACACACGTGTTATTATGGAAACACCAGATCTTCTTCTTCAAACTAAAACTCATACCTGGTTATTTTGACAGTCATGCAAAATAACAGTGTCTTATGCCACGTTTCCACTACCGGCTCGACTTGACTCGGCCTTTTTGCATTTCCATTAAATAAAAGAACCTGGAATCTGATACCTGGAACTATTCTTTTTAGTACTCACAGTTCATATTAGGGATCTAAACAATTAACGGCATCTCCCCGCTCCTGGAGATCCATTCCCATGCTGAAACCTCGCTCCATCATGTCAGTGATACAAAGTCAGAAATACCCATTTCTTCTAAAGTGATCCATTTATTTAATTTAATTTCTCTGCAGAATTTATTTAGTTCTACTCCAAAAAATATCATTGCCTGTACTGTATCTGATGGTACAATAAATCAATCATTAAGGAATATGACATGCGTTTTTCATGAAGTATTTAAAAAAATATTTAGCTTTTATTCTTATAGACCCTATCGAAACAGAAATTCAGGTTCTCAAGAAAATCATCACTTATCAATTAATCATTAATAAGTTGACAAGGTCTACCAACTAATGATTAATGAATTAATCAATCATTTGCACCCCTAATGGTAACACCAGATTTTCTTCTTCAAACTAAAACCCATAGCTGGTTATTTTGACAGTAGTGCAAAATAACACCCTGTCTTATGCTACGTTTCCACTGTGTGATACCGGCTCGACTTGACTCAGCCTTTTTGCATTTCCATTATGTGAAACAACCTGGAATCTGGTACCCGGTACTATTTTTTTAGTACTCACAGTTCACATTAGGGATCTAAACAATTAACGGCATCTCCCGCTCCTGGAGATCCATTCCCTTGCTGAAATCTCACTCCATCATGTCAGTGATGCAAAGTCAGAAATGTCCATTTCTTCTAAACTGCCCCTCTTCAGATCCATTTATTTTATTTAATTTCTCTGCAGAATTTATTTAGCTCTACTCAATAAATGTCATTGCCTGTACTGTATCCCATGGCACAATAAATCAGTCATTAAGGAATATGACATGCTTTTTTCATGAAGTATATAAACAATATTTAGCTTTTATTCTTATAGACCCCACTGAAAGAAAAATTCAGGTTCTCAGGAAAATCGCTAGTTATCAATTAATCCATCGACAAGGTCATTAATGAATTACTCAATCATTTGCATCCCTAGTTCATATCTCATATTTCAATGGTATCTTTCGCAGAACTTCCGAACTCTTTATACTAAACACTGTAGTGATAGTTTCAGGTATTTTCCTATGTAGAAACACTACATATAGCACTTTTACAATGTATTTAATGATATATAAAAATGACAGTTACTTCTCTCTGCTCACTGCTATGCATAGGTTAATAATTGGTAAAACAGTGTTGACAAGACTGAGACTGAATTCAAATCATATGGCAAATGATTGATGGATAAATTATACACTTAATAAACTGAACTGCCATGATGAGTGACATAGTGTAATAATTCACAGATTTCCAACAAACAAACCAAGCCAGTTGAACATATTGCTTCATATTCTGTATCCAACATGATAAAAAATAATGGCATTAGAGGCATGCTTTAACCCATAAAGACCCAATGCTATTTTTGTAGCAGTTCCTAAATGAATTTTTCTCTATATTTAAACTTTCTTAAAGGGGTCATATTTTGCTAAACCCACTTTTATTAGTCTTTGGTTCATTTATTTGAGTATTTGGACCCTAATAGTTCAAAAAGTTTGAATTTGAACCCTCCAGATGCTGCAAAGCTATCTTTATATTCATTTTGACAAAAATCGAGTGGATTTCTACAACCTGTTTCAATTCCTGCTTAATTTGTTACATTTTAAAACTAGTTACGTCACAACATTTGCACATATAAGGTCGAGACTTCTGACGAACATTTCTCCGAGTATGACATAATTGTTTATCAGCAGCAGCGATTGTAGTCCATATGGAAACTATGTCAAAAGTTTGAGCCAGTTATCTAAAATGTTCAGTTGTTGGTTGTATTAACGAACACAAGTGGCTGAACAGGACAGAGCAGCACAGTCAACAACCTGGGGGTTGGGGGGGGTCATGTGCATTTAAAGGGCCAGCGCTCAAAATGACCTTCCTGGTGTCATTACTCAGAAATAGGGTTGAAGATGGACCTGTGGAGTTGAATTAATGAAGAATTCTGACCCAAGCATAGCATTTACATTTTATGTAAAAATGTTTTAAAATGCATAACTCCATTTAAAAAAGCAAAATATTACTCCTCTACGTGATTTATCAACCTTGATTGTAATATTATCCTTCTTATTTTGTGTTTGTTCAGTGTAAATCATCTACAGGGTGTCCCATAAGTCTCCATACATAGGAGACTTAATACATTCCATACATATATGGTTCTAACATGTATTTCTTTATATTTCTTCTTTATAATTCTTCAGCAGACACACATTGAAATGTGTTCCCGACAAAATGGCAGTCATATAGAGCATATTATATAAATAAAAATGGTTTATGTCAAGAAACGTTTATTTTTCCTATGTATGGAGACTTATGGGACACCCTGTATTTTCCTATATTTGATTTACTAATCATGTAGATGTTCATAAAATCTCAGATTAAAGTTGATTAAAGTATCAGAAACAGATAAAACTGAAGAAAAAGTGACTTTTCTGCAAAATCTATCAATAACAGAACAAATTTTGCCATGGGTGCAAGAAGGCAGTAATTTTTACAAGTCCTGTCTTACATTTTACAGAACGTATATAATTAAATAAAAATAAAACCCAAAAAGGATACATCACTGACTGTTATATAATGCACATTTTACTTTTTAAACGTAGCAGCTTCTTTTGGAAACAATTATGCAGATATTTGACAAAAGATAAATAAACAGGCTGCAATATACGAGTACTTATAATTATAGTCCTTTATTTCTGAATTCCATCAAGTCAGATTTTACCCATATAGACCCAGTCTTACTTTTGTGGCAGTTCCTGAATATTTTTTTCTCTATATTAAAGTTTTCTCAAGTGATTTATCACAATTTATTATGACATAATCCTCTGTATTTTGTATTTTTTTCAGTGAACATCAGGTATTTTCCTTCATTTAATTTACTGATCATGTAGATCAGGGGTGTCAAACTCGTTTGAGTTCAGGGGCCACATACAGACTAATATGTTATAAAGTGGGCCGAACCAGTAAAATAATATAAATAATAGGATAAGAACTGATAAATAATGTCGACACCAAAGTTTTCTCTATGTTTTTGAGTGAAAAAAGTCAAATTCCATAATGAAAATGTTTATATCTACAAACTCTACTTGAACATAACATGAACAAATATGAGCAACCCAAAATTTCTAAAGAAAAATAAGTGCAATTTTAGTAATATTGCACTTTAGTTTATCATTTATACATGTGCATCATAACTTACAGATCACAGTGGATCTACAAATACACAAAACATGTAGTAACAGGTAGAATATTGGTAAAATTCTACATCTCTAAAGACATTTCAGGTTATTGAAATTATTTGTAAAAGGCTAGTCTGTAAATGTAATTTTTTTTTTTTGTAATTTTACTTTTTTCTATGCTAAAACAAAGACAGAAATTTGTGGTTTTCTTTATTTATAGGTTATTATGATGGTGTTTTGCTGGTCTGACTCACTTTAGATTGAACTGACCTAAAATGATTTTAACACCATTGATTGTCAATATCTTCAGTGTAATTTTTGCATTTCACAAATTCATCCCAGGGGACAGATTGGACCCTTTGGCGGGCCGGTTTTGGCCCCCGGGCCACATGTTTGACACCAGTGATGTAGATGTTTATAAAAGCTCATATTAAAGTTGAAGGATATTATATCAGACACAGAGACAACTGAAGAAACAGTGACTTTTTCAGCAAAGATATCATTAACTGAACATAAACCCAGTGTCTCCATCCACTGTCATTGATCCAACTCCATTGGCTTTACTGGTGAATCAATGTTACAGAACATGACGGTATTTCCACATTCACTACAGAGCCTCTGAACGCCCAAATGGGTCATATATGATGACCATGAAAAGACGACAAACTGCATTTTGCACCAATTATTCACATGTATTGATAGGATTAGTGGATAAACAGGTATTAAACAGTTTAGATCAGAAGATTTTTTGTGTCACCAATGGCTGCTTGGGTTAAAAGTGATGAATAAAATCTGAGAATACATTACCAAACATAATACCACTGCAGATATAAGAATGTGTGCATTCTCCAGTTGGGAAAATTTAACATGAAAAATCAGCAATATACTTTCCCACCTCACACTCTAATCCGTCTGGCGAACACGAAGACAAAGGGCAGCAGATCCACAAACAGAAAAACTCCACAGGAAGCATGCAAAGCCCAAACTGTTACTGAAGGATTAACAAGTTACTAATTAGTTTATAGAGGATAAAAAGAACGAAGCAGACCATGTGCTTCGGGGACCTGTGGCTGTGGTGCTAATGAATAAACGACGAGGCTTTAATGACGGTGAATGGCTGAGCTATGAAGCAAACCTTTTAGTGACCTTATTCCCACCTTAATTGAAAAGAGCCCATGACATCATTAGCCTGCAGATAAGCACAATTGGGACTATTTACCACACTGCCCATTACATGCATTCATTAGAACAGGAACAAGTTAAATATATATGGCTACACTCATGTCGAGACAACACCAAACACAGTAATAAATAAATAAATAGAGAGGCCGTTATTTGGTTTTGCTTTCTGAATAATGTGACTGTTTTGTTACATTGGAAGCCTTAGAAAAGTTTCAACTCGAAGAAGCCCCTATGAATAAAAATTAATAATACTTCTACAGCCGTAGCGTGAAATTTAGAAAAAAAATAAGGCCTAATTAAAAAGAGTCAGAAAACAGAGCAACTTGAAATCAATACCTGTGAAGGCAGAATATTTATGTAATAACACTCGGCGCTAAATTAAAGAATAAATACGGCTGTGCCACGCGCAGATCTATAAACATATGCCGCACACATGCTCTGTAATGACTGATCTTATTGAGCTGAGATCTGATACAACACAATGATGCAGGTTAGGAGCTGAGACTGCACAATGGGATTTATTTTCTCTAATTTTGTGCTGAGCGATCTCTCTGGCACAATCTGTTTTTTTTTTTTCCTCCTACAGAAATGAAAATCTTACCAGAGTTTTTTAACTTTTTTTTTCTTTTTCCAATGAGTGTCACTGCTGATTGTTGGGGTCAATACATTATGTAACTGCAGAGAAAATGGAGTGGGATTTTACAGTTGCTCTGCAGAGAGTCGCTACTTACATGCAATAACAGGATATAAAACAGGCAAGACAGAACACTCAAACTGTGTAATGCACAATAAAAGAGAAGACAGAAATCCCTACGCAATGCTGAGCAATGACTGTAGCGATGACTGTTCGTTATTATATGTGCAGATCTGAAACTGGGCATGATTCCATCACAGCATCTCTGGCGACTTAAATTTAACAACCTTATCTGTCTTTGTGTGGGTGTATGGATTCACATGCTGAAACAACAGTAGATCTTCTGTTGGATGAGCTACAGTATGTCTCATAATGCGTGCTACAAAATGGATTTGATAAAAAGTAAAAGGGCTCATTTAAATGTCTGGGTAATTTTGTGAAATCGTCAGTTACACAACATGGCTAATTGGGAACGAAATCACGGCACGTCTTAGACAAACATCTCAATCCCCAGTGAAAAAGTAGTAGCTCTAAAACCACCTTATTCTATGTTTTCAAGGACAATTCATCAAAAACTAGCGACCTATCTACTTCAGTAGACAGTCCGTACTCTGAGCTTCACCGCCTCGGACAAGTAAGAAGTACAAAAGTTAAGCGAACTGTATGGACAAAGTAAATGTTGATCTTTTCTGCTGTAGAAGAAGCCAAGTAATGGACAGACGCTTTAAATCAGCACCAGTTGAAATAGCTTCATTTCCAGTATGTCTCATAATGCGTGCTACAAAAATGGATTCGATAAAAGTAAAAGGACTCATTTAAAAATCTGGGTAATTTTGTGAAATTATCAGTTACACAACACGGCTAATTGGGAACAAAATCGCGGCATGTCTTAGACCAAGGGTGTCAAATTCATGTTAGTTCAGGGGCCACATACAGCCCAATATGATTTGCAGTGGGCCAGATCATTAAAATAATAACATAATAATACATAAATAATATCAATTCCAAAATTTGTATGTCTAATTTTTGTTTTAGAGTGAAAAAAGTAAACAAAATTTCTACATCTACAAACTATCTTTTAAAAAATATGGAAAAACATGACCCATGACCAAAATGATATTTATTAAGAAAAAAAGTGCAATTTTAACAATTTATGCCATTATTTGGCCTTAGCTTCTCATTTTTACATTTTCATTACAACGTACAGATCACAGTGGATCTACAAATGCACAAAATATTTAATAACAGACAGAATATTGGTAAAATTACTCTTAAATTCTCTTAAGACATTTCAGGTTGTTCATATTTGTTCAGGTTTTTCACATTTTTTGTAAAAGGCTAGTCTGTAAATGTTAACATTTGTGTAATTTTACTTTTTTTACACTAAAAGATAAAAAAAAATATGTGGTTTTCGTTATTTATACATTATTACGATAGTATTTTACTGGTCTGACCCACTTTAGATGGAATTGAACTACATTTATTTTGACATCCTTGATTGTTAATATCTTCAGTGTAATTTTTTGTATTTTACTAATTCATCCCAGGGGCCGGATTGGACCCTTTGGCGGGCCGGTTTTGGCCCCCAGGCCACATGTTTGACACCCCTGTCTTAGACAAACATCTCAATCCCCAGTGAAAAAGTAGTAGCTCTAAAACCTCCTTATTCTATGTTTTCAAGGACAATTCATCAAAAACTAGCGACCTATCTACTTCAGGAGACAGTCTGTACTCTGAGCTTCACCGCCTCGGACAAGAAAAAAGTACAAAAGTTAAGCGAACTGTCCGGACAAAGTAAATGTTGATCTCTTCCGCTGTAGAAGAAGCCAAGAGATGGACAGACGCTTTAAATCGGCACCACTCGAAATAGCTTCATTTATCTTCTCTTCACATTCTGCTACAGTAATATCCAGCATGTTAATACATCTATAGCACGCTTAAAATGATTGAAGAGTCAATGTCAAATAGCATTTCCATATAGATCAGCTCTCTGCAGGAACATATTGACATTGGAAACTCTCCAAATAAACAAATACAAATCCTTTGAAGCTCCCTGCCAGAAAGAGAATAAGGAACATCCATTGCATACCTTGTTGGGGGGGTGAAGCACATAGATAACTGAACCACAAATAGACTATTAAAAAAAAAAGAGTAGGCGAAGAAAACCTCACCACGAAGTTCACGTTTTTGGGCTCAGGGGGATACAGCGATAATCAGACTGGATAAGGGTGCAGACAACCTTGCCTAACCTTCCTGATCACACCTCTCTGATCTGTAATTATAATAATGATTGGACTAATTAGCCAGACCTGATGTGTTAAAATAAGCACAGACTCATTGCAACTGAAAATTAGACCCAAAGCTGCAAGATCTGGGAAATTAATGAATAAGATGTTGGGAGGCTGCAGGTAATTTCACAGACAAGAATGAACTAAAAACAAGACACGTGTAGAAAATATGAATATGATACTTTTCGTTCTTATAGGGGTTCTTAAGGTGGATTCACACCTACTTTGTTGGGACCAGAGTTCGTTTCCCCAGAAAGTCCAGACTTTTTTTTTTAGCTGTGAATACAAACATGCGACCTCTGATTCGAATCAAACAAGCGGACCGAGACCACCTCTTCCAAACTGACTCAGGGCTGGTTCATTTCTGGTGTGAATATAACCAGCCTCAAGCCAAAACAAACCGAGGAACCATGAGCCTTTTTGTGCTTGACGAGCCACCGTAGCCGCTGGAAGTAGCCGAGCTATTTGCTGCATCCATGAATGAGCTGTGGACAAATGTGGAGCAATGAGGAGATTGAATGTCTCATTGACATTTGGTCAGACGTCCATATTACGAAACTGGGACCGAATTAGTTATTTTTTGACAGTTAACATTATTTTTGTAAATTTTTGTCTGTAAAAACAGAATACATATTCCGAAAATGATAACTGCACGTAGGCATCTCCATGTTTGTTTTCATCAACACCGGCCATCTCTGATTCACCCCACCGCCGACTTTTCTATTCAACGTTCGTCACATGCGTGCTTCTGTTTACTCATTTTGGTCCACTAGCAAAAGGTGCAATGAGAACGCGATGCGACCCAAACAAACAAAAAACAGTCTGCATTCGATCTAAATCAAATAAGTAGGGATGCACCGATACCACTTTTTTCCAGACCGAGTACGAGTACTTACATTTGAGTACTAATAATAATAATAATAAGAAACTTTATTTGTATAGCACCTTTCATACAGAAATTGTAGCCCAAAGTGCTTCACATTGATTGAAAAAATACAATATTAAAATACATTATGATTTGATTATACATCAAGAAATAAAATGAAATTTGAGAGAAATACAATAAAATAAAAATAAATATAAAAACAGCGCACATTAAAATATTTGATTATGCATAGAATTTTTGAAGTGCAAGAAATAAGATGAAATTTGAAATACAATAAAATAAAAAATAAAAACAGAAATACAATAAAATAAAATAAAAATAAAAACCGCACATTCCTGGTACTTGCCGATACCGAGTACCGATACGAGTACTTAATAATCCCATTCCAGTTCTTAGTTCCTTTTGTAAATGTGCTTTATTGTCGTTGTCATTAGTCTGACTGGAAAAAAGTGCTGCTACTGACATTTAATATGTTGCAATGAGCATTTCTCAATTAATCCACCAGGGGGCGCCGGTCTGAATTAACCATACTGGACAAATACCTCGAAGAAGAGTAAAGTTTTTTGAGAAGAAGAAGAAGAAGAAAGTCAGTAATAACAAACATGGAGATGACAGAGGTAACACTAATGTGATACTAATATTGCAGCGTTTTCACTGGTAAGGTTTAAAAGTTTAGCTTCAGCAGGAAGAGAAAAGAGAAATGAGTGATAAGTTTTGTTTTCACTTCTGTTGGCGGCGGTCCGCACCGCTCCGTACTCCCGCTGGTATTCTCATTCTGTTTATGCATCCGCGAGCACCTGGAAAACGGATGGAATGTACACAGAGGACGGACAGAACGCTGCGTCCGTATCTGTCTGTGTCTTTAACGTTACTTGCAGTCAGCGTTACTTTTATCGTCGTCATTTATTTTGAAAAATCTCCACACTCTTCACACTCCCCACACATTATTCCTTCTCCTCGTACCTGCTGCACTGAACTGTGAATGTCACACAGCCGTAAGTGGTATCGGTGCATTTGTATCAGATGTCTTTTACGAGTACGAGTACACACACTGAGTATTGGAGCCAAAGCCGATACTTGGATCGGTATCGGTTCATGCCTACAAATAACCAGAACAAAGTGTGAATACAGCTTTACAGTGTTGGTATTCCAAACTCTAAACAGCAGGAGGAAGTCACGTACCAGAACACACACATGATCAAAACCAGCAACAAATTAATAACATGTATCTACACACCCCAGATAGCAAAGAGATACTGGGATGGATCTGGAACAGAATCGCACCCCGACTCGGCCCGAAACCGTTTGGCAGATCCGTCCCGGTGTCCAAACGCACATCAGGCCAAAACAGGTACTGCTCTGCGAAATGAATCTTCTGCAGAAACGGTCCAGCTCTGGCCCAGCTCCGTTCAATCACATCTAGAATATACACAAGAATTATGTTGGCCCAGATTTGTATTACGATTCTGGTCCAGATCAGCATTACAACTTTGAAAATCAGTCTTGGTTGTGTGATGGGAGACTGTTCTGGGCCGAATCCATAAACCAGCACAACTCCGGAATTGCTAGAGAGAGCTGAAAGACGGATCAGATGCAGATTTGGTCCAAAGTAAGAAAACGGATGTAAGCAATGAACGGATGTAGAGGCTTTAATGCGGATCCGGCCCAAAGGTAATTGCTATCTGGGACTGAATCACTCACTGAGTAAATTATAAAGCTCATTGTTTACACACATCTGCCCAGATAGCAAAGAGATACTGGGACGGAGCTGGAACAGAATCGCACCCCGACTCGGCCCGAAACCATGTGGCAGATCCATCCCGGTGTCCAAATGCAAATCGGGCCAAAACAGGTCCTGCTCCGCGAAATGGATTTTCTACAGAAACGGTCCAGCTCTGGCCCAGCTCCGTTCAATCACATCTAGAATATACACAAGAATTATGTTGGCCCAGATTTTTCATTACAATTCTGGTCCAGATCAGCATTACAACTTTGAAAATCCGTCTTGGTTGTGTGATGGGAAACTGTTCTGGGCCGAATCCGTAAACCAGCAAAACTCCGGAATTGCTAAAAAGAGCTGAAAGACGGATCAGATGTAGATTTGGTCCAAAGTCAGAAAACGGACAAAGGTAATTGCTATCTGGGTGTATAATGGTAACATCAGATTTTCTTCTTCAACATAAAACGCATTTCTGTTTCAGTTGCTTTGGTTGTTGTGCTGTTGTGATAGTTTACATTATAGCTCTGTTAGCTTAGCTCTGTTTTCAGACAGAAAACAGCCACAGTAAAACCACAAATCCTCTCTGTTTTCTGTACAGTTTGTGTTGTCAATAGCTGAACTAAAGATCTGTTTGCGATCATCCAAACAAGGTCAGAACTGTCACAGTTTAGTCTGAACCGTAGATCAACAAACAGCAACTTAGAAAAGATAATAACATCACATAATAACTTTGTACTTTCATGAAACTTCATAATCAAACACTGCTATTTCTCCATTCTTTTCATTTAGAGCCGTGTCAAATGGTGAAAACAACAACAGTGCTTCTAGCTTTTATTACAGAATCACCATCTTCGACTCTAAAAGTTGTTTATTTCTGACATTTTGGTTAAAGGGCCCGTGGCGTTGATGATACAGGGTGACACAAAAAAACGGGAACTTTTTAACAATCCAATAAAACCAAGAGTGATGGAAGAAAAATATTTTATTCATAGTAATGAAACCTTGAAACCTTAAAACATGCCATTTAAGAAACAATGATGGAATTTTCATTTTTTAAAAATGACTTCCTGTAGATGGCGTCCTCCTTCACGAATGCATTCTTGAAATCTGCTGTTGAGATTCCTCATTGACCGCTGCAACATCTCAGCTGGGATACTGCGAATTTCATCCTGAATTCTCTGTTTTAACTCATCCAGAGTTCTTGGTCGAGTCGTGTACACTTTACTCTTGAGATAGCCCCACAAGAAAAAATCACAAACGGACAAATCTGGTGATCTAGGGGGCCAGGGAACGTTACCGAATCTTGAGATCACACGGTTACCGAACAATTCTCGCACAGCCGCCAATGGTTACTAAAATGGGGGTGTGTTTACTTGCTCAAGGTCACTGCCACTTGCTCATGTCTGCCAATACCCACTTCAAAAATTCCCGTTTTTTTGGGTCACCCTGTAATTTAAAAAAAATGAAAATTCCATCATTGTTTCTTAAATGGCATGTTTTAAGGTTTCAATTACTATGAATAAAATATTTTTCTTCCATCACTCTTGGTTTTATTGGATTGTTAAAAAGTTCCCGTTTTTTTGTGTCAGCCTGTATCAACACAGACAAAGACACAGTGTCAAACCAGGCACATCTAAGTATTCTGTACCTCTCTGTATGGTAGTCTGTTTTCTGGCTATGTCCTCTGGATATACAGTTGCAGAAAAAATTATTAGACCATCCCCTGTTTTCTTCAATTTCTTGTTCATTTTAATGCCTGGTACAACTAAAGGTACATTTGTTTGGACAAATATAATGATAACAACAAAAATAGCTCGTAATAGTTTTATTTCAGAGCTGATATCTATCCATTTTCCATGGTTTTCTTGATAATAACCAAAATCACTTCAGTTCTTACATCAATAGCTATGGTACTATACTGACAAAAACAGTGCTTTCAGGCACTCCATGTTTTCTTTTTTGTCTGTTTTAGTCACATGATACACACAGGAGTAAATACTTGATTGTATAACCATTGATTTTGATGACTTTTGATGGTCTAATAATTTTTTCCGCAATTGTAGACGGTACTTTAGGACCTTCCTTCGGTCACTCTCTGTCCACTTGCGGTCTTACGGTTCCTAAAACCTAATGAACACTTCCACTATCTGATGGACTGACTAACTGAAATCTTTTATGGACCGGCAGTTTTTGTGGTTATTTGGTCTATGTTTGGACCATGTCTACTGTGTCGTGTCTATACTTGTATCTTGTGTTATCAAAAAAAAAAAAAAAAAAAAAAAGGGCCCGTGGCATTGGTTTTGGTTCGTTTGATACTGTTATATTGGCAACTTTAGCATAATTTCCGATCTCTACATTCCAAACACTAACAATTTCAAGTTTTTTTAATATGAGAAAGTAGAAATACATGTAGCCTCTTAGCAACATGATAAAGTGAGACTCTAATACCGACAATATCTTTATTATAACAGAAAAATTAACTGAGTCCCTGCACATCACCAGTTTTATCTGCAACCCTCGGGTAAAAGATACAGATCCATCTGAGCCAGAACCAGCAGACTGAGTCACAGCTTGTACCTCCATGCAGTGAGGACATTGAATGAACACTTTACACCCCCTCAACCCCCCCACACCACATCTCCCACATAGCTACACACACAGCTGTACTGCCATCTGAACTGTTACATTCCATTTCTTATGTTTGATGCTAGTCTTTTGCACTTTGGAGTTGCACTTTAATTTTGCTTTTGTATTGCTACGTCTCCCTGAAAGATGCTTGAACTTTTATCTTATTGTGTTTTGTTTTGTTTTTTTGTTTTTTTATACAATGACAATAAAGTATTAAATTGAACAGAGTCAAACAAACTGTAGTTAATATAAATAATGAAGAAAAATCCCACTCATAATTATTCATTTAACTGTGTAAGGTGCAACAATACCAGTTAAAAAGTCTTGTTTTACATCATTATTAAGTCCAAAAAGATTAAAACAAATGAAGCAAATTGCTGTAACTCATGCTGGCACGGATCTGATGGGTTCTTTAATCATCAGCCCAGCAGCGGAAAGACTTTGCGTTGACGTACAATCACTAAATTCTGTTTTATGTGTGAATATTCCAGTATGCCCTGCAGTGTGTTTATTTGCTAGTGAAGTGGAATAGATTCTGAGATGTTGCAGGGACTGATTGGGCTTGTCTGTCTGTAGGTAACAGTTGAAAAGTGAGGAAGTCCAACTGTTCCACTCTGAAGAACTGGATCTGGACTTGGTCTCGACGGAACAAACAGCTACAACACTACAAAAGTCGCACAGTGGATCCATTGGCCCCTGGACTTCAATTAAATCACTTCGGAACTCATCATTTTTTAATTAAAAATGGCACCTAGGACGCTTGGAGCTGTTGTTAATCTCAGATGAGGGTCTGGGGTGAAATAAAATGAAGAGTTTTAGTGTGGCTGGTAATATAAGATAATAGTGGACCACATGTAATGGTAAATACCCAGCCAGCATGTCCATGTGGGCCCCAGAAGGGTTACATCTGGGCTGCATATAAGGGTCCCAAGTGGGTTTGTCTGCAGTTTCCATGGTGGCCCCACATGTGATTGCTGTTGAGCCACATTATGTAATAAATTCCCATTATGTAATAAAAGTTCAAATTGCAATAAGTATGTCACGTCATCTTGTAATAAAGCTGCATTATGTAATAAACTGACACATTTTGTAATAAACTACCTCAATGCATTATGTAGTAAATTTTTTTTGCATTATGTACTAAGTTATTACAATTTGAGAAATTTATTACAAAATGCACTCGACACATTTTTATTTTCAGGAAAATGGACTAGATCTTATCTCTGTGACATAAATTGATAAAACACACAATAAATGTTTGCTGTTCAATCTGAGAGTGTCAAGGAACATTTTTCCAAGATCATAAGATACTGTATCAGACACAACTGACACGGCAATATAAAAACAATGTGCTAAATTAATCTTTAAACTGTGTGGTTAAAGTTCTGATTACATTACCTGTAGCTCCTGTGACTAATTTCTTCTAAATTGCTCTGAAATTATATTAATTTGGATTGTTATTACATAATGAACCACGTTATTACATTTTTTTTTTTTTTTTTTTCATAAAAATGTGTCAAGTGCATTTTGTAATAAATTTCTCAAATTGTAATAACTTACTACATAATGTGAAAAAATGTACTATATAATGCATTGAGGTAGTTTATTACAAAATGCGTCAGTTTATTACATAATGCGGCTTTATTACAAGATGACGTGACATTCTTATTACATTTTGAACTTTTATTACATAATGGGAATTTATTACATAATGCGGCTCAACATTGCCCATATCCCAATCAGAGATCTGAATATCTCATATTAATTATTTTTCCACACTATTTATCCTATGATATTTATCTTTCATGTCATTTGCACTACTTCTCATGTTACTTGCACTACTTAAATTCTGTTTCACAAATATCTTTCCATTCCTTTTTTTTTTAATGAAAATAACTGTGCCTTTTACTGATATTTGTTGTTGTTTTACAGATATTTGTTGTCTGTCTGTAAATTCTTGCACTGAACCTGAGAGCTCTACCTAAATTTCATTGAACTTGGTACATTGACACTAAGGCTATATTCGGACTGCTGCCAAATGTGGTCCAAATCCGATTTTTTGTCGCTATTTGACCTGTATCTGACCTGTTAAAGACAGTTTGATCGGCACAAATCTGATTTTTTCAAATCCAACCAAACCCACTTGTATATGTGGTACTAAATCCAATACATATCAGATATTTTGCAATGCGATGTCAGTCTGAACAGCCAGGTCGCATTTATCCGACCTTTACGTCATTGAAATACCAGTACAGCCCAACTGCCACACACTTGCGAACAGATATAGGTCGCCGGAGAAGAGTGTCTTCTCGTGAGAGTGTTACGGAGAGGCTGTCACAGATATATTTAAACGTTCTTCTTGTCATTTGAAAATTATGAATGAAGTCTGTGTTAATGAAGCCGCTAACATCACTATCCCACCACTCCTGACTCCACATCCAAATACTCCGTTGTACAGATGTAGCAGCCATTGCACCACAAAAGGCCAAAACAAAAAAAAACGCTGGCTCTCCTCTTTTTTAATGTTCTACTTAAAATTATTTGACAATAATGGTGCTGACTTCGGTTGGAGAGAAACTTTATCAGTGCCACACACACCCCGATACGACATGCCTTCATATTTACTTCTGTAAACACAGTGCGTGTTGCGTGGTCACGTATTACGTCAGGACCTCTTTTGCGCATGTGGGTCGCTTCGGGGTTGCAGTCAGTTCATACTGAGAACTGATAGAAGTCGCATTTCATTTGTAATATGAACGAGCACACAAAAAATCAGATTTCACAAAAAAATCCAAATTGTGCATTAACCCTTTCATGCATGAATTATGAGAACCTTAGTCGAGATTTTTTTTCCTGAGTGTTTTTATTCCTCTTTAGACATGAAAAAACAATGCAATTGAATTTTTTTTTAATAAACCTGTTTTTCATGAAGGTAGATTTGTTTCTTTATTGCTTTAACTAAAAAAAATTCAGTGTTTGAATGCAAAAAAAAAAAAATTACAATCCAAAAAATTGCATTTGAACACTTTTTTTCTTGGAAGTGATTTTTTTTTTTTTTTTAATGAAAATATTTTTTTGGTTAAAGCAATAAAGATACAAATCTACCTTCATAATTTTTTGTGGCGTTCCAAAAATGCCCACTCCACTGGACACTGTGTGTTTAATTTTTGAATATCAGAAAGTGACATACAAAATCAAAACATTTTTAATGCAGCTAATTGTATGCGCAATTTTTATTAGCAATTGATTTCCACTCAAACATGTCACTGCAGATCAGGTTTATCAAGAACAGCGAAGTTGTACTAACGGTATGAATGTCAGTGTATGGGGTGGTGCAAAAGCGTCCACTGTGTTAACTCATATCGAACTAAAACAACAAAACCCATGAATATATTAGAGAACAGATGTAGAATAGCTGTTCACTGTAGTGACCAATATGCATGAAAAGGTTAAAACCTGCTGTTTAAATGTAGCCTAAAGAGATTCTGATGCTGATTTTGATTCTGATATGAGCAATCACATGTGGAGCCACCATGGAAACTGCGGACAAATCCACTTGGGAGACCAAATATGACCCTTCAGGGGCCCACATGGACATGCTGGCTGGGTAGGTCTTCTCTATTTCATATTTTCAATATATTTATGTTGTGTCTTATTAAAACAAAATACAACAAATGCATAAAAACATACACACAGGATGATTAACTGCTCCATTTGTGCTAGTTTTATGAGTTGCTAAATAGAGATGGAGGCTTAGCCCATCACCTCAGCACCTTAATAGCTCCATGTCTTGTATATATTTTCCCTGAGGACCAAATGCTAATGCATCAGCGTTTACAATTGTATATTCATTAATTTTACTTCCCAGTGAATATGGGGGTTATCTATAAGCCTGCGTGCCAGTGTATCTTTGCATATTTCCTTTACTTTCATGCATATTCTATTGACTTAATTATACAATATGGAAAATGAATAGTGTTACCAAAAATACTGCAGTATCGTGCCTCTTGATGACATCATAGCAGAGATACAGTGCTGTTTTCTATAACCAGATGTGGGTGGGTAGTAACGCATTACATTTACTCTGTTACATTTACTTAAGTAACTTTTTACATAAATTGTACTTTTAAGAGTACTTTTAATATGACATACTTTTTACTTTTACTTGAGTATATTTATGAAGAAGAAACGCTACTTCTACTCTATTACAATGGTGCACATTCCACTTGTTACTTTTATTTTTGGTCATTTGTTGATGGACGAACCATTTGTTTTGTGTTGTTAGAAAGATTTCCACCAAAAACTCACATGACTCACATGAGTTAAGAAATTCGACAGAAGGGGAAGATATGTTAAGATAAAGATATCTAGGCTAACTCAAAAAAGTAAATAGAAAAACATGCACAGTATCTACCTCCATAAGAACAGACTAGAAATATTAAAGTGATGGAACCAACAAGGTATTTTTGTAACTAGCTGTAATGTTCCCATATATATTCTGTATATTTTATTTTAACATTTCATTTGTTAATCGTTGAATTTAAAACAACAATGAATATGATGTTACTCAGGAAGTATTCAGTACTTGAGTAATTTTTTCATAAAGTTCTTTTTTACTTTTACTTAAGTAATTATTTGGATGACTACTTTTTACTTGTACTTGAGTACTATTTTTCTAAACTAACAGTACTTTTACTTGAGTCTAATTTTTGGCTACTCTACCCACCTCTGTCTATAGCAGGGGTGTCAAACTCACTTTAGCTAGGGGGCCACATTCAACCCGATTTGATCTCAAGTGGGCCGAACCAGTAAAGTAATAACAGTAAAAAAAGTAAGATTCTATTATGATCAGGTTTACGTCTAGAAAGTTTCCTTAAAAATCTGAATAACATGAACTACTTGAATTGCCTTAAGAAAAACAAGTGCAATTTTAACAAATTTATACCTCAGTTTATCAGTTTATCATTTACACATGTGCATTACAATCGCACAAAACATTTAGTAACAAGCAGAATATTGGTAAAATTGCATTTGCTTTTCTTAAGACATTTGTTCATATTTGTTCAGGTTATTCACATTTTTTTTTGTAAATGTATAGTTTGGTAATGTAAACATTTCATCATGTAATTTTACTTTTATTTACACCAAAAAACAAAGAAAATTTGGGGTTGTCATTATTTATAAGTTATTATGATAATATTTTACTGGTCTGACCCACTTGAAATCTAATTGGACTGTATGCGTCTGTATGTGGAACTTGAATTAAAATGATTTTGACACCATTGATTGTTGATATCTTCAGTGTAATTTTTGCAATTTTTCACAAATTCATCCCGCGGGCCAGATCGGACCCTTTGGCGGGCCAGATTTGGCCCCCGGGCCGCATGTTTGACACCTGTGGTCTATAGCTAATCACAGAAACTCCTAAAGGGACTGTGAACAGCAGCAATCTGCAAAGAACAGCATGTTTTCTTCTCAAATTAAACATCACACACTGTAATGACTCAGTCAACATTTAGCTTTCATATAATGCACTTTTAATTTGTGCACTTAACAAGAGACCTAGCCAAGCAGTCATGGGGTCTAGAGCCTTTGCTTAATGACTCTCATGGCAGACATGAGATGGCACAAGCTGTTAACAGACACAAGCTGTTAACCAAGTGGATCAAACCAGTCACCTCTTGGTCAGGACCACGCTCTTTCAACAACAGACGCAGATCATGAAATAATTGCAGCTATGTCTCTCTCAGCATGACAGGATCTTACGTTTTATGTTTTCTACAGCGAGAAACAACACAACTGAACATCAACCACAGGGACATGTATATCATTTTAACTGGCACTTTTATCCTCAAAGAGAAAACAAGCAGCAAGACGCTCATTAATGTGACACAGGAGTTGGCAAAATATAAATTAAAGACATTAAATTGCCAAAAAAATAACAATGCTTTTGTTGTGAAAGGGCAACTACACTGACGGTTGTTCAGACTGTAAAGTAAGAGGGATATGAAAGATAGATTTCTGAGAACATCTGTTTAATTAAAAAACAATTTCTAAGTTTAGATTACCTTGAAAGTATTAACTAAGGTTATTTTGTTTATTCTTGAAGCAAATGTAATTAATGCACGGCACTAAACTCAAGGACTAAATTAACAGTTTAAGCAATACACAATGCAAAGTTAGCTTCAATTTCTTTAAACAGGCTATATTAAGGTTCAAAATTAAGCCATGAAACTCTCCTTAAACACTAAATTATATTGACCTTCCCTGCTAAATTCTTATGCAAGGAAATTAGGAATCTACTTCAGAATCTATAAGGCAATTAATCATAAATCCAACCCCTCTCAAGCAACTGTTTAACCCTAAAAGACTGATCTGAAACATTTAATAACCTTTTAACCACTGATCCTATCAATATATTGAAATAATTAAGGTAAAATGTAGATTCTCAGCTTTTTCTGGCATCAGATGTTTCTTATTTGGATGTTCCGGGGCTTTTTAGTGAACACGGAAACACTCATGTTCTGCAACACCGTTCCACCAATAATAAAAGTCATGTTGAAACAGTCACTTTTGCTTCCATTGTATTTGTTCTGATATAAAAATCTTTGTGTTTGCTTTAACTCAAAAAGACCCATTGCTACTTTTGCGGCAGTTCCAAAATCAAAGCTTCTCTCTATTTAACCTTTCTAAAGTGATTAATCTCCGTTTATTATACTATTATCCTCTGTATTTTACACTTTTTCAGTGAAAAGCAGGTATTTTCCTTTATGATCACATAGATGTTCATAAAATTTCAGATTTAAGTTGAAGGTTATTATATCAGAAACTGAGAAAACTGAAGAAAAATTGACTTTTTCAGCAACATATACCAATAACTGAACATAAACTAAGTGTGTCCATTCACTGTCATTGACCAACTCCATGGTTTTTACTGGTCAATCAATGTTGTAGAAGATGACGGTGTTTCCACGGTAACTACAGAGCCTTTGAACGTCCAAATGGGTCACATCTGATGACCATGAAAAGATGAAAAACTGTATTTTACACCAATTATTTACATGTATTAATAGGATTAATGGATCAACATGTATTATACTGTTTACATCAATATATGACTATGGTCAGTAGAGGCTGTTTGGGTCATTATAGGCTAAGATTTTATAAAAATCCACATATTACAGTTACTATCCAGATTCTACCCAGATCTTTTTGTACTTCTAATTTATAGTGTACAGTGTATAGTGTTTGAACTTAAGTTATATTTCTATTTCCTCATGTTTGCTGTGATATTACATTGTTACTGAATGTGTGTCATGCTGCTGCTACGCTGTAATTTCCCAGTTTGGGATTAATAAAGTATACTCTCATTAAACCGCCCGCCGTTATACCGCCATTTTTGCTCACCGCCGACCAAAACCATTGCACAAAAATCCCCAATGCATTATTCCATTAGCTACCGCCATTTCTGCCTATCGCCATCCGCCAGCCCAGTTCCACGCACAAACAAAACTTATACCATTGATTTCCCGACCGTTATACCGCCAGCGTGATTGCCATCGAGTACACATAAATTTTAACAATGCACTGAAACAAACGCGCCAGACGCTGATCGCGACAAGCTACGAGTAGGTCTACGGAACGGCCACCGTTCATTTATCGCAGAACACTCAGTAGGTCAGGATGTCGGGAAGAGGACGTGGGATTAAGCCAAAGCCTCAAGATGATGGGGTGTCATTTCCCGACACGGTATAATAATGCTTAAAATGTTTCCCCACTTTAAATGATCCCTTACAACATAACAGAATCAAGATTTATTTAGAAACGCAATTAGAACGGGTTAACGGTGGCAGCATAGACATCATATAGTAAAGACATGCACATTATGGATGCAACCCGTTGTAACGCCATTTTTGCTATACCGCCAATTTGGCCGTGAACGGAAGTTGGCGGTATAACAAGAGTAGACTGTACATCTATCTATCTATCTATGATCAGTAAATTAAACATAAGAAAATCTTTGCATTTCACTAAAAAAATCAGCAGATAAAATAATAAATGGTGATAAATCACTCAGGAAAGTTTAGATAAAGAGCAAAATTAATTTAGAAGTTGCAACAACAACAGCTCTAGGTCTTTAAAGGTTAAATAGCTTTAAGTAGTTCACATCTCAATCAGAATTTGCATCTTTAAAAAAGAGAATTTCTAAATAAAACCCTCATTCCTGCTTTCTGCTTCACAGGTCACACACATCCTCGACCTGTTGCCATACAACCATAAGGCTGTGCACAAACAGCCCGTTTTGTTTCTTGCTCACGGCAGGAGAACTAATTTCCGACTGGCAGTGTGTGTGTTTGTGCGTTGATCTTGAGCTTCTTCCGGCTGGTTTGTTTGATTTGTGAGTGAATCTCTTCCAGTCCATTAGAGAGATGCTAGGAGGGCGCCACAGCCAGCTGACCTCCCTCTGCAGAGTTGTACTAAATCACATCTCTGTAAAATGCCACAGAATACCTACTACTGGAGGATGACTCAGTGTATGAGGTGCAGCGTTCCTGTAATACTGTGGAAGTAAACATGCGGGAAGGTTTCCTGTGTTGATGTGATTTGTATGTGTTCCTGGGACGCAAAAACCGACCCTGGTGCTCAAAACCAATCTCATTACAGGTAATACACAGCAGGTATTTTACACATCATATAGGAATGGATAAAGTGCACAGTCTGGAGAGGTCATTAATCACAGGTTTCTTGTATTATTTGCTTTCATTGCAATTTAGATAAAGGGATTTTAGAAAGCTAGCATCCTCTGTAGCTGGAGCTCATCTGCTTTGTGAACATGCATTTTGACATGGCTAAACCAGTAATGAGGCGCACACATGAGGAAAAAGATTTCTTGCCCAGCTCTCATGCATTATGCATTGGGCATTTCTTTTTTCAGTCTCAACATATAAGTCTTCCTTAAGAACCAAGAACAATACAGGATGCATCCTGAGTTTCCCCTCATTTCATCACATTTCCTGTGGCAGTGTGTCTACACATCTGTCAAGGGAGGCAAAATGTATCCACAAATGTTACTGTGGCTGAGCCAAATCAAAGCTTTTCCTGCATGTCTTAACTCTAGCTGTGTAAAAGGTGCACAGAAACTAGAAATATGGTAATTGCCATCTGAAGACCTGCCTTATATTTAGATTTGCTTTAGAGTTCCCTGCAGGAATGAGGGCTGGTCGACCTTTGGTCTGCGGTGCTGTTTTCTGTTGCTGTAATGACAGATGTCTATTTCAAAGGTGGTGCTGGGAAAGAATCCAACATTTCATTAGCCAAGTATCTGAAGCCCTCCTCTTGTCTGCACATGTGTGATGTACTGACTCTGTGCACCATTACCACCAGACCTCTGACTTAAATTAGATTCGTTTGGATTCTCAGTGACAAACCTTAAAAGGAGCGGTACATCTGAGGGTCTTTCACCTCCTGCTAACCAAATCTTAGGTGTTAATTATTTTCGAAGGGACTATATATGAAATAATGTGTCTCTAAATCAGCATTATTTGTACAAGTCAGCGCCTTGCAAAGTTAATTTAACACATTCAGAAATGTGAATGTGAGTCAGATCAGCTCATTAGGGTTTCATTCTGTTTGACTGAGGCTTCAGTGTAGAAACTGCCTAAGTAATAATTGCTACATACACTAATTGACTGCATTCTTACACAGAATGCACACATAATGTTCTGTATTTAATTAATTTTCTTCACTTCAACTAAGTTGGGTCATGTTTACTTGAAATGCTACACTAAAAATAAGCTTAATGCATTCATTTTGAAACATGGTGCATACAAATAACCATAAAAAAAAAAAAAAAAAAAAAAAAAAAAAAAACTCATGAAAGTCCATGTTAGCTCAGAGAGACACCATTAACATCTTCAGGAGAGGATGTACTGACATAGACTAGATGTAGTGGTTTGAAAAATATTATCAGAAATAGTCATCTTTTTTTTTTTCTTCTTTTTTTCAGTTGTATATGCATTTCAAAACAGCAGAAGACAGAAATAATACAATTCGACTGAAAAAGGCTCAAGCAGAAGCAAAGCTTATTAATGCCCACCTACTTTACAGCTTAAGCTACACAATACATCGTGTCAAGTAGAAAAAAAGAGATATATACATCTATATTTTTTTTTCAATTACAGCCATAACTCCCAAATATTGATGGATATAATGCTTTTTTGTTCAAAATATTCAAAAGTATACATTGAAATAATATAATCATAGATAAACAGTAAATCCATAGTTCGTCCTATGGCTCTCACTCATGGTGCAGCTCTACAAAAACACAAAAACAAACACAAAAAGGCCAATAAACACTGACATGCACACATTAAGTCAAAATTAACACTAACACCACAACCTCGCTGAACCCCTGCACAGAAAAAGAACACATTTTCAACAACATGCCCACTACCCACAATGCACTGTTGAGATAAAAAGGTGTGGTCATGACTAAAACTGAATGATTTAAATCCATTCAACTTAAACTTTTTCGTACTTTCAACTATGTCTACAAATTAGTAGAATATACTGAACATTTTATAGTAACATCATAAAACTTAAAGCATTTAAGTGCATTGTAATTAAAGCATTTTAGTAAATACAAAGTACGGGCTTATGGTGTATATGATGCAATTCCACAGCATTTAAAATGTGAACTCATAGTTTTAACTCATGTAACCACACAGGACCCTAGAAAAGGAAAAAAAAAACTCCAGTTTTACATGAGGTGAACACAGGATACGGTCAATTTAACAACTGTTTTAGACCACACGTACTTAAATCTCCTCAAATGACTTACAACAAAAATATCTGATAAATTTTGGACACCTGTGATGCATAAAGAGCTCTCGCTGTGATATCTAATCACTAACAACAGCAGCGTCTCTGCCAAGGTTCCACTCACAGATATAAACATCAACCCTCCTTCTAATGCTGCTGCAGGATGAAGCGGAGGAAACAGACACTTCTACATATTTTACATCTAGATTATTACTGCTGCTGTTGTTTGTGCGGTGAATGACAAGTGGGACTGATTATCTAACAATCTCGTCTTAATGACGGCTTGTTAATTTCGGCAGCTACAGCAGTAGTGACAGGAGTGTGTTCTGGTTAAGGTAACACAATATCTTTTGACATAAATCTAACCTAAACATGTTCCCGGTGTCAGATGAACAGGTTCTACAGTATAAATGAGTCTCCGCTGACAGTCTGCGGCTGTGGACGAAGGACTGGTGCAGTTTGTATTCACATGTAGAGCAGCATTATGAGATTTATAAATATGTATTTATGTGTCTGACTTTTCTTTCTGAGGCAGGATTCTGCAGAAGAATAATCGTGGCTTGGCTCCTTGTTGCTTTCTGCATCTGACTGAATAAATATGCAGCATTTTAGCGTAATAAACCGGGTAAAATACGCATTGGGCAGTGAAAGAAAGGTGGGCATAAGTAAAGATGTTTGATTTTACATTAAATCTATAAACAGGGGTATTGTTTTCACCCATATCTGTGCAAATGTGAGATCATTACAACTTGGTTTACCTTACTTTACTGGGTATGTCAATCTGTAATATACTAATTGGCCTTCAATTATAGATATTTAAAACTATGCTTAACCTGTTTTTTTTAGCAAAACTTCTCCTGAAGCTCAGTCTAAGTTATTAACTCTGTGCTTATGGAAAAAGTCACTTTAGGTTTGGCTACACTGTAAAAAAAAAAAAAAAAAAAAAAAAAAAAAAAAAAAAAAAAAAAATATATATATATATATATATATATATATATATATATATATATATATATATATATATATAGTAAAAAAAAAAAAAGTAAAATAACGGATAATAACCATCACATGAAAATATGGTAATTTTCCATAATTAAAATACAGTTTTTTGCCCTAACTTTACATTAGATTTTGCTTTTTTTTTTTTTTGTACTTTTTTTTTTGTACTTTTTAATGTTTAATAAAGAATATTTACATGTATTAAAAAAATCAAATTACCTATATATATATATATATATATATATATATATATATATATATATATATAAATATATATATATATATACACACATATATATAAATAATTTTCAATGAGACCAAGTTGTGCAATCCACTGATAAAAACTGTATTTGGACAGTTTATCAGTGCTTATACATGTTATACATTCACAAAAACGCATTTATTCAACATTTTTGTTGTAATTACACAAGATATTTGTCAATTAACTTACAGAACAAATACTTCTTTTGCGGCTAATTGTCAGTAATTTTATCTCGTTTTATTATTTGTTTTTTGCAGTATTAAACTTTCAATTAACAGTTTAATCTCATAAATAGAAAATAAATATTTGTGAAATTATGATATATTTGCAAATGTATTTTAACTGTATTTTCCTGTGAAAAAAGAAAAAAATTCTTTTAAAAAATTAAAATTTTATGGTTATTCACAGTTAAAGTTTTTTTCATGTTATTTTACATTTGACATGTAAAATCACAGTCTATTTTTGTCATTTCATTGATATTTTCCTGTATCTTAAAAATACAGGAAAAATCTGTAAACAGTGAAAATTTTGTTAAATTACAATTTTTTTTATTTTTTTTTACAGTGTACAGTATGTCTTTATGTGGTTTAATGACTAACACTGATTGGATATTTGGTCAGTTTAGGGGTTTGCATCCCTTCTCCGATGCATTTTTCATTTTATTCAGTATTTTCACGCTACATGCTCTCTTTTGTTAGCGTACTCTGTGTCTTGTCTTCCTCTGTACGATGACAAACACCCTTTGCTGCTTTCCATTTGTCAAATAACTGTTATTATGGGCAACTGCCTTTTACTTGTTTACTTGCTTTCACAGATATTTACTGTTCTTGCCATAAAAGCCTGCACAGTGTTTTTGTGGAAACTTTTCAGCTACAAACTAACAAGAAAAAAAACTGAGACGCTATGGCGAGAAGAGTTGCTGGGAATACGAAATCCAAATAGAGGTAACGGATACAAACTCAGGTGGGAGGATTCTGTCGCAGAGCCCTGTTTACTGTTTGTCCCCTCACCTCACACCTAGAGCCATTGGTATTCACTGCGACCAGGCCACAGCGCCAGTAGGTGCTGCAACTCTCAGGAAAAACACCCACTGAAAAGTATCTTTCCTATTGTTCTTATCTATCAACCTTCATTCCATATCCACACTTGTTGTGCCACTCCAGCAAAATAAATTGCCATCATGGAAACAATATGCGCCGGTAGACGCGCCCGCTTCCTGAGAAATGAAATGCCCCACAACCCACTGCTTCGAGGCGCAGGGGTCTAATAAAAAGAGGCTGCAGCTCCAGTTGATGTTTGCCCAGGCTAATGTATTCTGGCCTGCTGTTTTCTTTTTATCACTCTCTATGAACATTCATGTAAGAAAGAATAGACTGCCAGACTCTTATCAGTGCGACGATGTTTGGCTGAAGTGTTCTCATGTTGAAAAATGTCTGATATTTAAGGCCAGTCTTTTGTTTTTCCTAAAGGAAATGTAAAATCACCCACCGTCATCTTTCTGCTAATGGCTCGGGGAAGCTACTTCAAAACACACAAACAATGCGGCTTTTAAAGACGCGAAATGAGCAGGACATTGATGGGTACTTTCATGTTTTACGGACCCAGTGGATGTTCAAATATACTCAGTGGGTTCTCCTTAAAGGTGGAGCACACTCTGAAAATTAATTTGGAAATATATATCTAAATCTAGAATGAATTCACCGTGTGTGTACACAGGGCATTTCCATCAGCCGATCCACTTTGTTTTTGTGGCCTCTTGCTGTGTTTCCATGGTGACACTGTCAAAGACGCAAAAAAATAATTCCCTGCTTACCCTCGATCTGGCCACCTGTTGTTACCGCCGCAACCCCATTGTACATGCTTTTCATCTGAAAATAGCAGAGTGTGCTTTGCATGTTAGAGTGGCCACTAAATGATTTAGCATTTTGTGTGTACTGGGCTAGATTTCTTCAATAATAGCGCTTAAGTCCTTTATGCTCAAATATATCTAAATATTACATGAGTGCTTATTTGTTACAGCTGATTACAGCCCGACACATATGTAAACTGCGTGTGTAGAAATGCTACCCCCCACCCCCACCCCCCATCCATTGCGAACCCTCCTCTAACTCTTACATTCAGCTTTCAACATAGCATGAATGCACACAGTATGTTTGTTTTTTTTTTTGCACACAGTATGAAGTGCTTTGCGTACATGTGTATGTCTCAGCATTGCCCTATATTTGAACCCATGTGTTCATGTATTTATTCCACTTACATACACTCCAGTAAATATCCATATGGTTGCTGTTTCAAGCTATACAGGTAACCATTAGAGCCTGACTGATTAATTAGGCTGATTATAGCGCATCACCGATTAATCACAATCGGTCAATATGTAACTGATATATTAATGTTTTTGCTGCATGGAGATTATGTCGATCTGTTCCTGTGTCTGTGCTGCCCGGAGAATTAGAGGAATAGTAAAGCGTGTTCAGTTTCACTTTCACTTTCACTTTCACAGACCACTATCCTCCCCTCTTACAAACTATTGACGCCCTACCCTCAAGTCATGCGCTTCCTGTGTACCTCACAAATTCAATCTGCAGGTGCGCCTTGGTATTAATACTGTACATTAACTGTCGCTTACATTTAAAAGAAAGATTTACCAAACAATTCTTATGTCACTATCTATAAAATATAGACTCAAATCTTAGCCCAAAAGTCTGCTCTCCCCAGCATAAAAACTACCACATTTACAACCCCTGGTTCGGGTCACGTACTAGTCGAATATAAGACTATTATACAGCGTTTTAAAGTTGTGTAAATTATCTTTGTGAGATAAACAAAGATGCAACTGTTAATCCACATGTCCACCATTACCTAATATAAGACTAGTATATCCTGTGCATGTCAATGTTCTTATTTCATATATTGGCCAATATATTGGTTATTGGCATGCGTCGACGGTTATGTTGAGTTAGTTTAGGGGTTTTGGTCTCTTCCTGTTTTATTTTGGTGATGGTGGTCGCTTTCCTGTTTTTTGCCTGCACCTTGTGTTCCTCATGAAATTGCCCACACCTGTTTGTGATCCCCACCTTCCCTATATATTCTTCCCCTCTCCCTTTGTCTGTTGTCAGTGTGTCGTTTCTGTGATCTTGAGAAGACCTACTAACGTTAAGTATCTAGAATCTTGAACCTCATGTTAACTACCTCAGGCTTTTTAGTTCGTATAGAGCACATTGTACTTCTCTTTTAGTTATTAGTTATCCCATGACCACTCCGCTCATCTGGGGAACGTTGTCTGGTAGTCCCCAGACCTTGTACAAGACAATCCAGGCTCTTTTCATGGGTCGTTCCACGTTGGTGGAATGCTCTACCAAGTACTATGAGAACAGAGGCATCCCTGCCTATCTTCAAGAAGCTCCTGAAGACCCAGCTCTTCTGAGAGCACCTCCTGTCCTAGCACTGGCAGACATTCCATTTTAAATATTTTAATAAAGTTCTTCCCAAGCTTATCACAGATTTTCCCAGGATTATCTCTGGACCTGCTGCGGTGGTCCTGCCTCTCTCCTGCCTTCATCATCTTCACTCACCTATCCTCAGCTGCCTCCATGTGTCTCCCCATACTCCCCCTCTCCCCCAGTCTCTATCTCTATCGCTCTTTCTTTCTCTCTTTCTTTACCCTCTCTCTTTAACCCCAACTGGTCAAGGCAGACGTCCATCCTCCAGGAGTCTGGGTCTGCTCCAGGTTTCTGCTGTTAAAGGGAAGTGTTTCCTCGCCACTGTCACCAGTCACAAGTGTTTGCTCCTGGAGGATTCTGTTGGGTTTCTGTAAATTGGCTTAGAGTCTGGTTTTGACCAACTCTATATATAAAGTGTCATGAGATAACTTTTTTGTTGCGATCTGGCGCTATATAAATAAAATTTGATTGATTGAGTGATTTAATTGGTTTTCCCCTGTAAGTCGCTTTGGAAAAAAGTGTCTGCCAAATGCATAAACATAAACATAAACACATTAGAGTTTTTTAGAGCACATTGTGCTTTCTCTTTTTGTTTATCCATTTTTGTACTTTGTGAACTTTTGTAAATAAATCCCTTTTGACTACTGATGTAAATGTCTCGTTGCATTTGGGTCCACACCAAGTGTCCTGCCTTAACAGAAAACAGGAAGAGACCAAAACCCCTAAACTAACTCTACATAACCGTCGACGCATGACAGTAGACCACCATCACCAAAATAAAACAGGAAGAGACCAAAACCCCTAAACTAACTCTACATAACCGTCGACGCATGACAGTTATCTACCAATATATCGGCCATTATATCAGATATCACCTTTTTTTTGGCCCCCAATATCAGCATCAGCCCCAAAAATCGCCTATTGGTTGGGCTCTAGTAACCATGTTTAATTTGTCAATGATCTGCTAATGATGAACAGCCAACAGATAATAAGTATATAAGGTCAGTTCAATTATCATGACAATTTCTTTTCAAACCAAAGATTCAAAATGAGACAAGATGAAAACCTTCCAATTCGTACTAAACTCTTTCATTTTCATCACAACAGATCCTCACAACTTTTCTCTAACTTTCAGATTTTCCAGTGTTTTAGTAGCTGGATATAATTTGCAAACACACAAGGAAAATAATCTTTCACAAGTAACTTTTACATATTAAACTGAATGTATATCAGCAAATCACCACTGCGCTCAACTATGGAACTATGATTTTCTGACAGATGAGGCGATGATGGTCACTTTTATCGATCTATTTTGATATTTTTTCCAGTAAGATTAGGAAATCAATAATATTGGAGCATGTCAATCCTCTGATCTTTAATTATACTGACCTAGGGCCTATTTATTATATTGTCTTTTTATTGGAAAGGCAAATGTCTATTACATACATTACTTACAGCCTTAATCATTTAAAAAAAAAAAAACAGTAGAATGGATACAGAAAGTTTCGATAATTACATCCATACCAACCTTCTAGAATTTCTTTTTATGGACCATTAATTTCAGTTGAAACATTTATACAACAGAACAGAACAGGGGAGCGCACCACCTCATACAATCACAACCTCACATAAAAGCAGACAGATTCACACAAAGCACAAATCACAATACAATCAAATGAAATCAGATCTGGTTGGTTTTACGTACTCAGTCCATTTGGACTAGATATTATAATTTTTTTCCTTTTCAACCCTGAGTGAAAAAGGATATCTTTTCCATAACATAAATCTCATAGACAATTCCAATCCATTCATCAGTAGTGGGTGGTTCTACTTTTAACCATTTCCTCATAACAGATTTCTTACTGGCTAACCCAGGGCCTATTTAATACCAAGTTTCAGTGCCCCCTTACCTATCAGTACATGAGTTAACCTAAAAAATAAAAAAAATAAAAAACCTAAAACTGTAACTAGTTAAAGAAAGTTCATGCTGAATATATGGATTAGTTTACTCTGCAAACATAGTCAATGATTTCAAGATGGTTACAATAACAAATACTGGGTATTAGAGCAAAATATGTGAATAAATATGTCTCAGAATATTAGAACAACCCAAGTAAAGGGTTGTTTTAATGATGGCTCCTTCATTCAGTATATGATTTCCATAGGGATTTTGATTAATGCTGTGATAGGCAAGGTTTCTGATCTAGAAATGTAATCACTTACTAGTAAAAAAAAACTGTTTATTTAGAGCAGGGGTGTCAAAAATGCGGCCCGCCAAAGGGTCCAGTTTGGCCCCTGGGATGTTTTTGCCAAGTGCAAAAATTCCAGAATCTTGAATTGAATTAAGCAAAAAAAAAATTCTTCAATTAAGTTTAAAAAAAATCTTCAATTAAGCCAAAAAAAATCTTCAATTAAGTAAAAAAATCTTCAATTAAGCTGAAAAAATTTTTGAAAATTTAGCAAAAAATCTTGAATTAAGCCAAAAAAAAAATCTTCAATTAAGTAAAAAATGTTGAATTAAGCAAAAAAAAAAAAACCTTCAATTAAGTAAAAAAAAAATGTTGAATTAAGCCAAAAAAAATCTAGAATTAACAACTTATTTTTTCCTTTGTTGTAGTGCAAAAAAATAACATTAAATTATGAAAATATTTACATTTACAAATTACCCTGTAACAGTAAAATGTGAATAACCTGAACAAATATGAACGACCTGGAATGTCTAAAGAAAATTAAGCACAATTTTAACAGTTTTTCTGCCTATTCCTCAGTGTTTAGTGTCTTTGTAGATCTGATCCATAATGCACATGGAGAAATGATAAGTTGAGGAATAATATTGTTAAAACTGCACTAAATTTTCTAACGTTTTTTAATTTAAATTTCTTTTTTTTTTTTTTTTTTTTTGTGGATAGTTTATAAAAGTAAGTATTTTCATAATTTAATGGGGTGGTTTTTACACTAAAACAAAGACAAAAATTTGGAGTTGTCATTATTTATAGGTTATTATGTTATTATTTTTCGGGTCCGGCTCACTGCAGATCAAATTTAGCTGAATATGGCCCCTAGGGCTGCACGATTAATCGATTTTAAATCGAAATCGGATTTTTTAATTAGGACAATTTTTAAAAAAGGGAAATCATAAAATCGATTTCTTCTCTCTCATGCCTCCGGGCCGCGCGCCTCCGCGTGCCCGTGGGCTACCGTAGGCTCTTCCTGTGACAGCGGTCTGTCACAGAAGTCTGTGTAATGACCGGATGTTAAATCTGTTCATGACCCCACAGTACTTATACCAATATAAGCCGTGGCTTCACGCACGGATCCCGCAATTGAAATATAACTGCAAGCAGATCACTCATCTTCCGTTGTCCCAGATCCGTACCGTACTGTCTTCTTCCGAACCGGGTCCGGGTCTCGGGGTCATCAGCCTCAGCAGAGGAGCCCACACAGCCCTGTGCCCACACACATCCACCAGCTCCAGGGATAGAATCCCTCCAGTGTGTCCTGGGTCGGTCTGTTCCACGCACGGATCCCCCAGTTTAAATAGAACCGCATGTGGATCACTCATATTAACCTGGTCCACGCACACACGACTGATGCCTGTCACTGACTGACACTGGTATCACTGCTGTGGGCCCAGATACCCAGAAAAGAAAGAAAAAAAAAACCTTTTTTTTTTTTTAAATAATTAATTTAGTCCTCTTACTTGCTAAATTTTTCATTCACAAATGTAAGTTCTGTAACACAAAACCAAATATTATTTATGTTTTGTAAGATGTTGAAATTTATTTAAAGCTGTTAGATAAATGTGGAAACAAAAAGGCTGTAACAACTATCAGTATTTGCTCTGATTTGGACATTTTCTTATAGTGTATTCCCCCTGACAAACTTATGTTATTTTCTTGTTGTATACATTGTTTGTATACTCTACTTCATTTCAAAGATTTAATGAAGAGAAAAAACAAAACAAAACTGTGGGTTCATCACGTGATACCATCACAGCTTTGAGGTCAGAGCAGTGGCTTGCATTGTGGGCTGCTCACGAAAACGACATCTTGACTGCTGTTGCCTTTTCTAGTTATACCCAAAAATCGAAATCGAAAATCGAGTTTTTAGAGGAAAAAATCGGGATTTTTTTTTTTGCCAAAATCGTGCAGCCCGAATGGCCCCCGAACTAAAATGAGTTTGACACCCCTGATTTAGAGAGTATAATGTCTAAGCACCTTTAGAAAGAACAAAGTGTGGCAGAAACAGGTGCTCAACACAGAAGGGATGACAGCAGCCTTGAGAAAATTGTGAAAAAAAGCTGGTTTGACAATGTGAGACATTCACAAGAACTGGACAGACTCAAGAGTCAATGCATTAAAGGTCATGATGCACAGACGGCTACGAGGGGTTGCATCTCCCGAATACCGAACATCACCCCTCTTCTGGACTCGGTCACAAGCGGCTACTGCAGCTAAAGAGAAGCGAGACAGTTATGTTGCCGTATTGTGTATGAGCTTCACTTTTTATTGTGTTTTGAATTATTTTGTCATGCTGGATTTGGACTAAATTTAGTCCGTTGATGGGTGGGCTGTGTATCAAGTAAAAAGTGGACAGTGGTGGTGAGCAATAACAAAAGCAGAAACCGTCTGCTGCCTGAGTCTTGTGGAGATTTTGTAGATGCTGTTTCTGGAATACATGCTGTTTGAAGGTAGACAGCTCATGCAGTTTTCAGGGCATGAACCTGACCACCTGAGAGGCAACTGAACCAGACTAGCAACACACTTATTCCAGCCACAGGGCCAAAATTTTGCAGTGTAATTTCACTTTTTCTTTTTTTTTTTCTCTTACAAAACCCCCTTATGGTTTGTCTGATAAACCTTTTCTGAACTTGTAGAGTACTGCAAAAATAATGACAAGGTTATGCTTCATTGGTAAGATATCCCCTCTGTAAACATGAAACACAAACCCCCCAGTGGAGTTGTAAGGTCGCTCTACAAAGTTGGCAGCCAGTGCCTTCACAGAGAATAGAGCCTGCAGTCAGTTTGGATTCTCCGCCTTTATAACTGACTCCAGTAATCACAGTTTCTATAGAAGGAAAATAACACTTTTCATCTACTGCTGCTGGGAAATCTGATTGTCTGTACATACCAGTAGGGATGTAACAATTACCGGTATAACGATAAAATTGCAGACGGTTAGTATTACTGTTTAAATTCTAATTATCATGATAACCGTGTTTGATGACCTGGAGAAAACGCCTATGTAAAGATATGGTTTTATGTCAAATATTTGAGTATAGTTTTGTTTTTTTTTGTTTTTTTAATAAATATTTATTTATTATTTTTCATTCATACAAAACTTTAAACATCATGAACATCTTGAACATGGCAGAGAAAAAATAAATATATAAATAAATAAATGAATAAATGAAAATAAATATATATAAATAAAGCAAAATAAATACATAAAATGAAAATAAATAAAATAAATCTCAAAAAGATGTGACAAACATTAATCTGATAGCATTATACAGAAACAGCTGATTAACCCTTTCATGCACGAATTATGAGAACCTTAATCAAAATTTTTTCCTGAGTGTTTTTATTCCTCTTTAGGCATGAAAAAAACACTGCGATTGAAAATTTTCTTCTGAAAAATAAATTTTAAAAAATAAATAAAATTAAAATTATTAAAAAAATATATATATATATATACTAAAAAAATTATAATGGAAAAAAAAAAAAAAATTCTTATGTACCTATTTTTCATGAAGTTGCAAAAATGTCCACTCAGCTGGACACCACATGTTTAATTTTTGACGCACAGAAACATGTATTTACTGATAAACTGTGAGAAAAAAAGGGGAGGGCTTGTGATTCTGGGGGTTTATGCTCAGGAGAGATCTACATAATTATACCAATTCATGTCAGAAAAGATATGTCATGTTTTAAAACTTTAATAAAGATATGTGTTAAAATAATAATAATAATAATGATAATAAAATAAAATAAAATAAAAAATCCATGAATATACAAGAGAACAGCTGTAGAATAGCTGTCCACTGTAGTGACCAGTATGCATGAAAGGGTTAAATAACATAATAAATAAAACTTAGGTGTAGAGTTGAAATAATACTATACATGTACATTCCCACATCAAACAAAATGTCCCAATTTGTCACTTACTCACTACCCCTTCATTATCACCACTCTTAATTAAAACCAAAAACATCTTCCAAATGTTATAGAATTCCAAAGTTCTCTTTTTAACCGTATATGTCAGTTTCTCAAGAGCCAAACTTGAGGTTAAATTATTTAACCAGAAGTCAAACGAGGGGCGACCAATATTTTTCCAACACAAAGCGATACACCGCTTAGCTTGTAATAAACATAAATCAACCATTTTTCTTTCTTTAGTAGATAAAGAGCAATTTACAGGATAATTTGAGTATAGTTTTAATTTATTCCAATTTTAATTTTATATACCTACTATTTGGAACCAATATTCACTTTTAAAGTCTTTGAAAATGTTCATTAAGCATCTTTGTGTTATATACGTGATAAATTATATACATTTTTCAAATCGGATTTTATATATTTTTTGTGTTTTCTGGCCTTTTATTTTAATATCGTAGGTTAAAGTGAAAAAAATAATAAGCAGTTGATATAAATGAAGTTGTGCTGAAAAAAAAGATACCAAACATGGGTATAGCAAACATTTGTTTATATAGTATATAAAGGCAAAATCAAAAGTACTGAAAAACAGCCAAAATAGGCTCAGATCACTAAGGGTTAATACTTGAATGTTTACGCCAAGAGAAAGTGCATTTTGCCAATTTTTTTTTTTTTTTTTTAAATACTACTTGGTTAAATTATTTCAGTGTGTGTTTAAGTACTTTTTGAACATTTTGAGCGCAATTTCAACAATACCGTGATAATAATGGTAACCGTGATCATTTTGGTCCCAATAACCGTGATATGAAATTTTCATATCGTTACATCCCTACACACCAGGATTGAATACATGCTTTATTTCTCTCTAAGTCTTCATGCACTACCTTGTAAGTAGAGCTGCACAATATATCGTATGAGCATCGTCATCGCGATGTCCATGTGCGCAATAGTCACATTGCAGGTCCTGCAATGTAGAATGCAAATGAACTCAACATGTTCTCATCCAATTTCAAGGGTATGTGACACACACCACCAATCACAATCATTCTCAATCAGTTTGGAGTAGGGATGTATACAATTAATCAACTATCAATTAATTGTCAATAAGAATTTGCTTGATTATAAATTATTATTGTCAGTTAATTGCCCTTTTCCATGGCGGGATTTGTGGTGTCGACTGCCCAAACTAGGCTTCATCACCGAAATCTCGCTCCATCATGTCAGTGATGCCAAGTCAGAAATGCCCATTTCTTCTAAACTGCCCCTCTTTAGATCCACTTATTTTGTTGAATTTCTCTGCAGAATTTCTTTAGTTCTACTACATAAATGTGATTGCCTGTGCTGTATCCATCGGTACGATAAATCAATCATTAACGAATATGACATGCTTTTTTCATGACGTATATAAACAATATTTAGCTTTTATTCTTTTAGACCCTATCGAAAGAAAAATTCAGGTTCTCAGGAAAATCGCCGCTTATCAATTAATCGTTAATCGATCGATAAGGTCAAACAACTTATGATTAACGGATTAATCGATAATTTGCATCCCTAGTTTGGAGTGAGTCGCTGGTAACAACATTGAAAAATCAGCAACTAACCACGGAAAATCACCGAAAACGAAGGGTTGGTGCCAAAAAGAAAAGCAACATCAGTTATCTGGAATTTTTTCCGCTACAGGAAGGATGATATTGAAACGTGTTCTGTGTTGATAGCGCCTTCTGCCACAACGAGAGGTAACACAGCTACTTAGTTTGACCATTTATGTTGCCACCACACAGCTATTATATACTCCTGAGTATTTTTTCATATTGCAGGGTTGAAAAAAATGTCAGTTTTTTCCAATATCGTGCAGCCTTACTTGTAAGCATCGCAGACTCCATCATATTTCACTCAGTTGCCATGCTAACATGTATAACCCTGACAACTACAATGGCAATAAAAAAACAAAACAAAACCATCAAATAAGCTAAATCCATTTTTATAGTAGACTAATTAAACTTTGTATGTTCTTCCTGTGACTGTGTGGGTTCTCCTTGGATATTCCAGCTTCTCCCCACTGTCCAAAGACATGCAATAGATTGATCAGTCAATCTATAGTAGGTGTGATGTGAAAGTGAATGGTTGTTTGTCCATATACGTCAACCCTGTGATGAACTATTGACATGTCCGGGGTGTACCTCACCTTCACCCATAGGTAGCTGTGATAGACTCCAACATCCCTGAGACCCTCATGAGGACTACGCAGTTCATAAAATCATTGGACTAATGAATAATTAAATTCCTTTTCAACCAGTGTGGACCACATGCTAGTCCTGTGTAGGTCTTAGGAGCAGCATGGAGTTGGTTCAATGTCTGAACCCCCTACTGTCTGGTCTGGTTTTCCATGGGGAGGAGAGCTATTGATGAATTGATGAGTGAAATCATTACATGGGGGTGGGGGGTGGGGGGTTACCGTCACAAATTCATGGGGCCCAGCATTTGTGGGGGGCCCACAGAGCAGTGGAGGGGGTCCAGTGGATACAGGCTAGAAGTTGTGAAAATTTCATGTAAGATCCACTGTATAAAAGAGGCATAAAAGTCGGGAGTCTGACGTTGAAAGTATGTTAAGTTTCAGTTTCATTTTAACGCTGGCGTTAGCGTTATGTATGGACCACACCCCCATGTACATACCCCCCACCCTGCTTGGGCGATCGACAAGATACTGAATTTTATGAAAGGGTCCACGACGTTTACTTTTCATGGGGCCCACAATTGGTAGCAGCGCCCCTGAGACTGAGGCTGGCAGAGTTTAACTCCTTAACAGTTAGCAACTTGTATCTCTATCACAAATAGGGGTGTGTATTTGCAAGAATCTGGTGATACAATACAAATCACAATACTAGGATCACGATACAACACATCACGATATATGTCATGATACTGTTGAAAAGGCCATTTTTTGTTTGTTTCTTTTTTTTAAATGATAATTTCCTGGAAGAACTGAATTACACCAGAAATATGCACAAATACTAAACACATTTATATTTGATCACAACAGGATCTAATGTTATATCACAAAATGTTCCTGTGTTAAAACTTAAATTATGTTTTACGGACATTACAGTTTAAGATCCTGCTCAAATGTTCATATTCTAGTTGTTCATAACTAACATCATAACATTATTTTTGTGCAATCCCAACAAAGGAACTCACATCTGCCTCTCTCTGACAGTAAAAAGTGCTTTTAGTATGCTTCAAATACTCATTATTTAACAAAACAGTGTTATATAATAACAAATAAGATATAACCAATAAAGAAAAACAAAAAAAACAAAAAATGAACCTCTGTATATGAAGAAATACCTAACAATATCGATACAGTACTTTTTAATATCGATACAGTATTGTGAAATGAAATATCGCAATATATTGCAGAACTGATATTTTCTAACACCCCTAATCACAAAGACCCTTCATTTTAACCAGTGAGCAGAGGATCACTTCATTCTAACGTTAAGGTCAACTCGCTTTATTATCCTGAAGGGAAATGCCGTCTCTGCATTTTACCCATCCTAATACACATTAGCATTAGCAATTAGCACATTAAGAGGGCTGAGCTGCCACTGAAGGTACTCAGGGATCAACAACAGATCTTCATTAGTGCTTTGATCACGAGTACTGACAGGAGAATTAACCTATGTATATCTGTTTTGGAAGGGGAAACCAGAGGACCAAGAGGAAAAGCCATGTGGTGTGGAGAGAACACACAAACATACACAATAATCATCTTTAGTCCTACATTTCAGTCCACCACCTTACTATGGGTCAGTAATTTTGATAATCTAACGTAACGGTAAATAACATGCAACAAAGACAGACTCAATTTGGTGAAAATTATTGATCAACACACAGAAGAACATGGTCATATAGATGTAACAGTTTAACTTGAGCCCTTAACACCCTGATGGGCTGATTCATCACACACCCTGACTCAGACATACAGGGGTTGGACAAAATAATGGAAACACCTTAAAAAATCAACAAAATATAATTTAATATGGTGTAGGTCCGCCTTTTGCGGCAATTACAGCCTCAATTCTCTGAGGTATTGATTCATACAACTTGTGAATTGTTTCCAAAGGAATTTTAAGCCATTCTTCAGTTAGAATACCCTCCAACTCTTTTTTAGAGACGATGGCGGTGGAAATCAACGTCTTAATTGAATCTCTAAAACTGACCATAAATGCTCAATAATGTTGAGGTCTGGGGACTGTGCCGGCCATACGAGATGCTCAACTTCATTAGAATGTTCCTCATGCCATTCTTTAACAACTCTAGCTGTATGGATTGGGGCATTATCATCTTGAGGTGAAGGTGTTTCCATTATTTTGTTCAACCCCTGTAGTTGGTTCTTTGTTCTACACAAGCAATGTTTTGATGGTGCTCTGGAACCAGTTTTACTAGCTGAGAGATTACACTGGGTTACAAAAGAATGTTTTTTGCAAGTTGTCTTGGTTTTTTCAACTGAATTAGGACCATTTTGCACCGCTAAATCCAAAAATGACATCTGTTTTTCTCAATCAGGTCAGGTTTTTTGCTAATTTGATTCTGAAAAATTTGATCTTCTCACAAAATATAATAATTAATACCAAAATAGGATTGGTAAGCACACTTTATGAAACTTGTGACTTGATTCCTGTTAGGTACAATGGTGTATTCACCGCAGATGTAGCAGAATACATCAGGCTTATTTTTGCAAGATCTTCTAGTCGAAGCCATTTCATTCACCTGTAATATTAAAAAAAACAATCATAAATTGGCAAAAGTAAAATCTTCAGAACTCATTTATTGCAAGAAATATGAAAGAATTTTGTATCATATGATGTGAAAAGTCCCATAAATGTAAGCAAAAATGTTAAAAAGCCAATATGTAGCATAGTTCAGAAAGTTGACCTGATTGAGCAAAATTAATGTGATTTTTGGATTCAGCACACCAAAATTATCCTAAATCAGCTCAAAAAACTTAAACAATAAATTTGTTGTTGAACCAGTGTTATTCTTCTGCGATCATAACAAAGAACAGGTTCAAGATCAGGCTCCAAACCAGTCTTGGTGGAATAGGAGTGGAGATAAACAAAGATGGAGAGGTTCTGACCATTTGAGTAATTTGTCCGACATAAACGCAGTAGTTTGTATCCTGCCTAAAGAACACAATCAACTAAATAAATTTAGACTTTCTTCCCGAAATGTGACCATTTAATCCAGTTTTGGTTGAGCTGACTGGGAGTAATTTCACATAAACTGGGGTGAAGAGATTGACCTAAAGATGACCTTTTTGTCCTCCAGAAACTAAAGCCAAGAACATGAAGGACAATAAATGTAACCTACCAACCTTCTGCCAGCTCAATGCAGTTCAGTCCTATAGTCTGTACAGTTTTTTTCATATCGCAGGGTTAAAAAAAATCACAATGTCAGTTTTTTTTTCCAATATCATGCAGCCTTACTTGTAAGCATTGCACACTCCATCATAGTTCACTCACTTGCCATGATAACATGTATAACCCTGACAACTACAATGGCAATTAAAAAACAAAACAAAACAAAAACAAAAACAAAAAAAAAACAACACAACAACAAAATAAGCAAAAGCCGTTTTTATCGTAGACTAATTAAACTTTCCATGTTCTTCCAGTATTTGTGTGGGTTCTCCTTGGATTCGGGATGTAACGATATGAAAATTTCATATCACGGTTATTGTGACCAAAATTATCACGGTTATCATTACTATCGCGGTATTGTTGAAATTGTGCTCAAAAAGTATTTATACACACACTGAAATAATTTAACCAAGTTGTATTTTGAAAAAAAAAAAAAAAAACAAACAAACAAACAAACAGAAAAATAAAATAATTGGCACAATGTACTTTCTGTTGGCAGAAAAATTCAAGTGTTAACCCTTAGGGGTCTGGGCCTATTTCGGCCATATTTCAGTATTTTTGATTTTGCCTTTATATACTATATAGACAAACGTTTACTATACCCATGTTTGGTATCTTTTTTTTCAGCACAACTTCATCTATCTCATCTGTCTATTAGTTTTTCACTTTAACCTACTATATCAACATAAAAGGCCAGAAAACACACAAAAATATAAAATCCGATTTGAAAAATGGATATACTTTATTGCATAAATAACACAAAGATGCTTAACGAACCTTTTCAAACACTTTAAAAGTGAATATTGGTTCCAAATAGTAGGTATATAAAATCCAAATTGTAATAAATTAAAACTATACTCAAATATTTGACATAAAATAATAGCTTTACACAGGCGTTTTTTTCCCCTAAAAGTGTGGTAATCAAACTCGGTTATCATGATAATTAGAATTTAAATGGTAATACTAACCATCTGCAATTTTACCGCAATTTATTGTTATACCGGTAATCATTACATCCCTACCTTGGATATTTCAGCTTCTTCCCACTGTCCAAAGATATGCAATAGATTAGTCAATCTATAGTAGTTGTGATGTGAAAGTGAATGGTTGTTTGTATACGTCATTGGTGTCAAACATGCGGCCTGGGGACCAAATCTGGCCCGCCAAAGGTTTCATTCCGGCCCGCAGGATGAAAGAGCAAAAATGAACCTGAACAGTCAAGGTTGTCAAAATCATTTTGGTTCAGGTTCCACATACAAACCAATGTGATCTCCCGTAAAAATAACAACACAATAACCCATAAATAATGACAACTACAAATTTTCTTTGTGAAAAATTATGTGGAAAAAATTTAAGTGAAAAAAAATAACATTACACTGTGAAAATATTTACATTTACAAAACTATTCTTTCACAATAAAATGAAAATAAATACATAAATAAAAACAAAGATGAACAACCCGAAATGTGCAATTTGAACAACATTCTGCCTGTTACTAAATGTTTTGTGCATTTATGGATCCACTGATTTGTAGTTGTGTTAATAATAGATGTAATATTGTAGAAATTGTTCAAATTTGGGTTCCAAACTCCAAAATTTTAATAATATTATACCTGTTACCAAATGTTTATGTAACATTGTGTGTAATGTACATGTATAAATAATAAATCGAGGCAGAAAATTGTTAAAATTGCACTAATTTTTCAAATGAAATTTCTGTTTTTTCAGGTTATTCACATCTTTTAAAAAAAATGTAAATATTTTCATGACTTAATTGGGGTTTTTTTGTACTAAAACAAAAAGAAAAACTCGGATTTGTCATTATTTATAGGTTATTAAGTCATTATTTTACTGGTCTGGCCCGCTTGAGATCAAATTGGGCTAAATATGGCCCCTGAACCAAAATGAGTTTGACACCCCTGGTATACGTCAACCCTGTGATGAACTATTGACATGTCCAGAGTGTACCCCACCTTCGCCTATAGGTAGCTGTGATAGACTCCGACATCCCTTAGACCCTCATGAGGACTAAGCAGTAAATTTCAGCAATAAATTAAGACTTTCTTCTAGAAATGTGTCATTTTAATCCACTTTTGGTTGTGCTGACTAGGAGTAATTTCACATAAACTGGGGTGAAGAGACTGACCTAAAGATGACCTTTTTGTCCTTCAGAAACTAAAGCCAAGAACACGAAGGGCAATAAATGTAACCTACCAGCCTGCTGCCAGCTCAATGCAGTTTCGCTCTATAGAGTCTGTAGACTTTTACAGCTCCCAAATGTAAAGAATATGTAGCAACTGTGAATGTGAAACCTGGATTAAGAATAGAAATACTATAGCTGGTCACTGAACAGCACTTGATGTTCAGTGGAAGACTGTGATTTTCCTATCAAAAGCACAAATTTCTCATTTATAGAAAAAGAGTTATGTCTGCAATATAAAAATCTATATTTTTTCCAAAGTTCTTTCAGAAAACTACAAGTTCTTCCAATATCAAGGTTTTGAAATGAAAAATAAATTTTTATAGAATTATTCTTTTTGTAATAAAATAAGGTATTGGATTACAGTTACAGTATAGTTTTATCAAGAAATTAAACCGTCCTTGAAAATAAATAAATAAAAATAAATAAATGATCAGCAACTGCTCAAAGACCTCTGCATCTAACATATTAAATTTACACAGTTTCTGGATTCACAGTTATTTTTCTCAGTTTGTCACATGGGAGTCTCTGTTATAATTACCTCTGCTTGTGGATCATCATAATTAATGGGGTACAAAATTAGTAAATAGACAACACAGTCTTGAAAATACACATCTTGCTGCAGGCTGCTGCACAATAGAACACACAGTTTTTGGATATGCTGCATTCAGTTATAATTTATTTAGAATTTAGCTGCTTCATGCTTGCCAGCCTCCACTCTCCCAAATCATCTATGAAAATTACAAACAGGTATAAAAAAAACATACAGTTCTCCACCAGTCTAATCAATATACCTCAACACTCCTCCACAGGGGCAGCGGAAGAAACATGAAGTCAAAACAACTGCCACCGATGGACCAGTTAGTGATGCTGAACGAATGCTCGGGTGCAACCAAACAGCTGCTGTGATCTTAGAGACTGAGAAGTCAGTCAGCTCCAACTGACATATTGGACTCCAGCTTAAAAGCCCTGAACATTAGTCTCAGGAATCACAGACCATATCCTCAGCTTTGGCCTGTGCATAAGGAAAACCATAGGTGAAAAGGAGCACAGCTATTATTATTATTATTACCAAAAAAACGACTTACAATACTGCGAACACATCTAATAAAGCCTTTAAGTCAGTGTTTTTCAACCTTGGGGTCGGGACGCCATGTGGGGTCGCCTGGAATTCAAATGGGGTCGCCTGAAATTTCTAGTAATTAATAAAAATAAAAACTTACTGATAAAAAATATATGGTGAGTTGAGAGAGACAATCCCAATACATAAAAGACATGACAAACTGTGAGTGTGAAACTGAAGCACTGTGGTTCTGTTTATCTTTCAAATGTTCATTGTGGTCGGTTTCAGATGCTGCAGCTCTTTCATAACTCATAGTTTGAGTTCTTGTTTGTTCAGTATTAAAAAAATAAGATTCTCACTTTGTGCAGTAATCTACATCTCGCTTTTCTGCCTCCATCCATAATAATATACATTATATAGACTAAATGTCATCTAAAATTCATGTTTATTTGTATAGCAAACTGTTACATAATCAAAAATTAATTTTAGCAAAAAAAAAACAAAACAAAAAAAAAAAAAAACCTCTCCATTTTGAATGTCTGGGGTCGCCAGAAATTTGCGATGTTAAAATGGGATCACCAACCAAAAAATATTGGGAACCACTGCTTTAAGTTCAAGTGTTTAACAGATGTGATGCAGCATTTTGCTTTAGAATATGATGTAGAATACAGGGACTAAACCAGGCCAACTAAATCAGTTTTTCCCTCAAAAAAAACCAAAAAAAACATGCCTTTTCTCCTCTTTCCTTTTTTTTTTCTCTTTCCCTGTTCCCCCTCCTTCCGCTTTGCTCGCTGCTGCTTCCACCTGAAAATAGCCGAGAGAAAGTGCTCTATTCTCTGACAAGCAGAGAGCAGTTTGCTCCCCTGTCAAGAAGCGGTGGAAAGAAAGGTCGATGGTGTGTCTCCTGTGGGTGCGTCGGAGAGAAAAGAAATGTGTGCATTAGCCTCGGTGGGTCCATCAAATCTGAATGGGAAGGCATGACCGGTAGTCATTTTCTTCAGAGCCAGAATCATGTGTCCATCAATATGTGCAAGGGAGTTTACAATATTGTAAGGTCTGAGGTGTAGAGATGCATCCATATCACTATTCTAACCCAAAGAGAAAAGGTATTGGGTGTTTACTTAAATGTCTGGATTAACATTTTCTATGATGTTTTCCTACCAATAAAAAAGCCTGCAGATCTTGTGTAAAACTTCCCTCCTGAGATCATGTTTATACATATACATTTTTGTTAGTAATTAGTGCCTGACTATGTTGTGAGGCAAATTAATTTTGGGCTGACTGAAGCGCTGAATTCCCCCTGCAGCTACAAGCAGAAGGGCTGGGGTGAATAGAGGTTGGAAGTGTGAAGTACAAAAAAAAAAAAAAATCACAATTCTGCAGTCACTTCTTGTTATCACACACAGTGTATAGAGTAAATAATCCCCTCAAAATAAGTTTTATAGTTGCAGTTTGATTGCTTTCTGGTTTTGCTGCTCTGTCCTGAGATAGAATCTAAACCCTGTTTGATTTAAACAAACTGGCTGAACCAACATTTGTCATTAAGACAGGTTGTGTCAAATTAAAGAGTGTCCTTTATCAGCAACCTAACGGCAATGGCATTACAGGACTAAATTCAACTTGTTCTGCATCGGTAATAAGCAATATGATAATGTGACAAAGATTATATTATTATCTTATTATAAACAGACGCTAGTGCCTCATGAAGCGTAAATCATTTACTGCTGAGCCAAAGCCGGCAATAGGAACGAGGATCACGTTTTAGCAGAGGGGGAAGATGCACATGGTCTATGTTGTGTTTACTGGAAAGCTCACATGCTTTTTAGGGCAAAATAAGAAACTAAAAAGCCACCAATATGGGAACATGGTGGAAATGAAACTGACAAAAGAAGCAAGGTAGAAAACAGGGACATCATTCCTTACATTAGTACCATTACTTCATGGTACCTAACAAAGCAGGTGCACTCACTGTTCATGCAGAGGTGGACCTTACTGACCCTGTAGACCACATTGGACCTGAGACTGTTACCTCACTGTCCTCACTATAACTGTTGCTGTCACTGTCTTGTAATGTGTGTGGAAATGACCAAAAATAGTTACTTGCCCAGTAAAGGGTTATTAGCATCACTATGTGAATTGGAGTTGCTACACTCTTAGTTGGGTGCTTTGGTAGTCTCATTTCTTCTCTTTTTCTGAGTTTGTGTCACCAGCTCAGCTCAGTGTTTGATTTAATGAAAAATAACCCTTACCGTAATTATAATCTTATATATACACATGCTACTAGCTTGACTATAATAGTGACAGGGGTAGTTGAAAGATAACACCATTGCAAAGGTAGGTTTCACATATATAGTATTCAGTATTGTAAGAATTGTCATGGTGTTAGGGTGTATGATCCTCTTCTGGCACTTTATTATTTCCACAAATAGGAGCAGAAGGTGCAAGCAGAAGTGTGAGACAGTTCATGCAGTGGAAGTGTTGGGCTGGACTGGGTAAAGCAGAAAACTACTGGGTAAAGCTACTCTGAGAGTTTTTGTTCATGGTGTTCAATTACATTTCAGCCGGTGGGAATTGCATGCACTCATGCGTATGCCGATGTCAATATGCGCTAAAAAAAATAGTTAACAAGTTTTTGTTCATGCGGAATGGCTCTTGGACTTGAGTCAATAATGTATGTCAATTACTAGAGGGTAACAATATCGATGTGGCTTTATCAATTTGTCATCTAATTAAGGCGGACTCTATAGAAAAGTTCAACCCTATAACAGTAGAGTCTCAATTAACCCATAAAGACCCAAGAAGCCACTGATGACCAACACCATCTACTGATCTAAATATTTAATAACTTCTGAACCACTAATCCTATCAATCCATGTAAATAACTGGTGTAAAATGCAGTTTGTCGTCTTTTCATGGTCATCAGATATGACCCATTTGGGTGTTCAGGGGCTCCGTAGTTACCTTGGAAACACCTTCTTCTTCTACAACAGGGGTGTCAAACTCATTTTGGTTCAGGGGCCATATTTAGCCCAATCTGATCTCAAGTGAGCCAGACCAGTAAAATAATGACTTAATAACCTATAAATAATGACAAATCCAAGTTTTTCATTTTGTTATAGTGCAAAAAACAAACAAACAATTAAATTATGAAAATATTTACATTTTACAAAAAAGATGTGAATAACCTGAAAAAAACAGAAATTTCATTTGAAAAATTAGTGCAATTTTAACAAGATTATGCTTGACTTATTATTTATACATGTAAATATCACACAGTGTTACATAAACATTTGGTAATAGGCAGAATATTGTTCAAATTTTGGAGTTTGGAACAAAAATTTGAACAATTTCTACAATATTCCATCTCTTATTATTAACACAACTACAGATCACAGTGGATCCATAAATGCACAAAACATTTAGTAACAGGCACAATATTGTTAAAATTGCACATTTCGGGTTGTTCATCTTTGTTTTTATTCATGTATTTATTTGCATTTTATTGTGAAAGAGTAGTTTTGTAAATGTGAATATTTTCACAGTGTAATGTTATTTTTTTCACTTAAATTTTTTCCACATAATTTTTCACAAAGAAAATTTGTCATTGTCATTATTTATGGGTTTATTGTGTTGTTATTTTTACTGGAAATCACATTGGTCTGTATGTGGAACCTGAACCAAAATGATTTGGACAACCTGGACTGTTCAGGTTAATTTTTACACTTTCATCCATCGGGCCAGAATGGAATGTTTGGCGAGCCAGATTTGGCCCCCGGGCCGCATGTTTGACACCTGTGTTCTACAACATGGATTCACCAGTAAAACCCATGGAATTGGATCAATGACAGTGGATGGACGCACTGGGTTTATGTTCAGTTAATGATATATTTTGCTGAAAAAGACACTTTTTCTTTAGTTTTCTCTGTTTCTGATATAATAACCCTCAACTTTAATCTGAGTTTTTTATAAATATTTACATGATCAAGAAATTAAATAAAGGAAAACACCTGATATTCACTGAAAAGACACAAAATACAAAGGATTGTCATAATATATCGTGATAGATCACTTGAGAAAACTTTAATAAGAGAAAAAAGTATTTTGGAACTGCCACCAAAGTAACACTGGGTCTTTATGGGTTAAATCTGACTTGATGGAATTCAGAAATTAAGGACTATACTTACAAGTACTCATACTGTAGCCTCTTTATGTCAAAAATGTGCATAATTGTTTCCAAAAGAAGCTGCTACGTTTAAAAATTAAAATGTGCATTATATGACAGTCAGTGATGTATCCTTTTTGGGTTTTATTTTTATTTAATTATATATCTTCTGCTATAAAATGTAAGACACGAGTTGTAAAAATTACTGCCTACTTGCACCCCTGGTTAAGTTTGTTAACAGGCAGTTAAATTATTTAACGCTGTTGTGAATCCACTATGTGTCTACATTGTTATTTCTAAAATTTACGTTCACTCTCCTTTTTTTCTGAGTGCATATACTGAAAAGATGTCGACCTGCTGTCACGCTTTCTTCTAAAAAGACCAAGGAAACTCGTATTTTGCACAAAAAACGGCATTGATTTTTTTACAAGGTAGTTACGTGCTGATAGCAGGAATTGACAAACTTCAGCCTCAATGACATTTGAGTGAGGAAACTGACACAGAAATGATCTTTAAACTAAATAATACAATATTACAGCTGTCCTGAAAGGTCCGTGAGGTCTTTATGGTTTGAACACAAAAGCATTCAGTTGCTTGTTTAATGATTTTGTAGCCGACATGTCTGGAGACTTAAGTGGAAGCATTTCTCCTGATTTAACCCCGTACAAATTTAGTTTGGACATGGTCTTGAATGAAAAGGCTACCATTGAACTTTAATAGTTTGTTCAACCAGTCAGCCCGCAAACCATTCCCTTAAAATCAATAGACGTCTAGCAATACCAATGGAAGGTAAATTATGTCTAGCTGCTCACAATCACATTGTCTGTAATATGCTCAGGCAGCTGAGGAGATTCGTTTACCAGACTGCTTCTCATGTCCAGGTAGACAATAAACTTCATTCCACCTTAACGCTGCGTCCTCCATCTGAAAACACTTGCAGTAAAATTACAGGCAAAAGCTATTGTGTTGCCTGCTCCATACAACATTTGCAAAATGTCCCTGTGAGTGTGAATTTATTTCCAGCAAACCCATATTTTGTGTTTTAGAGTATTCAGGCACAATGAGTTTGGAAAGTTTTCAAGTGCCACTCAGTACCACCATCATCCATTTTCAACATCAATTTTAAAAGCTTGTGTGCTTTCTGTTTTCTGTTTTTTTTTTTTTTCTAACAAGAGGGTTGAAGATACATATTAATCTAAACAGTATATAAATGATTTTAATCCTGCACATGATTTAAGATCTAGTGAATGAGATTTGAGCAAATGTACAGGGTGGGGAAGCAAAATTTACAATGAACATTTAGTTGTTTTTTCTCAGCAGGCACTATGTCAATTGTTTTGAAACCAAACATATATTGATGTCATGATCATACCTAACACTATTATCCATACCTTTTCAGAAACTTTTGCCCATATGAGTAATCAGGAAAGCAAACGTCAAAGAGTGTGTGATTTGCTGAATGCACTCGTCACACTAAAGGAGATTTCAAAAATAGTTGGAGTGTCCATAAAGACTGTTTATAATGTAAAGAAGAGAATGACTATGAGCAAAACTATTAGGAGAAAGTCTGGAAGATACTATTAAAGAAGAATGGGAGAAGTTGTCACCCGAATATTTGAGGAACACTTGCGCAAGTTTCAGGAAGCGTGTGAAGGCAGTTATTGAGAAAGGAGGAGGACACATAGAATAAAAACATTTTCTATTATGTACATTTTCTTGTGGCAAATAAATTCTCATGACTTTCAATAAACTAATTGGTCATACACTGTCTTTTAAATCCCTGCCTCAAAATATTGTAAATTTTGCTTCCCCACCCTGTAAATAAAGGAATATCTTCATTAGAGTATAATCACACAATAAACAAGCATTGTAGCAGAGTTTCCCCTATATACATTCTCGCCATTCATGCCTGTGCTGGTTCCTGCACCTAATCTTAAACCAGCCGACGTGTTTACACCGAAAGTCACAGCATTCGGGAACCCAAAATTTGGCCAAGAATTCGAGTTGTAATGTTCTGTGTCGCATCAAATAACATAAAATATAACATATAGCATAACAAATAACATCTTTTGAGAGTTCTGTGTCATCTTTGTTACCGCTTGTACATTCCCTTCCTGACATGCGTTTTTTTCTCCTAAAACATTTCCCATCATGCATCAGTCCTACTACATCTACGGTAAGTGTCGAGGGACAAAACAGTAACAATGAACGTTACCGTTCCTAGTGTAACTGGTGCGAGAACCGGCTCTGACGCCAGGCTGGCCGCTCTGAAAACAGCTAAAGAACCTCTAGCTGTCAACTTTTATTCTGAGGTAACTGGTTTTAATGGTACTTAAATGAGGTGACTAGTTCATGATAACTTGAATCTGGTGATTGGTAAGTTGCAATTTGTCAATTTCTTTCCACGAAACTCACCAGAAGTCACACTTCAAAGGGTTATTTTGAAAAATTTACCACATTTACCACTGCTACAAATATTTCTAGGAGAAACACTGCATTGTAGAGTTTTCATTGATTTAAAATCTGTCATTTATGGGAGTGTAATTCTTCACTGGCCTCAAGATTCTATGATTTGTCTGACTTGTTTTTGGTGATTCACAATGCAACTTCTGTTTTCCATGGTCGTTTTTCACCAATCATACTAACAGTCGGGTAAATCTTGACTCACTCTAATTTAGAGAGGGTTTTCAAAACTACGACTACAACTGTCTAATGTCTGCAGATGCAGTTTTCTATAGGAGGATCTCTGTGAGCCCCCTCATTATTTAACATTACAAAAACAAAACAGAAATCCATCTGCAGACATTGCATTACAAGTAGAGCTGTACTTTTTTCTTTTTTTTTTTTTCTCCTCACCACTCTGAGTACCTCACTTCTGAAAATAAACACACATTAAATTCCATTCCAGCTAGGCTTTGGTTTCATCATAGAGTGCAGGTATAATGCTAGCCACTTCATAGCTCAGTGGCTTATTCTCAAAACAAATCCCAGGCTATGAAGGCTTCCACAATCACAGGCCACAGGTTGATTCTCTTAACCCTCCTGTAGTTGACCAGAGAAGTTAGCAGTGCCTCTTTGATTCTTTTTTGCTTAGCTGGGCTTAGTGTGTTTACGGTTGCAGTTGTTAACTTAGGGTGAAAACACAGCTCCTCTGTCATGCTGAATTCCTCAAGATTTCATTTTTGTGAAGCTGATTTCACAAACAGCTTGTGCCTTGCCCACTCCATGCTTGCCAGCAAGTTCATAAAATCCATAATGTGTCCGTCCAGATGTTGGCTGTCAAAATGCTAGGTGCATTGTTTATATCCAATATATCTTAAAAAAAAAACAAAAAAAAAAAAAAACACCTGGTCTTAACCCACAATTCACGACACGATGGGAGCATAGCAAGGTAACATTACAACTTTAGTATCCGGCCAAGGCTGGAAAATTGTTAACCAGTACCATGAAAAATATAGTTTTTATGTAGGTTACAAACTCTTGACTATTGATTCGGTGCATTGATACAGAAGTCTTCACTGTGATGCATCTTCGATCCTATAAATTTCCTCACCTCAAACATTTATATATTCAGCGAGATCAAGTTTCCAACACAGTCCACCATGTTGTGCTGCTATATTTCTACAGAAGCTCAAAACTGAAAACTAATTCTTCTTCTCCCATTTAGAGGAGTCACTTTTCCATTGACCCTCAAATTGTGCGAATAACTTGTGCATAAAAATGTACCTAATGGTAAAACAACAATTTCGCCAAAACTATCATTTTTCGATTAAAAGTTTTTGCTCTGGCAAGAGGTGGTTTTTCAGCTGTACATCATGCAAAACTGAAATGGAAAGACCTTTTTCCGCAACTAGAGTCACATGAATAAAAAAAAACAAAAAAAAAAAACAGGTGTTGACAGATGTTAAAACAAGCGAAGAAGAAAAGTTTTAAAAGAAACATGGCTTAGTATGTGTGGACACACCAGGAAACCGAATCATTTTTGAATTTAGTACAGGATAGAGGGGTAATATATAATAATAATGAATATATCTGTAAATCAATATGATATTTATGTTCATCGTCATGTTTATGGAATGACTTCTCGCGTCATCTCGCAATAAAAAAAAAAAAAATCATCGCATTTGTGATTTAATGGAAAAAAAAAACATTACGCACCTCTGTTTTTTAGACATTTATGTTTACGCATTTGGCAGACGCTTTTTTCCAAAGCGACTTACAGGGGAAAACCAATTAAATCACTCAATCAATCAAATTTTATTTATATAGCGCCAGATCACAAGAAGGTTATCTCTTGACATTTTATATATAGAGTTGGTCAAAACCAGACTCTAAGTCAATTTACAGAAACCCAACAGAATCATTTACATTTACATTTAGTAAATACCAATAAAGTTTTGCTCATTTGTCCAATGGAAAAGTGACTAGTGAGTGATATCCAGTATTATAATCACCAATCAGCATTAATATCCTGTTGACTAAAAGGCCCAGATCATAGAATAATAATAATAATAATAATAATAATAATAATAATAATAATAATAATAATAATAATAATGGATTAGATTTTATATAGCGCTTTTCTGGACACCAAAAACGCTTCACATTATTGACCCATTATTCATTCGCTCTCACATTCTCCCTCTGGTGGTGGTAAACTACATCTGTAGCCACAGCTGCCCTGGGGCAGACTGACAGAAGCGTAGCTGCCATTTTGCGCCTACAGCCCCTCCGACCACCACCAAACATTCATACACCAGTGTGAGTGGCACTGGAGGCAGGGAGGGTAAAGAACAAACACTATTTCTAACAAGGGTCTGTTGTTGCCGCTATAGGGGAGGGTGAGTAGACAATTCAGACCTTTGGAATATGGATGTCGCTAAATATTACACACCTCTAAACCTTAACAACTGCAGAACAATGCTACCATAAAAACGGCAAAAACTGAATCTGGAAATACAGAACCCCCGACTGCTACATTCTCTTTCATCCTAACACATTTTCAATAGATGACCATGAGCATTTGCATACGGGTAGTCTCCCATCAAAGGCTCGACTTCCTAGACCTTGCAAACAGAGCTGAGAGGAACCGCAAATACAGCATCTAGTGTCCTCTCAAACCACTTGAATTACAACATGCTGAGACGTTGCCAAAATATTACTGACTACCGCGGCTTTAACTAGGTGCTCAACTAGGTCTTTACTATTTCAACAGAAGGGGAAAAATGTTGAGCTAAGAAAAGGAAGGCCACATTACTCCCAGGGTGTCTGCTACCAAGGGGTCCAATTCAAGGGCCTGAGCCATTCATGCATTTTTCAAAGAGGTAAAGCAAAGACTCCTGAAATAAAATTTGGTAACTTAATCTTACACACGTACTGATGGAATGAGGCTGCCCAGAAATCTGATCTTCTCTTGGATGGCTGGCGGCTGGAGACCAAATATAGGCCCGGTGCTTCGGTCGTAATTGGGAGCTTTATTGATTTCCGGGCCTGTCGTCATGCCTGAGGTGACCTTTTGTTTGAGAATAATTGCTCTATTAGAGGGTTTATTCAGGCACCTGCTGGGTATCTCAGACACTATTATTGTCCAATAAGAATCTCCGGCACTAAAGCAGTGACCCTGCTCTGATATGTGTGGTGGACAATCTGACTTTCAGCACTGTGTGGTTTTATCATCCAATGAGAACACAGGCCACGCTTAGTACATTCATGACTTAGCTGGTGCTCCAAGACTGCTGGGATGCTTGATAAGGTTATAGCTTATATTGCTTACATTAGATTGCTTCATATCAAAAAGCGACAAAAAAACACTCACCTCAATGCTAGGTGCAATCTATTGCAGAATGAAATGTTTATCCATGTAGTAAACACATGAGAAATAACTGATTTATTCCTATTTCTATATATAATGCAGTCAGTTTCATAGATTGACCATAATATTTCCGACGCAGAAAACAAACTACCTGTTTCTCGACAACTCAAAATGAAGTGTTCTTCTTGCAGAATATAGTTTAATAAGTAGTCCTATTAAAATGTAGCGCAAGTTCTCCAAGGGTTCATCCTAAGTGTGATCAGCTCAGAGTCAACAGAGAGCGAGAGGAGGAAAGTTTCTCCGGCGATGTTGTGGGATTTTGGCAGAAAACACACTGGGCTCCTGACCTCACCAGGGAACTATGAGTCATAGAATGTCAATAATTAAAAAGACACGGAATGCTATTTCTCTTGACAAATATATATGTGTTCTTTATGTATACTCTTGGCTTGTGTCAAAAGGCGTATGACTAGATTTACTTTTTTTTTTTTTTTTCCTTTCCTTCCTAGATTTACTAATACTTTGTGCCAGCACAAAATTGCATTTGGCGCAAAAAAAAAAAAAAAAAAAAAAAAAAAAAAAGGCTATTAAGATATACTAAAGGAGCACAATGCAAAATTAGCACTGGAAAGGGGTGGACAATATTTCTTGGCTAAAATTTGCTTAGAGGTCTTATTTATGTATTTGTGCAAAAGAAATCAATATAAGTGAATCCCCGAAGGAACTTTGTGTTGGTAAATGCAAGTTCTGCAAATTTACAGGATTTCAGTTCTGTTGCAACATGTTGATGGTCATATGAACTGTTTTCAGGTCAAAAATGTCCAATTTCATCACAATTAATGCTATATTTTCAAGTCACAAATGGCCAAATTATATTTTAACTGAATTTACCTGAAAAACAAATATTCTATTCTTTTAGATTCCCCAATTTTTCTTACAAGATTCTGTCCTACATATCACGTTTTATTTTTACAGGTTGCTATATGGAGTATGGTGCTGATCCATCCTGCTTATGTTACGCCAATACATACATTAAGAAAGTCACACATCACTTTTTAAATCAACAGTTTTCTAATAATAAGCATTTTTATAAAGAAAGAACAATTCTATATTGTTACTTAATCTTTAGTATGATGATAAACTATACAATAAATAATTCTGATCCTAGTTTTTGCACAGGGATCATTAGTGTAAACGGTGACATGGCTGCAGAGCATCAGTATGATGGGATCCGTAACAACCATGTCACATCCGTCCACTGCCACATTTTGTGTTTTTGTGTCAGCTGTTATTGTTTTACATCCACAATACTAATATTTATGAATACGAGGATAATCAGCAATAGTAAGTCTATAAGTTTATTCCTAATAAAGTACTGGTACTGACCAGAGCATCATGGGTAATGTCACGTCTGTCCACCAGCAAAAGTTTTCACATACACGTACTATTCAAAATCCAATATTTCTGAAAATATAGCTTCCACTGTCAAATAATATCAGTAGTCTGTGCACAAATGTATTAGCATTATTTCAACACAGTTCTATGCATTTCTTACAATTTTTTTTTTTTTTTTTTTGACAAAAATGGCCACTCATTTGGCGCCCTAAGTAAATTTTAGCCGTTCTTTTGTATCTGGTGTATTTGCATGCGTATTTATGCAAAATAAGTGCAAATTTTGGGGAGGAGAGTGTTTAAATGAGTCACATAACACCATTTACAAAGGGTTACAACTGTTAACTTAGTGCTGATAATTTAATGTAGAAGAAAGCATGTGTTATCTCATTTGTGCTTGGTATGTCCATGTTGCGAACAAACCAGGTGGTAGAGAAGAGAGAATTTTCTCGATTTGTCTACTTGTGTTTAATTTACTAGCAGATCAATCATAAAACAGTCTAGTATTGAAAGCTACCTCAAAAACCAAGTGCAATTTAGTTTTTATGTTGCAACAGTGCAGTTAATCAGAGTGTTGTTTACATTTTATTATGTTTATGTTCTTGGCACATGTTGGCAAAATTGCACAAACTATTTGAATTAAAAATGTTCAGGAAGGCTCTTTGGGCTAAATTTAGGGCTATATTTTACATAGGGTTTGGTTGCACTGTTCAGACACATGCAAATAAGTCTCAAAGATCAATGTAAAGAATCATGATAAAATCGAGATTGTGATATGATATTTTTGCCATATCACCCACCCCTAGTTCCAAGTGTTTTTCTTGTTTCTGTAGCAGATAGAGAGTGCAATGTTTCCTCTGCATTACTGATATTAAAAAACATAAGCCCGCCCACTATACAGAACAAGAACTGCAGATTGTTGTGAATAATGAAAGTCAGAATTCACTGTTACAGCAGCTACGAATGTGATTTTTCTTTGTGTCTCCTTTTTGTCATGCATTATGCCGTCTTCTACGTCCTCTGTGGAGTGAGCCATTTTCCTCTTGTAGCCTAGTTACCTCGAAATGGTGATCTAGTTCTGCCTTTTTCAACAGGTTGGACATGCCATTTTAGACTTGGTTCATCCACTGAGTTCAACGACAGAAAACTCCTCTTTCTGCTGCCTCTCATTGGTCTGTGCTGCTATTTCCAGGCAGAAATACATGTGTTAGACACAACTTGTAAATGTAATGTGACAATGATGTAGATTACTTGTGTTTTCATCAGGTGTATTTCTGCCTAATCTGACTCTGTGAACATTTGTGCAGGTTATTACTGAAATGAACTGGCTGCATCTGATAGTTCTGCCTGCAAAACATGACCACTCCCTTAGGTACTTTTTCTGGTTTATGCCCTCCCCAATTTGCACCTCCATGGTAAATCTGGCTCCTAATGTAAAAAAAAACAAATAATAAAATAAAGTAAGTAGATGAATAATACTCCCCTCTTACAATGCTTTTAAATAAAACAGATAAAGGATGAGCCAGGCAAAGATAAATACAAAATGAGATTAACTGCAAATGCATTTGTTGAAATTAAAATGGATTTTTCATTAATTGTATCCGAAATGATCTTAGTTCAAGACATGAAAACAAAGTCCTGAAAGTCCAAACTTTAAATTGCAATCCAGCTGGATCTGTAGAGGAAATAACACTCTCAGTACACCTGCTACCCTTTCTCCCCATTTCCCTAAATGTGTAAGTCTGTGGAAAAGCTGTTTCGTATTATCAAATTCTGTTTTTTGAAATATGAGGACAGAAAATGTGTGCACTGTATCATAAAAAAACAGATAAAATAATTTGGTGCTTGAATATCATGTCTAAATCAAAGTTGAAACCTGCTTGTCAGATATTTTTGAAGCCTTTTCTTGCAAACAGGAGATTAAAAAAAGAAACCAAAAAAGCACTCAGAGAGTGCATTTGTTCCTTGTGCCAGTATCAACATTTCCTGAAAATGTCATCAAAATCCTTCCATAACTTCTAGAGTTATCTTGCTAATAGATGGACAAACAAAAAATTTGTCAATCACCACCAAAATACAACCATTTGTTCCTTGTACCAGTATCAACATTTCCTGAAAATTTCCTGAAAATCCCTGTCCATAACTTTTTGAGTTATCTTGCTAAGAGACAAACAAACAGACAAACCCCAATGAAAACATAACCTCTGCCGTTACACTTGGCAGAGGCAATAAAAAAGAGACACTGGTTAAAAATATTTAAATATAATATAAATATAAAACATTAAAAATATAAAACAGAAGCATTGGTTAAAGGAATCTAAATGAAAACATAACCTCCGCCGTTGCGCTTGGCGGAGGTAATAATGGTTAAAATGGTTAAAATTCACATTAAAAACTAGAAAAGCACTCAGACAGCGCATACCTCCGCCAAAGCAGATCAGTGTCCACCCCCCACCCCACCCTCCGACCACCACCAAAATTTAACCATTTGTTCCTTGTGCCAGTATCAACATTTCCTGAAAATTTCATCGAAATCCATCCATAACTTTTTGAGTTATCTTGCTAACAGACAAACAAACAGACAAACCCCGATGAAAACATAACCTCCGCCGTTACACTTGGCAGAGGTAATAAAAAAGAGACATTGGTTAAAAGTATTTAAATATAATATAAATATAAAACATTAAAAATGTAAGACAGAAGCATTGGTTAAATGAATCTAAATGAAAACATAACCTCCGCTGTAACACTTGGCGGAGGTAATAATGGTTAAAATTCAAATTAAAAACTAGAAAACCACTCGGACTGCGCATACCTCCACCAAGGCAGATCAGTGTCCACCCCTCCACCCCACCCGACCACCACCAAAATTTAACCATTTGTTCCTTGTGCCAGTATCAACATTTCCTGAAAATTTCATCGAAATCCATCCATAACTTTTTGAGTTATCTTGCTAACAGACAAACAAACAAACCAACAAACAGACAAACCCCGATGAAAACATAACCTCCGCCGTTCCTAGGCAAAGGTAAAAATCACTATCATGAAGGTGAAATGTTGCTACTGTAGTTGATAGTTGTCATGTTTCCCTTTTTGTCTTGCAAAAACCACAGGAACCATGTTCCCTTTGGTGCCGAATTGGAATGATATCATTAAATCTTGGCATTCGCAGATATGACTCACTCTGCCATTTGTTGCCATTACATCTCTCTTGCTTTCCTATATTCTTACGCACATGCTCATTATTAGCTGGTTTTGGTCACACTCCAACCATATATGCACTCACTCGTACTTCAGCGTGACAAAGAAAGAAGATATTACTTTAAAAACCCCATTGAGGATTGTTGGCATGGCTGGTGTTTATCTACTCAGCATGAACACATTGATAAAGCACCTGTTCAATGGCTTTAATGCACTAATGCCCTTAAAAGTGTTCTGCAGGCACCAAGATGATTCACTTCCTAAGTGTCACAAAATGGATTTTCAACATGTTCTTTGTCTTCCATCGACAAAAACACATCAGAAAAGTGCTGAGATGTCCTGCATTTGTTGACCTCCATTGTTAACTCTTTCAACTGTATCATCCAATTGAACCTGTACCTCCCTTCAATGAGCACACCTCACCAAAACATCTTTGACAGATAGCGCTTTTTTTTTTTTTTTCCCCTTTCCATTAGTCTTAAAACAGGGGTGTCAAACTCATTTTGATTCAGGGGCCATATTTAACCCATTTTGATCTCGAGCGGGCCAGACCAGTAAAATAATGACTTAACCCCTTTAGCCCTACCAGCCCGCCCGCAGGCCAAAAAAAATTATATTAATATTCATCTACTATAAAAATATAATAAATCAGGACAATGAATGTTTTTTTCAACGTTTGCTCAAAGTTCAGACCCTAATGTTAATAAAAGTACATCAAAAGTGTATTTTAGTGCGAACTTTAATGTTCAAACACGATTTTTAATCTTTGTGGGGTGAAATATACACTATTAAAAATCTCCCACACGAACAATTAATTTATGCATATCATCGTCAATCCAGCCGAAAAATAAACAGGCGAGGATAAAAAATTCCAATTTCTCTTTTAGTTTGTTACAGTTTATTCAGGCATAGTAATAGATACAATATTTTAGACAATGGGAATAGATTCTGTGAGGTTTCTAAATGTCCATAGACACCAAGAACATCCATATGAACCTTATTATTGTGAAGTAATTCTTCATTTACTTTGGGTATGTCTTCTTAGGCGTTTTTCCCCTGAAAATATGGTCAGGGTTTAACAGGTTTAATAACCTATAAATAATGACAACTCCAAGTTTTTCTTTTTGTTTTAGTGTAATAAACCCCTAATTAAATTATGAAAGTATTTACATTTTACAAAAAAGATGTGAATAACCTGAAAAAAAACAGAAATTTCATTTGAAAAATTAGTGCAATTTTAACAATATTATGCCTCAACTTATTATTTATACATGTACATTTACACACAATGTTACATAAACATTTGGTAACAGGCAGAATATTGTTAAAATTTTGGAGTTTGGAACAAAAATTTGAACAATTTCTACAATATTAAATCTCTTATTATTATTAACACAACTACAGATCACAGTGGATCCATAAATACACAAAATATTTAATAGCAGGCAGAATATTGTTAAAATTGCACATTTCAGGTTGTTCTTATTTGTTTTTATTTATGTATCTATTTGCATTTTATTGTGAAAGACTAGATGTAAATGTAAATATTTTCACAGTGTAATGTTATTTTTTTCCCTTAAATTTTTTCCACATAATTTTTCACAAAGAAAATTTGTAGTTGTCATTATTTATGGGTTATTGTGTTGATATTTTTATTGGAGATCACATTGGTCTGTATGTGGAACCTGAACCAAAATGATCAGAATCAGAATCTCTTTATTGTCATTGTACAAGTACAACAAAATTGAGGATTTGGACAACCTTGACTGTTCAGGTTCATTTTTGCACTTTCATCCTGTGGGCCGGAATGGACCCTTTGGCGGGCCAGATTTGGCCCCCGGGCCGCATGTTTGACACCTGTGTCTTAAAATGTCCTTTCAAATGCACTGACATTATATGAACATCCAAATTAACCCATTTAATCTATATGACATAGCTTTCGGGACATCTGATCAGCATCTTTCGCAGCAGATGTCAACATTTACGAGTCACAATAATAGAACCCCCCCCCCCCCCCCCCCCCCCATAGCACCAGAATGTTTACCTCACAACACCCACACATTGATCACTCATAAACATACAGAACCTCCTTTCTCACTATCAAAAAAAGTAAATAAATCAATTTCGGTGAGTCCGTTTTTATCTCTATGCATACTGGTAGGAGCAGATGCTGGAAAGCAGTTTAATGTTTTCTGGAGTCTAAATATTTTGGCATCTGATCACTGTAAGCCCCACAGTTGAGCGAGTGGGTGTTTGTGCTGTGAAATAGTGAAATAAGAATGACTACATAGAGGTGTATGTGCAGACAGAACAGACCACTGAGGGTTTTTTTTTTTTTTTTTTTTGCTTGCTTGCTTTTCACGGTAGTAAAACGAACTCGCTGCTTTGATCAATTTTCCTCCCACTGTAACATGACATGGAGCATTTTATTCCTATAGAAACTCAAACATACAATCACAGACATCATATATTCATCGTTCTACAAGGTATGATACTCTTACCAGGCCAGGGTCACTAAACACAAGGAGACAGATTCATCAGCTTCACCTTGTATTTAAATCCATCCACTTCTCTTGTCCTTCTTACTCGCAATAATATCTTGCAACTTTTGCGTCACATTGTGAGGTTAGACACTCTGCACAACTCTATTTTTCTGCTCCTTTTATTAAAGAAGCTACTGGGAAAAGAGCTTTCAAGTTTAAAGCCCCAGTGGACTGAAATAGGTTACCTGCAGATATTAGATCCATCTCATCAACTGGTGTATTTTAACATGCTTTATCTTCCTATTTTAACGGTGGTGTATTCTTGGTATAAATGAACTTGTTACTGGATATTTCTTTTTACTTAACCCTTTAGGGGTCCACGGTCACGGGCCCGTGACTGAATCACATGACATTTTCAACACATCGTACCATCGGAAGTCGGTCACGTACACCACTGGGGATAACTGCCTTCCAAAGTGTGGACTTGAAACATTCTCCCACTTTTTATTTGATGTTGATTGAGCAGATACAACCAGAAATATCATGTTTTGAAGAGAAAACGCTAATGTAAAGATATGCTTATATGTCAAAGATTTGAGAATAGTTTTAATGTATGACAATTTTTATTTTAGATATTTAATATTTGGAACCAATACTCACTTTTAAAGTCTTTGAAAAGGTTTGTTAAGCATCTTTGTGCTATTTATTTATTTATTTGATGTGATATTAGTTATTTATTTGATTACCACACTTTTCTGGAGAAAACACCTATGTAAAGATATGGTTTTATGTCAAATATTTAAGTATAGTTTTAATTTATTCCAATTTTAATTTTCTATACCTTATATTTGGAACCAATATTCACTTTTAAACTCTTTGAAAATGTTCATTGAGCATCTTTGTGTTATTTATGCAATAAATTATATAAATTTTTCCAATCAGATTTTATATTATGTGTGTTTTTTGTCCTTCTATGTTGATAAAGTAGGTTCAAGTGAAAAAAATAATAGGCAGATGAGATCAGTGAAGTTGTGCTGAAAAAAAAAGATACCAAACAAGGGTATAATAAACATTTCTTTATATGGTATATAAAGGCAAAATCAAGACAACTCAAAAACAGTTAAAATAGTCTCAGACCCTGAAGGGTTAAACCTGCATGAAGGTGATCAGTACAAACTCTATAAACTATTAATAGAAGGTGAGTGTGGCTTCAGTTATGGTTGTCGTTTTCTTGTGTTAATGTAGAGTTGCATGTAGGGCTGGGCGATTAAACGATAACGATGTATACCGCGATGTAACTTTTCCTCGATAGAAATTTGAGACATACTCGAAACAATTTCTATAGAATTTAATCACCCATGTTTTGACAGACGTGAGAACAGCCAATCATAATAAAGTAGCGTTGAACAGAACCAGTCACTCTAGAGCAGGGGTGTCAAACTCATTTTAGTTCAGTTCCACATTCAGCTAAATTTGATCTGAAGTGGGCCGAACCAGTAAAATAATAACAAAATAATATATAAATAATGTCAACTGCAAACTTTTCTCTGTGTTTTAGAGCGAAAAAAGTAAATTTACATTATGAAAAGGTTTACATCTACAAACTATCCTTTCAAAAGATGTGAATAACATGAAGAAACTGAAAAGAATACATGTAATTTTAACAATATTAAGCCTCAGTTTATCATTTACACATGTACATTATAACTTACAGATCACAACGAGTCTACAAATACACAAAACATTTAGTAACAGGCAGAATCTTGCTAAAATTCTACTTACTTCTCTTAAGACATTTCAGGTTGTTCGTATTTGTTCAGGTTAGTCACATTTTTTGCGAAATTATACTTTGTTTTATTGTAAATACATGAAAATATTTAGAAAAAATTAGATTTGTCATTATTTATATGTTATTATGATACTATTTGACTGGTCCTGCCCACTTGAGATTGAATTAGTCTGAATGTGGAACCTGAACTAAAAGGCTTGTTAATATCTTAGCTTTTGCTTTTCACAAATTCATCCTAAGGGCCGGACTGGACCCTTTGGAGGGCCGAATTTGGCCCCTGGGACACATGTTTGACACCTGTGCTCTAGAGCCACGGCAAGTTAGGTTGGCGCACACACGCTAATGTTTGGGCTGCAGTGGGAGGTAGTGGGTGTTCCCTCAGGAGAAAATATGACCGAGAACTCGGGCGACCGGGTTACTGAAAAGTAGGGTATGAACCGTTGTGGTTTCCAATGTACAACAGAGACATAAAAGCCGGGAGTCACACGGGAGTCACACGGGAGTCACACAGGAGTCACACAGTCAAAGCATGTTGTTTCACTTTCGCTTTATGCCAATTATGGCATGGCTCCACAGATTGGGGGTGGGGGGTGGGCAGTCCGTGCCTACCGCAATACTAATACACGCAAACCATACATAACAGCGGAGGGGGGGCTAATTCTAAGAGCAGAGGGAAGGACTTCTCCATTACTACCACATATGTATTTCTCTCTCTCTCTCTCTCTCTCTGAGTAACGGAAAATTTAAGCTTGACAAAAAATTGTGTTTTGATTTACATCGTGATAAATATCGATATTGTCTGATATTTTTTAAAAAAATATCTTGATATGATTTTTTTACATATCGCCCAGCCCTAGTTGCATGTATATTGTTGTGTTTCATTTCTTATTCTATTTTTCCTGTTTTTTTTATTTTGTTTGTCAAGAATTAATGGTGCATCTCAAGGGGCTTTATCCTAATCAATTCAATTTCCTAATATTGAAAAATAAGACGATTTTTGAAATTGTGCAGTTTCATCATTACACAACACCGACTGTTATTTAATACAACTGTAAGTGCTTACGTAGCCTGGCCTGTTGTCAGTTTGTAATAGAGATGCTGTGTACTGAAAGGTCAATGTATATGTAATGTAATGTAAATAGCTTAATCTGACAAAATAAATGTATGGCTATTTTCCAATGGAAGTGAGAGAATAACCTCACATGAGCAGAAATATGTGTACAGATCTCCTTTAAAAAACCTTATTCTCTGGTTATTTGGGGACGCACATCGCACCAACATCTTTGTATGCAGGTCTGTGTTCTCCTGTTGCAATTACAATATATTTTGCCTTTCCAATTAATGGTTTTAATGTGCTCATTCTAATGGGTCTGGAGTGCTTGCAGGTAGCATCTTCCACGACATGAATCAAGACAAAGAAAGTTAAACTCAGGTGCAGTTTTTTAGTGGTATCGTTATAACGTCACTCCCGTGGACTCTCCTGTTGATATTTGATTTCCAATAACACCACTGTGGCCATAAACAATAAGGGCGCTTCTCAATACGCGTTCTTGTTTGTTCTTCCGTTCTCGCAATTTCATGAAATGTCATCAGTCGAGGCCCAAGTAAAGTTCATATAAACCAAGAACGCATTGGAATACCCGGATGTTGTTCTTTTCTGCTAGCTTAAATCAAGGATACACTGGTTGGTGACTTCTGTAGACGTGGCTGGCAAATATCCCAAGATGCATTTCGTGCTACTCTCGAATGTTGTGGCAGCTTCTGTGATAACTTAATTCAGAAATGTTTTATTGGCTAGATGATGTGGTATAATGTTAAAGCACGAGCGAGAGGCAGAATAGCGAGAAATGTGTCTTTATTATCATAATATGTGATTCAACGGAATTTATTCCAGTTTTGAAAAATCTACAAAATGTATGAAAGATTTAAATGACATGTAAATAGTAGTACACATGTACTGGATTCAAATCAAGTGACACTGTGGTGATTTGAGGGAAATACGTTACAGAGCCGATGGTGGAAATACAGCAGAGACAGCGATGAAAGTTCACAAGTACGCAACCGTTCCAACTACAGATAGACTTGCGTTCTTAGGAAGTCCGTTCTCCGGGACCGTTCTTACAAAGACTGTATTCTGCGAACTTGATATTGAGAAATGGCCTAACTCTCAGAAAATAATAAACACAAATAATACAAATTCAAGTTATGTTTGAATTTCAGTGCCATTGGGATCACTAAAATTTGATATTGCTTTACGAATAGGGCTGCAACTAACAATGATTTTAATAATCGATTAATCTGTAGAGTATTTTAATAACTAATCGGATAAAACAAAAGAAAAGAGGGGGGGGTGGGAGGTATATATGTAGGGGTGCATTCCATAAGTACTGCAACTACCGTAACAGGTGATACCAAAAATGAAACTTTACTTTGCACATCCGACTTCTCGCTTCTATGCCTCTCTTTTACTCCGGAGCTAGCAAGAAATTTTCGCAACTTTTAGCCTATATCCTTAGGCCACCCAGGGCTCACCTGGCATAAACAGATGGATGAAAACGTTATAATTACGATGATAGTGTCTAACTAGCTAGCGGGCTAAAGTAATCACGGCACGTAGGCTATCTTAAGCTAGGTTTACATTGTGTTCCTGATGGCCACAGCAGCCCCATTTGCCCAAAATGGATTGGATTTTGGCCATTTTTTTTTTCTCCGTATTCGAGTTTTGTTATATAAACGGTGCACTACATTTCGGCCAAACAGGGCTGTGTGCCCTTTGTGTTTTCCTCTGTTACGAGCTCAAGACCCAGCAAATCGACTGCCGAATTCATTGCCAACTCTTAAGAATCAATTTGGATTGATTTAATCACTATTTACGAAGCAATAGTTTGTGATTGGTACTAAAAATGTGCCAATTTTCCAAGCACCAGACAGACGTGAAAAATGTAACATACTACAGCAAATGTTAAGGATTGCAGAGTTATCCACAGAACATTGACCTTTGTTCAATAGCGGACTTGTTGAATGTCAATGATCATCCAATACAATGACATTTTACTGATGGTACTGACCGATGTTTATCTATTATATTACACTAAAGGTTTTCCATACAGTTGAATTTGTGCCAATTCATAGATAGTGTGATGAGGATCTACTGCAGGGCTTTGTTCTTCTTGCTTCTGCCATAACTTTTGTATTTCTAAAACTGCCACTATGCCCACAAGTGCCTAAAAGCATTGAAACAAACAATAAATCGACCAAAGCTTTTATTTTTCTCCTTCAATACACCTTGGACCGAGTTCTTCTTGTTTTACAGAGCAGAACGTTTATTCACAGTGAAATATTTTCATTTTACTATTTAGAATTTTGCTTTCAAGAGCTCCACAGTTACAGTTTTGTTTTGTTTAAGCACTGGTCTCATTCCTGCTATACATTTGGGTGGTATGTTGATACAGGGTGTAATATAATAGTAAACTTTTTAAAAGTATTGATGCTGATGAAAAACAAAAAAGCAATGAAGATCGTTGCAAAAAAATCAATCAATCAAGCAATAAATCAATTATCAGTGTTCAAAAAGTAAGCAGTACAAAAGTAAAACAGCCAATAACAATTCTGAGGTACTATAGTACAAAAATAGGAATATTTTGTAGCTCTTTTGTTGAATCATGTTACATATATTCAATCCTAGAAAATCTTAACTAATCTTAAAATCTTTAAAACCATTAAGTTACTCCACAATGACGGAGGTTTGTTTTGTTTCACTTCTATATGGAGCAAATAAATAGTGACAAAAAAATAAATAAACAGCATCAACATCATATAGCATAATACAATGAGAAGCCCGAGTGATGAATCTACAATCACATCCACAGATATTTGAACACTGAAACAAATTTTGTAATACTGTAATGCTGTAAAACTATAAAATCTGTCCAAATACTAACGGACCTGACTGTGGTTTACTCCATAATATAAAACAAGGGTTCCCAGCCTTTTCCACGCTAAGGCTCCCCAAACAGCATTAGCTTCTAGCTGGGGCCCCCCTTTGCAAACCCATCGACAATATTTCAAAATATGCCAAGAAACATTGTCTTCTAGAATGTGTTTTCTTACTTTTATTCATTATACAATCACTATTAAATTTGTTTAACATAAGAATATTATTAACTAACATGTTTCCACACTGTATATTCAAAATAATCCATGACAATAAGCATCTATTTTTTTAATGTTGTTTTGTTTAGCATTTTTTTCCTCATTTTCCTCCAATTTTCTGAGGATCCCCTAGCGCCCCCCCCATCTTTGACCACTGATATCAAACCTCAGCTCATGCTGCTTTTGCCTTCCTATACAGTATATGATTGTGTGTGGTGGTTGCATTGCTGACACTTTCATTGACTTATTTTAGATTGCAGCAGAAAGCTCCACTATGCCTGAACTTCAGAAATACTTGGAAAAGGCAGAACTCTGGTGGTTCACCTAGTAGAGCATGTACCACATCGGCTCAGGCCTTACTGCCCGGGTCCTTTGCTGCATATCATCCTGTCTCTTTCTCTTTCTCTGAACTTGCTAAGAAATAAAAGTAACGCCACTACTTGTGACATTTACTGCTGAAAGTATTGACCAAAATGTTGACAACTGAGAACCAAAGTCCTGCTCATTCCTGTTGTGCCACATGGGACATTATTTTAGAAAATAAATTGCATTAAAAAAATCACGTTATCTTTGATCCTGTTACCATTATTTACATATAAGATACTTGTCAATATAAAATATAATTTTACAGGTCAAGAAAGTTGTAAAACTCTGGGAGTATCAAACTGGAAAAACACATTAATAGAAAGATTATACATCTGAAAGTCACAGAGAAGATGTCATCGTGTGTCTCTGTCAATGATCTGTTCAGTCTGAAGAGGACTCAGCTGTTTCAACATGACCAGATTGCTGTGATTTTCACCGCTATTAATACTTTTCAGTCTAGAAAATTGAGGTAAAATGTGCCAAGGCAGTGACTGTTCTGGTGTTGGTGATGTGAATGATATGTGACAAGAGACGCAGTCCATTCAGCTGTTTAAACACAAAACTAGAGGTTTCTACAAAATATGACTTTCTTGGCTTGTAAAATTGGCTTTAAAGGAGTGATATTTTGCTGTTTTAAATGGAATTATTCATTTAAAACATTTCCCTGTGGTCTACATAAACTGCAAATGCTATGCTTGGGTCTGAATTCTTCATTAATTCAACTCCACAGGTCCATCTTCAACCCTATTTCTGAGTAATGACACCAGAAAGGTCGTTTTGAGCGCCGGCCCTTTAAATGCAAATGAGCCACTTCACGCCCCGCCCCCTCCAGGTTGTTGACTATGCTTTCTGTCCTGTTCAGCCACTTGTGTCCGTTAACACAACCAACAACTGAACATTTTAGGTAATCGGCTCAAAGTTTGGACATATTTTCAGTTTTTACTACAACCGCTTCTGCTGACTAACAATTATTGCAAACTAGGAGAAATGTTCGTCGGAAGTCTTGACCTTATATGTGCAAATGTCGTGACGTAACTAGTTATAAAATGTAACAAATAAAGCAGGAATTGAAACAGGTTGTAGAAATCCACTCGATTTTGGCTGGAATTTATATAAAGATAGTTTTGCAGCACCTGGAGGGTTGAAATTCAAACTTTTTGAACTATTAGGGTCCAAATACACAAATAAATGTAGCAAAGACTAATAAAAGTGGGTTTAACAAAATATGTTTATGTTTACGCATTTGGCAGACGCTTTTTTCCAAAGCGACTTACAGGGGAAAACCAATTAAATCACTCAAAATATGACCCCTTTAAGTTGACAAACATCATATGTGTAAATGGCAGCAAAATTCAAATGGATAAAAAAAAAAAGATTTTTCTCCAACCATTTTTTCTTAAGTTTTCAGAAACGGCAGAACCTTGCCTCTCAACATACATTTTTACTTGTTTTGAGGTCTCATTTCCAGCGTTCATTCAACCTAAAGTCTACTTTGAAGTAGTAGGGTAATAGTTGGAGTTTCATGTCTATGTCTCAATTATACATGAAAGAACACAATCTGTCCTGTGGAGATAAAACATAAACGGTATTTGAATGAGCACCCTGAGGTCTGACAGGCCAATCAATTCACAAAGCAAGCGCTCATAGTGAAATCACTCAAGTATAAGAGTCACTGTTAATTTTGATATCTTACTGGCCTGCAGCCACCTTAGGGGTCAGTGACAACTGATAATAAATGCATGATAAAATTTTTACTCAACATCCTCCTAAGCTTCATTCACACCCAAAGATTACCCAAGAGAGTGGTTTCTTTTTTTTCTTTTGAAAAGATTGCAAAAGACTGAGCGGGGGAGAGCAGGTATTTTAACTGATATAGTCAGGGGGAGAGCATATAATTCAGTGGCAATTGACAGCGCCCTGAGGATCAGTGAAATGAGATAATAAACTCCAGAGTGCAAACCACAGGACTGTGTGGACTTCTAATCTCTAACATGGTAAAGAAGGAAGATTTAATCATGTTGTGTAACTGCCACCTACAATCCTGCAGTGTCTCGTCTTGGTTGTAAAATGTAAATAAATGATCAGTTGGACCAGTGTGATTACTTAAGTGGCTTTTGTTTTAGAATGACTTCCATTATTTAAAAAGCTAACCCCATGAAAGAACACAAATCACCTACAATGTTATGCTATTAAGCTATGATTTGGAGCATTTCCAGAGAAAGACGAGATTATAAAAACACTGTAAGGTCTGTGTGGGACTGACTTTCTTTGCTAATTAGCGCACTATGTGGAATGCCAATTCCAGCAAAGTGCCAATGTACCACATTTTCCTATCAGCAGAACAATAGCTAAATCAAAAGCTCCAATCAAGCTTCCTGCGGTGTGTGATGTTTGAACAAAGTCGGACCCTGGAACACTCTGAAATTGGGGCTGCATGCTCATTTGCCAGAATGAGAAGCACATTAGTTGAGCATTTCATTTAATTTCAGGCACTACTTAACAAAGGAAAGGCATAAACAAGATGGCGACACAATTAATGGCGAATAATATTTTCCCTGCTCTCGGTTTGTCTGTTCTAATCTGTGCATTTTCTTTTTACAAGGCTGCATACGGAGCTACAGCATCTCCATAGAAACTAGGCTGCCGCTGGGAGCTTGGTGTGTACCCAGCAAATGTCATGATGAAAGTCAGTATATTAAGCATGGGCATTAAAAACCACTGAGAAGTCATGTAATGGCTGCCAATATTATGACCGTGGAAAATCAGCAGGGAGTTGACATTGTTGCCTCTGACCAATTCCCCCCACAAGGACTCATATTTTTTTGATAGCTGGAGGAGGCAGGAGTAGGATGCATGCCAGGAAATAGGCAGTCCAGGATGGAGCTGACAACAAGACTGCCAGACTGATGACAGGGACGCTTGCTTTTCAAGTAGAGAAGGATGATATTACAGCAGGACGCCTACTTTCACGCTCCCATCACCATAATGTGATGAGCTGTCACATTAAAATCTTCGAGTTGGTCAATTTGGAGCGCCATCAGCATTCCCCAGTGAGGAGAATTATTGCAGCCATAACAATAACACTAAAGGTTTGAGGCGATAAATGTCAGCAGGAACACGGGTTGGAAGACCGGGCCAGGCTTCTGAAAAGAAAGCTCATTCCTCTAGGGCGCTGCCAGGCGGAGAGGCCAGATGCCATGATTTGGGCACAGCTTTTAGCCCCCTGCAGACGACTGAGTGTCTCTGTGTGCTGCCTCAAGCGGTAATTTGAATCACGAAAGGAGCTAGCAAGGAACTTGTTCTACGTATGTATTTTTAAGAGGACAAAAAAAAAGACAAAATTCTGCAAAGTGATTATTTCAATGACCTATATTTGATTTAAGGACAAAGTCTGAATCCAGACAAAGCTAATGAGATTCCGAGCTCACTTCAGCTCTCTGTATCTCTTTGAGCTGTCACACTTCTCCGACACTGGCACAAACAACCTCTGGCAGCATGTCCAATGAAGCTGGAGCACCAGCTTCTCCTAATTCGTATCTGAGCCTACAGGCAATTACCTGCTTATCGTTCGTGACTAGCACTCGCTCTTCTGAATGTTTGTCACCGACGTGGAGGTGGCGCGGAGACGACAGTGGGACCCGAGGGGGCCGACGGTGAACCTGGCAACGCTCAACGTTTCAATTAGAGACCCGGCGGAACATGGAGCCTCCTGATCGCCTTCCTGTTCCACGGCTCTGGGCCTCTAATTACAGGAGGTCGATAAGGCCAGAAAACACAGCTCGAACGGACTGAGGCGAGGCGAAGATAAACACGCGCAAACGAAGACAAGAATACTAAGACATTAACTTACACGCTAATTCACACATGCCTTAAAAGGGTACACAAACACAGATAAAAGCCGATACACTACTCACATTCTAAAGCATGATTAATCAGACTTATCTCTGCAAAAACTCCTTGCTATTTTTCCAAAGCGGGAAATGCACCTGCACCCACAAGTGGAACTTTGTTGTTCAAATCAACTTGCAAGAGGTTTTCTATTAGAAAAAATTCAAAATGCATTCCTGTTGTGCCACGTGGCATATTGTTTCAGAAAAAAAAAAAAAAAATGCATTAAAGAATCGTGTTATTTTTGATCCTGTTACCATCATTTACATTTATAAGATGCTTGTAAATTTAACCCTTTCATGCATGAATTATGAGAACCTTAATCAAGATTTTTTTTTTTTTTCTGAGTGTTTTTATTCCTCTTTAGGCATGAAAAAAAAGCAATGTGATTGAATTTTTTTTTTTTTTTTTTAATCAACCTGTTTTTCATGGAGTTACAAAAATGTCCACTCAGCTACACCATGAATTTTATTCTTGAAGAAAAGAAACATGTATTTAAAACCCAATATCATAAAGTGATATGAAAATAGTGAAATGAAACCATGTTGAATGCAGCTAATCTGATGTTTTGTCACATTTTAACATATTCTAATACTAGTTATTACTCACTTCATGGAGATAATATGCAAAAAATAAATATTAACAATTGATTTCCACTCAAGAACCAATCAAGAACAGCAAAGTTACAATAATGGTATGAATTGCAGTTTATGAGATGATGCATAAGTGTCCACTGTGTTGGTTGATATGGAACTAAAACAACAAAACCCATGAATATACAAGATTAAAGCTGGAGAGTAACTGTCCACTGTAGTGACCACTATGCATGAAAGGGTAAAAATATAATTTTACAGGTCAAGAAAGTTGTAAAACTCAGACATAAAGTAAGAGTATCAGACTGGGAAAACACATAAATAGAAAGATTATGCATCTGAAAGTCACAGAGAAGATGTCATCATGTGTCTCAGTCTGAAGGTGACTCTGCTGTTTCAACATGACTAGATTGCTGTGATTTTCACCGCAATTAATACTTATCACTCTAGAAGATTGAGGTAAAATGTGCCAAGGCAGTGACTGTTCTAGTGTTGGTGATGTGTATCATATTCGATCAGCTGTTAAACACTAAACTAGATGTTTCTACAAAATGCAACTTTCTTGTCTTGTAAAATTAACTTTAAAGGAATGATATTGATATTGACATGATCCCCATAACTCAGCACAGTAAGTTAAAAGAGTGATATTTTGCTTTTTTTTAAATGAAATTATGCATTTTAAAACATTTCCCTGTGGTCTACATAAACTGTAAATGCTATTGCTATGCTAATGACATTAACTTACACACTAATTCACACATGCCTTAAAAGGGTACACAAACACAGATAAAAGCTGATACACTACTCACATTCTAAAGCACAGGTGTCAAACATGCGGCCCGGGGGCCAAACCCAGCCCGCCAAAGCAAAAAAAGCAAAAAATTACACGGAAGATATTAACAATCAATGGTGTCAAAATGATTTTAATTCAGGTTCCACATACAGACACATTTAGTCCAATTAGATTTCAAGTGGGTCAGACCAGTAAAATATTACCATAATAACCGATAAATAATGACAACCCCGAATTTTCTCTCTTTTTTGGTGTAAAAAAAGTAAAATTACATGAAAACGTTTACATTACCAAACTATACTTTTACAAAAAATGTGAATAACCTGAACAAATATGAACAAACGGAAATGTCTGAAGAAAAGTAAACGCAAGTTTACCAATATGCTTCCTGTTACTACATGTTTTGTGCGATTGTCATGCACATGTGTAAATGATAAACTGATATTGTTAAAATTGCACTTGTTTTTCTTAAGACAATTCAAGTTGTTAATGTTAATCAGATTTTTAAGGAAACTTTGTAGATGTAAACCTGATCATAATATAATTTTTACTTTTTTCACTGTTATTATTTTACTGGTCTGGCCCACTTGAGATCAAATTGGGGCAAATGTGGCCCCTGAACTAAAATGAGTTTGACACCCCTGTCCTAAAGCATGATTAATCTGACTTATCTCTGCAAAAACTCCTTGCTATTTTTCCAAAGCGGGAAATGCACCTGCACCCACAAGTGGAAGTTTGTTGTTCAAATCAACCTGCTATAAGTTTTGTGTTTAAAGAAAAAAAAAAAAAAATGAAGCCCTGTGAAGAGTTCTAGATGATTGCTTTCCGTATGAATGCAAAGAAAAGGTGAGGGACCGCTGGCTTAATATTCTTAGCGAGTTTCAACTGCTATGGAAATATGACCACTCAAGTTGACGCAGAAAAATAGCTGGACAGTGTTTAATGGAATCCATATGCATATTCTGTTCAGGCTGCCATAGCTTAGAGACATAATTAGAATACAACAAAGGAAGAAAAAAAAAAAGCACTTTAAACACCTGACAGGGAAAAAAAAAAAAAAAAACGCTGACCTTTTCTCAGATGTGGTGGTTGTACACGCAGTTCAGAAACTCCTCCTGAAGTGTTTCCGCACAGCCTCGCACACAAACAGACGAGCACACACCTGATGTCTACACCGACTATTAGCGAGATGGAGGATTGTCATGACATTTAGTTTGACCGTTGCTCCAAACACTGAATATTTATTGCCATATTAAAGAGCCCACCCTCCCCCAGCATTATAAACCATTTCGGCAAAGAACATTTAAATGACGACAACAATCATGATGAATGGCGGTAGCCGTTGCCTGGCAATCTCTGCTTTAATCTCCACTTCAGAACCTAACATCACGACTCAATTGTTCATAATTGCCCTTAAGATGAACTATGGCACAAACATTAGGGGCATCCAATTCTCCTCTAAATCCATCTTCTATTCCCTCTTATCAGTCAAGGGCACTCAGCAAACAGGAGGAATTGGCCTATTATCTATTTGCATTCCAAAAGTGAATCATCTTGTCACTCTTTGCTTTTCCGAACCTATTTTAGCCGTGCTGTTTATCTCTCTCATTATGAAGTGACAGTGCTGAAACGGTACAGAACAGTAACAGGAGAAAAAAAAAAAAAAAAAAGTTTAAATGTACGCTTTAACAGCGGCTAACCGAACAACGCCGTAGCCAAAGAAAACCTCTAGCGAGCAGTTGAAAATGTGAGCGTGGTGGTGTATTTGCAGTTGGACGCTTTGTCTAGCTTCAAATAAAATTTGTTAATGAACTGCACTAAATACTCCAGAGTGTCAGTCCAAGTTGCAAGCAAAGTAGCTCGAACCTGGGAAGAGAACCAAATATTCAAATTATGCAGAGAAGACAGATACAGGGAGGAGTTGAGTGCAACCTCATGCATATGAAAAACTGCCTCTTGGGAGGTGGGTAAAGTTTCGATATTTTGCATTTTATGTTTTCAGCCTTTTGCTTATACTCATCCCCCCCCCCCCCCATAGTGAAAGAAACAATGGTCCAATCGTAAGTATAGTATGTGTATGAATATATATGCATTTATTAAGATTGAGAAAAAAAAACATTCATCTTGTACAAAAATGTTTGTTTTAGTTCAGATAGACATAGCTATGCAACCAGGCAGGTGACCAGATTAATTAATTAAGTAATTTTACACTACCCAAATTAAGAACAAATGCAATGAAAGGAATGGTAATAAACAGAGCTATGCAAGAATGGAACAAACTACCGGAACACATCATAGAAGAAAATTTTAAAATGAAGTTCAAGAAATCAGTTAAGAAGCATCTATTGATCATAAATGATTGATACTTGGGCTAACTGAATATATGTACTGTATATACTGTACCGCTGCTGACCTAAAGGAGCTGTCGTGTCTGTATTTTGTCTGTTATTTCTTTTCTTTTACGTTATGTAGTATGCGAAAAATTGTTTTGTATGATTATATTGTATGTTATTTGCATTGACTAGTTGTAAAGATTACACTGGTCAACAACAAATTTATTGTTTAAGTTTTTTGAGCTGATTTAGGATAATTTTGGTGTGCTGAATCCAAAAACCACATTAATTTTGCTCAATCAGGTCAACTTTCTGAACTATGCTACATATGGGCTTTTTAACATTTTTGCTTACATTTATGGGCATTTTCACATCATATGATACAAAATTCTTTAATATTTCTTGCAATAAACAAGTTCTGAAGATTTTGCTTTTGCCAATTCATGATTAAAGTTTTTTTTTAATATTACAGGTGAATGAAATGGTTTCGACTAGAAGATCTGGCAAAAATAAGCCTGACGTATTCTGCTACATCTGCGGTGAATACACCATTGTACCTAACAGGAATCAAGTCACAAGTTTCATAAAGTGTGCTTACCAATCTTATTTTGGTATTAATTATTATATTTTGTGAGAAGATCAAATTTTTCAAAATCAAATTAGCAAAAAAAAAAACCTGACCTGATTGAGAAAAACAGATGTCATTTTTGGATTTAACGGTGCAAAATGGTCCTAATTCAGTTGAAAAAACCTCGACAACTTGCAAAAAACATTTTTTTTTGTAACCCAGTGTTATTAAAAAGAAATAATAAAATAAAACAAAGGAAAGAATCTCTCATTGCAGGGGCACCACTACCAATTATGGGCCCCATGAAAGGTAAACGTTTTGGACCCTTTATAAAATTCACTATCTTGTCAGACCGGGGGGTAAATACATGGGGGTGTGGTCCATAATTAACATAACTTATGCTGGCGTGAAAAGAAACTCAAAATAAACATGCTTTAAACGTCTGACTCCCGACTTCTACGCTTCTATTATACAACGGATCTCACACGAAATTTTCACAACTTCTAACCTGTATCAACTGGACCCCCTCCACTTCTCTGTGGGCCCCCCACAAATGCTGGGCCCCATGAATTTGTTATGTTTACCCCCCCTTAATGGTGCCCCAGTCCCTACCTCAACAAGTGGCTTTGGTATTGACATGTTTTTGACAACATAATAATCAGATGCTTGTTACATAACCTGCAAAACAGCTGCAAAACTGTTTGTTGGGAGGTGGACAACGTTTCTATATATTGCATTTTATTTTTTCAGCCTTTCGGTTATAGTGATTTTTTTTTCTTTTTCCCCAGACTGAAAGAAAACAATGGTCCAGTCAAAAGTATATATGTATATACGTATTTATTAGGATTTAATCTATCCCTGTCTGCATTTTGCATTTTATGTTTTTTTTTTTTCCCCTCTCTTACCGAAAGAAAGTGTCAGTCCAGTCAACAATGAAACCATATATGCATATACGCATTTATTAGGATTTAATTTCTCACTGCCTGGTCAAATCTTTCACTTATTCCTGGTAACCAACATGTGACCTTGGTACTGACATGATTTTGACAACACAATAATCAGATGCTTGTTATATTACCTGAAAACCAGCTGTAAAATATTTGTTGGGAGGTGGACAACATTTCTATATCTTGTATTGTATTTTTTCAGCCTTTCACTTATAGTGATTTTTAATTTCTTTTTCCCCAGACTGAAAGAAAACAATGGTCCAGTCAAAAGTATATAAGTGTATACGCATTTATTAGGATTCAATCTCTCACTGCCTGGTCAAATCTTTCACTTATTCCTGGTAACCAACATGTGACCTTGGTACTGACATGATTTTGACAACATAATAATCAGATGCTTGTTATATTACCTGAAAAACAGCAGTAAAACTGTTTGTTTTGGAGGTGGATAATGTTTCTATATCTTGCATTTTATTTTTTCAGCCTTTTGCTTATAGTGATTTTTTTTTTCTTTTTCCCCAGACTGAAAGAAAACAATGGTCCAGTCAAAAGTATGTAAGTATATACGCATTTATTAGGATTCAGTCTTTCACTACCTGGTCTAATCTTTCACTTATTCCCAAGTAACCAACATGTGATCTTGGTATTGACATGATTTTGACAACATAATAATCAGATGCTTGTTATATTACCTGAAAAACAGCAGCAAAACTGTTTGTTTTGGAGGTGGATAATGTTTCTATATCTTGCATTTTATTTTTTCAGCCTTTTGCTTATAGTGATTTTTTTTTTTTTCTTTTTCCCCAGACTGAAAGAAAACAATGGTCCAGTCAAAAGTATGTAAGTATATACGCATTTATTAGGATTCAGTCTTTCACTACCTGGTCTAATCTTTCACTTATTCCCAAGTAACCAACATGTGACCTTGGTATTGACATGATTTTGACAACATAATAATCACATGCTTGTTATATTACCTGAAAAACAGCAGTAAAACTGTTTTGGAGGTGGATAATGTTTCTATATCTTGCATTTTATTTTTTCAGCCTTTTGCTTATAGTGATTTTTTTTTCTTTTTCCCCAGACTGCAAGAAAACAATGGTCCAGTCAGAAGTATATGAGTATATATGTATTTATTAGGATTCAATCTCTCACTACCTGGTCTAATCTTTCACTTATTCCCAAGTAACCAACATGTGACCTTGGTATTGACATGCTTCTGACAACATAATAATCACATGCTTGTTATATTACCTGCAAAACAGCAGTAAAACTGTTTGTTTTGGAGGTGGATAATGTTTCTATATCTTACATTTTATGTTTTCAGCCTTTTGTGGGTTCTGTTTTTCCCCTCACTGAAGGAAAGCAGCAGTCCATTCAACAGGATAAGCATAAATGTATTTATTAGGATTCAGTCTCTGACTCCCTGGTCTGAGCTTCCACTTGTTCTGAAACAACCAACAGTTGACTTTGGTCTTGACGTGCTTCTGACAACATAATAATCAGATGCTTGTCATATCACATGCGAAATAGCTGTGAAACTGCCTCTTGGGAGGTGGATAATGTTTAGAAATTTAGCATTTTATGTTTCAGCCTGTTATCCTGTTTTGTTTTTTTTTTTTCTTTTTTTCTCACCAAAAGAAAGTGGCGTTGTTTTCAAAATAAGCATATATGCATATTTATTAGGATTCAGTCTCTCACTGCCTGGTCTAATCTTTCACTTAGTCCAAAGTAACCAACAGGTGACCTTGGTCTTGACATGCTTTTGACAATATAATAATCAGAGGCTTGTCATATCAAATGTAAAATAGCTGTGAAACTGCCTCTTGGGAGGTGGGTAAAGTTTTGAAATTTTGCATTTTATGTTTTCAGCCTGTTACTTATCCTGTTTTGTTTTTTTTTTCTCAATGAAAGAAACTGGCACTGTGGTCAAAACAAAATAAGCATATATGTAATGATTACTGGTGTAACGATAAACCGCGGTAAAATTCCTGACGGTTAGTATTACCATTTAAATTCTAATTATCAAGATAACCATGTTTGATTACCGCATTTTGAAAGGAAAAAAGAGAGAGAGAGAGACTATCTATCTATCTATCTATCTATCTATCTATCTATCTATCTATCTATCTATCTATCTATCTATCTATCTATCTATCTATCTATCTATCTATCTATCTATCTATCTATCTATCTATCTATCTATCTATCTATCTATCTATCTATCTATGAAAAGCAACTAAAACAACTCAAACTTGATCTGGAAAATGGTCAAACAATGGCCAAAAGGTGCCATCTTTAATGCACATGTGTATGTTTGATGTTTACATGTTAATATTTGAATGTTTCTGCCACAGAAAGTACATTGTGCCTATTATTTTATTAGTTTTTTGGGGTTTTTTGTTTCCAAAATACAACTTGGTTACATTATTTCAGGTTGTGTATTAGTACTTTTTGAACATTTTGAGCACAATTTCAACAATACCACAATAATAACAACAACAGTGATAATTTTGGTCACAATAACCGTGATATGAAATTTTGATATCGTTACATCCCTAATATATGCATATTTATTATGACTGAATCTATCCCTACCTGGTCTAATTTTTCACTTATTCCTACGTAACCAACAGGTGACCTTGGTCTTGACATGATTTTGACAACACAATAACAAGATGCTTGTCATATTATCTGCAAAAGTGCTGTGAAACTGCGTCTTGGGAGGTGGGTAAAGTTTTGAAATTTTGCATTTTATGTTTTTTTTCCTCTCTTATCGCAAGAAAGTGTCAGTCCAGTCAACAATGAAACCATATATGCATATACGCATTTATTAGGACTTAATCTCTCACTGCTTGGTCTAATCTTTCACTTATTCCTAATAACCAACAGGTGACCTTGGACATGATTTTGACAACATAATAATCAGATGCTTGTCATATTACCTGAAAAAAAGCAGTGAAAGTTGACGAACAACACATCTCAATGACACTCAAGTCAATGAACAGTGGCGTGAAATGCCATCGCTTATCAACACTGCGCTTGGAAACATTTTCGAATAAAACGCAGCGAGAACAAAAGGCTTGGCTGGTGCCACACAGATGATTTCTTCTCATTCCACTGTGCTTTGTGTGCACCTTGCTACTTTAATTAACGCCTCTTTAAGCACTTATCACTTGAGCTATTCATCAGCAGGCCACTGAGGCAGCGGCTCCACCACAGCGAGGTGAATGAAACAAAACACGACTGATTAAAACCATGCTTGTTTTCTCTCTGCAAGATTACCCAAGAAAACATGATGTTCAAATCAGACAGGCATCGGTTTTATGATATTAAATTCATTCACTCTCCAAGATGAGCCTGTCTGGCTTCTAATTCTTGTCATATTTGTTGGCTTGGCAGCTGCTCCAGTGAACAGCATTTTGCCAGTATTTGACAAAAAGAAACACTCTTAAAAACCTTGAGATGTTTGTGACAATTAGGCTTCTACGAGGATGTCAGTGCCTCTTAGAAATAAACATGAGTTGACACAGTATCCTTTGGGTTAGAAATGATTTCAAAATGCATAATAATGTATTTCTATTTGTTGCGTTGTCACTTTTAACTACACTGTTGACTCTCAAGGATGTAAGCTGCCACTTACTTGCACAAATAATGATCAGCGACCTCACTTTGTGTGCTGGCTAAGAGCAACAAAACAAAGCAAAATAAAAAGCTACAGGTGTAAATTCAACAATCACAAAAGGCTAAATAGGCTAAACAACTATATATTGTGATTTACAATTGAAATAGACTACAGTTCCAGCGTCATCACAGCTTTACATCAGTGACTCATTTCCCTCTTTGCCCCTTTCGTCCTCTTCACTTCAGAAACACCCACCAGCTCCTTCACTCAGCTGTTTTTCAAGCCCAATGGCACTGATCTGAGGTTTTTGGCTTAGGATCCTCCAAGTCCTCTCCTGCTCTGCTGGTATGCGATACTGCGAATTCAGCTTTAATAGAGCAGACCTCGCTTTTCAGCTCAGTTCTTTTAGCATGCATTACCCCCCAAGTTTGCAAGTCACACAGAATGTAAAAAAAAAAAAAGCAGCAAAAGGTTGATTATTAAGCATGAACGGCGAAAGCATCTCCACCAAAGTCTTCCCCATTAAATGCTGGATGCTATGATCCTGCTTTAAAGCTGCCCTAGGCCTCAAATTGAGAAATAACCCAGAAATCTGGACTTAGAAATTCCCAATTACCCACAGAATAACATCACTGAACTGCCCAGACCATTCACATCCTCACCAGGCAAGTTCTTCTCTATAATAAAACATGCTAAAAATCACATAATTTTACTTTCTTTTGTCAGATAAACGTAAGAAACCGGAGTTAAACTGGACGAACGCTCAAGCCAGATGTGCAGACTTCCGTGTATTTTGCATTAGAGCTGCACAATATATATTGTTTGAGCATCGTCGTCGCGATGTACGTGTGCGCAATAGTCACATCGCAGGTCATGCAATGTAGGAGGAAACTGAACTCAACGTGTTCTCATCTAAAAACTTCGGGGTCCACGGTCACGGCCCTGAGACTGAATCAAATGACATTTTCAACATGTCGTAGCGTCAGAAGTCGGTTACACAGACCGCTGGGGATAATTGCATTTCAAAGTTCGGACTTGGAACACTCTCCCACTTTTCATTTGATGTTGATAGAGCAAATACAACCAGAAATATGATGGTTTGAAACCGGAGCAAACAAATGTGAGTAAAAGTATGAAAATGAGGTTGGAGAGTGTTATATTTCTGACCATATCTTTGTAATTTTTTGTCCTTTTTCAAAATAGAAAAAAAGTCAGAATCTGTGGCTTCTAATCCACAGACTGCATTAGCATTACAGGTAAGAATGAGAATGACCCCAACCTGAACCAGATGAGGAAACCGGGAGGGGGTGGTGGTGAGAAAACCGGAGAAAACGCCTATGTAAAACTATGCTTTTATGTCAAATATTTGAGTATAGTTTTAATTTATTACGATTTTGATTTTATATACCTAATATTTGGAATGAATATTCACTTTTAATATCTTTGAAAAGGTTTGTTAAGAATCTTTGTGTTATTTATGCAATAAACAGGGCTCATGACTGCGACTGAATTACGGTCGCATGCGCCTGAGAATTTCGGTAGTGTGACTGTTTTTGAGATTACGATCGCACGGTGCGCCAATAAAAAAATGAGCGAAAATTAATACGTGCGCCTAGAATAATGGCTGCAGAAGTAACTCGTCAGCTGAAAATAAACAAGCTCCACGCCCCGCTGACTGAAGCGGAAAAACTAGTCCCCGCCCCCTCGCGTGCGCAGGCGGCATAAACAAAGGGATCAAATAACTCCACCGACGTTTGAAACAATCTCCCGCAAAACCCGGTTAGTAGCGCTGGCGTTGTTCCAAGTATTTTCCCATGACGTAATGTATCCTGCAAGTCAGATGATCATGTTGCGCGAATCAACTTGCTACACGATCAGCTGACCGTAACCAGCGAATCGAGGGGCTAATGAATAAACAACAAGCGGTATCCAGACGTGTACATGATTCGTCAAAAGTTTGACTTGACTTCAGGCGTGGTGTAGACCACAGTGACTAAGGGCCTTTAGGCCATGAAATAAAAAAGTTGGTTGTTGCAAATAATGGTGTGATTCGTCTTTCTTCTCCAAGAACCAACTAAAGTATATATCACACATTGACAATTGTTTTGCACCTGTGTCAATGTAAGCTTTTTCTTTCATACTCTATTCAAATACTTTATTCTAGGTTGTTAACATTGCTTAAATACATATAGGAATATTACTTGGTATGGCCAAGAGTTTTGCTTGTTCTCCAAATTTTTTATATAATAGTGGTGCGCCTAGATTTTAGCCTGTGCTCCTAACTTTTTAGGGTTAGGAGCACAGTGCTCCTAGGTCAAAAAGTTAATTTTGAGCCCTGAATAAATTATATACATTTTTCCAATTGGATTTGATATTTTTTGTGTGTTTTTTGTGTTGATATAGCAGGTTAAAGTGAAAAACTAATAGGCAGATGAGATAGATGAAGTGCTGAAAAAAAGATGGCAAACAAGGGTATAATAAACATTTCTTTATATGGCCCAGGCAAAATCAAAACTACTCAAAAACAGCCAAAAAAGGCTCAGACCCCTAAGGGCTAGTTTCAAGGGTACCTGACACACACTGCACACAGCGATCCACCAATCACAATCTTTCTTAATCAGTTTGGAGTGAGTTGCTGGTAACAACATTGAAAAGCTACGAGCAACGAACCAGAGAAAATCACCGTAAAGGAAAACTTGGTGCCAAAAAGAAAAGCAACATCAGCTATCTGGAATTATTACGGCTACAAGAACATTGATACTGAAACACGTGTTCTGTGTCGATAGTTCCCAGCACCTGTTGCCAGGAGAGGAAACACAACTAATTTGTTTCACCATATACATCGGCACCACACGGCTATTTTTCATATTGTAATATATATCGCAGGGTTAAACTAGAAAAGCACTTGGAGAGCACAGACCTCCACCAAGGCAGATCAGCCCCACCCCCCACCCCCCATCCCCAATCACCACCAAAATTTTAGCATTTGTTCCTTGTGCCAGTATCAGCATTTCCTGAAAATTTCTTCAATATCCATCCATAATTTTTTGAGTTATCTTGCTAACAGACAGACAAACCCAGATGAAAACATAAGCTTCTTGGCAGACTTAAAAATGAGCACCGAACTACAGAAAATCACCGTAAACAAAGACTTGGAGCCAAAAAGAAAAGTGTCAGTAATCCGGAATTGTTTCGGCAACTAGAAGGATGATACTGAAACACATGTTCTGTGTCGACAGTGCCTTGTACATGTTGCCACAACAAGAGGAAAAACAACTAATTTGTTTCACCATATACATCGGCACCACACAGCTGTTTTTCATATCGTAGGGTTAAACTAGAAAAGCACTTGGAGAGCGCAGACCTCCACCAAGGCAGATCAGCCCCTCCCACCCCCCCACCTCCCCATCCCCGATCACCACCAAAATTTTAGCATTTGTTCCTTGTGCCAGTGTCAACATTTCCTAAAAATTTCTTCAATATCCATCTATAACTTTTTGAGTTATCTTGCTAACAGACAGACAAACAAACCCCGATGAAAACATAACCTCCTTGGCGGACTTAAAAATGAGCAACGAACCAGAGAAAATCACAGTAAACGAAGACTTGGAGCCAAAAAGAAAAGCAACGTCAGTTATCCGGAACTGTTTCAGCAACTAGAAGGATGATACTGAAACATGTGTTCCGTGTCGACAGTGTCTTGTATCTGTTGCCACAACAAGCGGTAACACAACTAATTTGTTTCACCATATACATCGGCACCACACAGCTATTTTTCATATCGTAATATATATCGCAAGGTTACACTAGAAAAGCACTTGGAAAGCGCAGACCTCCACCAAGGCAGATCAGTCCACCCCCAATCACCACCAAAATTAAATAATTTGTTCCTTGTGCCAGTATCAACACTTCCTGAAAATTTCTTCAATATCCATCTATAACTTTTTGAGTTATCTTGCTAACAGACAGACAAACAAACCCCGATGAAAACATAACCTTCTTGGCAGACTTAAAAATGAGCAACGAACTACAGAAAATCACCGTAAACAAAGACTTGGAGCCAAAAAGAAAAGTGTCAGTAATCCGGAATTGTTTCGGCAACTAGAAGGGTGATACTGAAACATGTGTTCCATGTCGACAGTGTCTAGTACCTGTTGCCACATCAAGAGGAAACACAGCTAATTTGTTTGAACATTTACCACACAGCTATTTTTCAAATCGCAATATACAAAAAAAATCGCAATGTCAGTGTTTTTCCAATATCGTCCCTACCAGCCCTACTTTGCATCACCTCCTAGAGACAAATGACAAGTGCTACTCCAACTTCAGATTAGTCCGAAGCATCCCGGTCTCTGTAAGTGCATTACCGCCCCTACCCCAGACGCGACCTTTCACACCTCCACAACCTCCACCCTGCAGCAGTAATGAGGGTTAGTGGTGTGACTCTTTCTGTGAGCTGTGGCTTACTGATTACTGGAGAGCTGTTGCCGCCGTTGCTATCTCTGGTGAGTTGCCCTCTATCTCCGTCCTCTGTCCCTGGACCATAAGCCCTGCTAGCAGACCATCAATCAGAAGGCCACAACAGGACCTCACGTAATCACCATGGTTGTGTACGTCTCTGTATGTGTGTTTATCTACGTGCGCCAAAGATGTAATGTGTGTGTGCATGAGCGAAAGCGTGCATGCCTGTGTAAACACGTGAAAAGTAATATGCTTGAAGCAATTTTTCACTTTGCAGGAGCTTCACGCTTCAGGGAAATCCAGTAACAGCCTGGTATTCTGGGATTAGCTGGTCTATAATCTTACCAGTTAGGAATAAAAACAAATATGATAAAAAATAAATGAAAGAGACTTATTTTTGTATTTGTGAGACTGAATTTTACACTAAAATCTCTCATAATTAGGGACAAAAAAAACTACAGGCACTTTAATATTTGAGAAGATGAGATGTTTTGCTTTTTTGATAATATCCCATCCCTTCACAATCATATTTTATACCCAGTCAATGCATCCATTAGTTATTTGTGTCTTCTAGGGATGTAACGATATGAGAATTTCATATCACGGTTATCATTATTATCGCGGTATTGTTGAAATTGTGCTCAAAAAGTACTTACACACACACTGAAATAATTCAACCAAGTTGTATTTTGAAAAAAAAAGACAACCAAAAGCCCCCCAAAACAAATAAAATAATAGGCCCAATGTACTTTCTGTTGGCAGAAACATTCAAGTATTAACCCTTAGGGGTCTGGACCTATTTTGGCAGTTTTTCAGTACTTTTGATTTTGCCTTTATATACTATATAGACAAATGTTTATTATACCCATGTTTGGTATCTTTTTTTTCAGCACAACTTCATCTATCTCATCTGTCTAGTAGTTTTTCACTTTAACCTACTATATCAACATAAAAGGCCAAAAAACATACAAAAAATATAAAATCCAATTTGAAAATATATATACTTTATTGCATAAATAACACAAAGATGCTTAATGAACCTTTTCAAAGAGTTTAAAAGTGAATACTGGTTCCAAATATTAGGTATATAAAATCAAATTTGTAATAAATTAAAACTATACTCAAATATTTGACATAAAAGCATAGCTTTACATAGGCGTTTTCCCCTTAAAAGTGTGGTAATCAAACTCGGTTATCATAATAATTAGAATTTAAACGGTAATACTAACCATCTGTAATTTTACCGCGGTTTATTGTTATACCAGTAATCGTTACATCCCTAGTGTCTTCACAGCCTGGCGTATACAGAATATAAGCCCAACGGACCTTTTGCCTCCCTCCAAAGGTGTGACGGACAGTCCACAGCTAACTCACAGCAGGCGAAGATTGTCTGCTTGGCAGGATTAAACCATGTGTCCGTCTCACCTTTTCTGTCATCTTTAGACAGGTGCAGCACTCAGGCGGAGGCTGGCACTGACAGATGCCATCTAAAGTTAAAGTTTTCGCCGATAGACTGGCTTGAAGTATTGAAAATACACACACGCAAAAAAAAAAAAAAAAATATGACAAAATAAAACCGTACTGCAAGTGACAGGAAGCAGTTGACTGAACAGGACGAAAAAGGAGACTCAGTGTCTGAAAATGTGATCATATAAGGTAAAACATGACAGCCAGCTTATTTATTTGGACTGAGTTAAAGCTGTTACAAATGTGATTTTTTTTTCTTTTTTTTTTTTTTTTTTGCAATAATTTACACTTTTGTCATGTATCATTCTATCGATTTTTCCTCCTGTATAACCAGCACACTGTAAAAAAAATGACTGTAGAATTAACACCAAAAAGTTGTAAAATTGCAACATAAAAAAACTGTAAGTAACAATACAATGCAAAGCTCTTTATTTGAAAAGATTTTTGTGTTAACGATTGAATCAAATATAGCTGTAGTTCTTACAGGAAGAGCATGTGAACAAAACCAGATTTGTATGTAGAAATGATGTATTTCTACTATTTTATTGTTGAAATAATGGCATATTTGCTTTTTTTTTTAAATAAAAAAGTAAACATTTAACATTTTAAATTTGTAAATTAACGGGTTGGTAGAGTTGGTAGAGCGGTTCATCCAATAACCAAAAGGTTGGTGGTTCGAATCCTGGCTCTGACTATCCTGTCCATATGTTAAAGTGTCCATAGAAGACACTGAACCCTAAACTGCTCCCAGTTGGACCTGGTGGTTTTGGAAAGTGCTTTGGACACCATGAAGATGGAGAAAATGTGCTGAATAAGTGCAGTAAAATTACCAGTTAAATCTACATGTTTAAACTGTTAAATCTACATGTTACTCTGTAAATATGTTAACAGTTGGATGTGTTTTTTTACAGTATTGTTCTGGGAACCACAGCTGCCAGTTTTTTCCCATAAAAACAACAGGATTTTTTTTACAGTGTAACTTCCACAGACTTCTAATGGCTATAGAGACCCATACATTGACCCTTTTTGGTACATTTTACATAAAAGCATAAAACAAACCATTTGACCACTCAGACTCAAACGCAGCACAAGTGTAAATGTGCTTTTATTTTTTCTCCCACCCCCTCCCCTTGAAAATCCCATTGTATCCTCCATTAGATAGGGATGTCTGTGCTGCTCTTACAACTCTATAGAGGCGGGTCAACACATACTCCATCATCACTAACTGAATGATGGAGGTTGCAAAAAAAGGAAACAGCAGAACCACCCTGCACCAAAGTGAAATGCAACAGTGTTTTCAACCTTCAGACTGAGGAGACAGTTGGACTGGAGGATTTTTTTTTTTTTTTTTTTTTTTTTTTTTGGGAGAGGTCAGTAGCTTCAGAGGCCCAAAATGACAATGATGATTTATATATCATTTTAACTATTGACATCACTTCTTAGTAGCTACAGGGGGACTGCAGGATGTGATTGAAGTTGAGGGGATAATTGGGCTGATTTGCGTGTCCTCCTGCAAGGTGAAGCGCGCACGGTAATGGAAAACACAAACTATTAGTTGTCTCCTGTGCGTAAAAGTCACTGAATAATGATCCCTGCATAATGATGGTGATCATTACAGACGAGCACGAAGCTATAATAAAATAATAAATAAATAAAAACCCTTTTGTGCATGAGCGCACGTAATCACTTTCAACTGACTCCCGAGTGCCAACGTCTATTTTGGTTCCAAAAACGCACCAGATTATTTGTTTTCCCTTGCAATTTGGTAAAGTCACCGTTATGCTGCTTCATGCGAATAGTCAAACCAAGCATAAACGGGAGGAAAAGAGGAGTGAGAGGAGAGGAAGAAGGGAAAAAAAAAAAAAAAAAAAGCTCATATCGGTACCTGGTCTTGCTGTTGAGCCGCTTTCGACGGTGCATTGCCTTCCTTCGCCGTGGTCATGATTCCCTACAGCTTGGGAGAAACAGTTGTTTCCCCAGCAAGAGAGGATGGAGGAAAAAAAAAATGCAAATACAGAAAACACAGGTGCAGCACAGAACCGGTAAGAAGAAGAAGAAGCAGCAGCAGCGGCTCTATTCACGGCGCGTACCGGCTGCGTTTGCTGCGGCCAAGGTGTGAAATAACAAGTGGCGGAAGGACGCGCAGCTCAGGATGAAAACGGTAAAAAGATTCTTAGTGAAAGCAGAAGAGGAGGAGGAGACAGGGAAGAGAGAGGGGAGAGAGAGAGGCTGCACATAGGCTATGTTCTTTAAACGCCTGATGCGGGACTCTAATGCGTGAGCCATTCCATCCACAGCTCCCACGCACACGCACTGTATACTTTGGCTTGCGTGTCACCCAGTGGTGGTTCTGATGCACAGTGAGTGGATTTCAATTTAAATATGCAGGCTGAAACTCAACTACTTCTTTAAGAACATGGAGGGAATATTACTGGAAAAAATATAATTCGATTTTTCATAGCATCTAAAAAAATTACAGTTAAATATTAAGGATGTAAGAAAATATCAGTTCTGGGCCATTCCACCAAATAGGTGCCATTTGTTTGTTATACAGGGTGGGGAAGCAAAATTTACAATATTTTGAGGCAGGGATTGAAAGACAGTGTATGACCAATTAGTTTATTGAAAGTCATGAGAATTTAAATCTTCAAATCATATTTAACTGCATTTCTAACGGTCTTGTTGTCTACCTCAAGTTCAATTGCCATTTTTCTCATGGATTTGGTGGGATCCTTTAGGATTTTGGATTTGAGAGCTTTATTAATAATAATAATAATAATAATAATAATAATAATAATAATAATAATAATAATAACTATTTGTATAGCACCTTTAAAAACAAAGTTTACAAAGTGCTTTGACAGAGGGCACAACAGCAGGATACACGAAGCAAGTAAAAACACTAAAACAGAAGCAACACAATTACAGAGATGTATGAACAAGTTAATTATCAAACAGGATCAAATTTAAAAATTTAAATTAAAAATTAAGGTTAAAAAGGGGACAGACATCACATAAAAGCAAGTCTATAAAAATGTGTTTTAAGAAGTGATTTAAAAGATGTTACTGATTCCGCAAGCCTTATCTCCTCAGGCAGGCCGAGCTTTGGTACGTTTTTTGTTGCTTCCTCCACTTCCAGACTTTCTCGTAATAGTTTTGCTCATAGTCATTCTCTTCTTTATGTTATAAACAGTCTTTATGGACACTCCAACTATTTTTGAAATCTCCTTTGGTGTGACGAGTGCATTCAGCAAATCACACACTCTTTCACGTTTGCTTTCCTGATTACTCATATGGGCAAAAGTTTCTGAAAAGGTATGGATAATAGTGTTAGGTATGATTATGACATCAATATATGTTTGGTTTCAAAACAATTGACGTAGTGCCTGCTGAGAAAAAACAACTAAATGTTCATTGTAAATTTTGCTTTAAATTTTTTATCTGTATTTTAGAAAAAGTTATTTAGTAACAGGAATGAACATTGGGTAACAGGAATGAGTGTCCATTTGAGTGTGTGTGTTAGGGTGGTCCAAAAAAATGTTGTTGTTTTTTTTAAAGATTCTCTGGAGTAGAACCCTGCATTTGGTTCCATATCTGGCCAAATTACTTCTGTCCAACTTCTATGCAAATTAATTAATATTTAGAGGTTGCACAAGACACGTGAAGATTACTCTATATACTATAACATAACTAGCCAAATGAATAAGGCATATTAGAATAATTTGTAATTTTATTCTCAAAATCAAACTGCAACTCGCATAAAAATGTTACTTAGAAAGTCCAGCAACCACTGTTGCTTTATTGAAATTACAAAAAATGTTCCTGTGTTCTTTGACAACTTGGAGCCAGTACTGTTTCTGTTTGTTCGGCTACAGTTGAAGTCTTGAATAAGCTCCACCCCTCTTTCAGCAACATCACTGACAACTTTTCTGGAATGCACAGTTTTCGCAGCCTTCTGAAAGTCTTCATCATCAGCCCAGTCTACTGGAGGAATTCTGAAGAATGTTTGTGGCAGATCCAAAGTTTCAAAGAAAGGCATGATGTTGGTGGTGACAAAATCCCTGATCTGCTTCCCTTCATAATCTGCTTGATTAAGGGCATCCCAATGCTTTAGTGCAGGCATGCCCAAAGTCCGGCCCGGGGGCCAATCACGGCCCGCGGTCAGATTTTCTACGGCCCACAGCTTGGGTTTTTTAATGTATTATTTATGGCCCGCATGGACTGTTGAACAGACTACATGAATCATAAAAGGTTCAAAATGCAGTTCCTCCTTTCACCTCATGGTGGCAGCACCACTCTAACTCTATCTGGCTCTGTGACTTTGCCGTGAACCCTTTTCGCTAATTTCTAACCATGGCGCCTCTAAATAAAAAAATGAAAGTTGACAGTGAGGGCCGCCGCTTCCAGGAGAGATGGGAATTACAATTTTTTTGCACTGAAAATCGAAGTGATTGTGTTTGCCTAATTTGTCAACAGACTGTTGCCTTGTTTAAGGAATTCAATGTAAAGAGACACTAGCAGACAGAACATGCTAACGCATACGACAAGCTAGCAGGGAGTGAGCGCTCCGAAAAATTGGAGCAAATTCCAGCTGCTTTAAACTCACAACAGTGACTCTTCATGTGAACCTGAGTTCAATGAATTCACCACCAGGACAGGCTACCAAGTTGCCAGGTTAGTTGCCTCTAACTGCTGGTGTGATGTACTTGTAGATGTGACACAAAATATTACTTTCTGAATGATTTTGTGGAAGACAAGAGTAAGAGTCATATGTTTTCATCTGAAATGTTAACAGACTTTGCATTACTGAGTAATATATGAGTAATGATTACTCATATAAGTCATGTTTAAAATGAATGTGGGGTTAAGATTTTTATCAACTTCTTGGACGTTTCAGATACTCCACACAGTTTGTTCTATGTTATCTGATTCCAGATGTGAAAGGAAGGCAGAAATGTTGTTTTTTTTTTTTTTTTTAATTTGTTCACACCTGAGTGGCGTAGATTTGGTTACATTGCCATTTAAAAAAATTATATTGTGACAATGAAAATAAAATTGTTGTAGAACAGCGCTTTTATATGTAATTTTTACTGTTTAAAAAACGTCCGAAGGGACCACTGGCCCCTGGCAATGTCCACATTATCAGATCTGGCCCTCTTTAAAAAAAGTTTGGACACCCCTGCTTTAGTGGAACCAAAAGAACTTTCATTTCCCATAACGTTGTGAACCATGCTGCTCTTGTGTCACACTGGAGTCGAAGAATGCCAGGCCAACCAATTCTCCACTCAAGTACCACAGATGTTGGCAGCCTTACTTAATACATATATTGCTAGATGAAGCACTCAAACCTTGGTTTTGATAGTACTGCTGCTTCTCTTAGCAGGTCAGCTCGGCTATGCTGAAAATGAACAATTAGTCCATTTCCAGGAAACTTCCAGCAACTTGTGCAACCTCTAAAACATCTCCTTTTTCTTCCAATTTTTTTCCTAAATCATTTTTTGAATGCCAAAACCTAATGCAGGGTTCTAATTGAGGTTATCTGAAACCTTATTTTTTTTACCATGATTGTTGGACCACCCTACACCTACAATTACAGCTAAATATGTGTCCAGAGTTTATCATGTTGGAGAGAATGTGGAGATGTTAATGTAAATCATGCACATGTTTTGGTTATGTTCTAAACTTGTATCATTATGGGGTAATGTATATTCCAGCTAAAATTTGCTTAGAGGTCTGATTTATGTCTTTGTGCATAAGAAATCAATATAAGTGAATCCCCAAATGAAAGATATTTGTTTAAAATACTATCAGCAGCCTGTAAAAAGGCTATTATGAAAAAAAAAAAAAAAAAAGTGCAGATTAGAACCACTTGCACTAACGACTGGCTACAAATAGTGAATGGAATATTTGAGATGGAGATTCTGACCCACAGATTGAGGACTCAAGAAGAGCAGTGTCATGATAAATGGGAGAAATGGACAATTTTCATTTCAACATCACATTAAACAATTCACAAAAAATAATTAGTAATGTGTAGTAGTGTAACAGTTCAAGTGAAAGTTGAAAAGAAAAAGGGTGAAAAGAAATTATACAGTGATGAATAGCTATAAAACAAGACACGTTTTTTTTTTTTTTTTTCTAATTTTACACTTCTTCCTACTCCTTTTCGACCATGCAATATTCAGACTCGTATGTGCTTGAAGATAGATTCTGTCCATTTAAATGTTATTTTGTTTATGTCTTAATTTGCTTTGTTTTGTGTTATTTTTCTTTGCATGTTTGAAATAAAAAAATGTTAAAAAATAATTGTTAGTCACAAAGGTTTATTATGGTCAATGAATCCCAAATGTCCCTTATGTTTGTTTTGTAATGTACAGAAATCAAACAATAAAAATAACGTTAAAAAAAATAAAAAAGCAGACTGAAATTAAGTGATTTAATGATGAATGCACATAAATAGAAAAATATTAAATATTCATTTGCACCTCCATATCAGTCAAACCATATCAAATATGCCCTTCACGTCCATGTTTATTCACATTTATTACCATAAATACTTGAAAAGAAAAGCCTTATCATTGCAGTAACAGACACTATGTTGTACCAGAGCTGCAGCAGCACGTCTTAAAACTGAGTAGATATAACAATTTTTGGCACCACATAACTTTATTACTGTAATTATACACCTAAAATGATGCACTGCTGTAAGGATGCATTATTAAAAGTGCTGAAACACAAACAGAGCTAAATCTAATAGAGTCAATAGTGAGAATGTATGAAATTATGTTTAAGACAAGAGTGGCAGTAAAAAGTTATGATCCTAAGAATTAAATAGTTGCAATAAAGAGGAAATTCCACATAGGCTATAAGGCAAAAAATGCTTTCAATAAAGTTCAGTGTTTAAATCTTTCAGGCTGAAACATAATCAGCAGTTAAAAAACCAAAAAAAAAAAAAAAGACTGAACCTTTTCTCGCTGCCAACACTTCATGATAAGAACCCAACTTCTTTTCATGAGCTTGTACAATTAATTACATTTACACAAAGCCTTGTACAGACTCCTCATTAAGCACCACATGGAAACGACTTACTTTGATTCACCCAGAGATGTACTTAATGTTCATTAATACCTCTGTCTTCAGTTTGACTCATGTATATTACAGGTTTGGAAATGGACGTGCGATGCCGCTAATTAAAATCAGGTGGCTCCATGAAGTCAATTACCCAGAAATCCCATGTGTACGTCTGCAGTGTTGTTTCGTGTGACTGCCAGAGCACAACAGGCAGAAAAAAGCTTGTCCTTCAAAATATGTGGCCTCTGAGGAGATACGCATACGGACAAAATGTCATTAAATTATTATTAGGTTTAAAATGTACCTTTTTGTAGCTTTTTCCATTTCTGCACATTGACGTCTCTACACTTACATGAACGGCGGTAATAAGTATAGGGCAAGTGTATAAGTGACTAGAGCTTTGAAAGTTTTCCTACTAGAGAAATGTCTTAATTTCTGAGAAGTAAAGTCACAAAGAGCAGCCATCTGGTTTTGAGAAAACAATCTGGAAGTGGTCATTTCGCTGTGAAATATGCTGCGTTCAAAGCCACCTGTAATTTCTGTTTTTCCAACCTTCTACTGGTGAAAATGCACTGAAATGGCAGTCAAACCCCTGACTTCCCACCCGTGAACTTGTACGAGATCAATATACTCCCAGTTCCGAGCTCTGATGTCACGTAAGCCCATGAAACAACAATGGTGGCCCCCATGGATGCAGTGTTTATACCAAATTCTTTATTAAAACAAGGTATTGCTCTAACGCAGTTGTTCCCAACCTTTTTGGGCTTGTGACTCCATTTTAACATCACAAATTTCTGGCGACCCCAGACATTCAAAAATGGAGACTTCTTTTTTTTGGCTAAAATTAATTTGTTTTTGATCATGTAATAGTTTGCTATACCATGTTGCAAATAAACATTAATTTTAGATGACATTTAGACTATATAATGTATATTATTATGAACAGAGGCAGAAAAGCTAGGTGTAGATTACTGCACAAAGTGAGAATTTGATTTTCCTTGGTCAGGATATGTACAGTCAGTCCAGCTTGGATTTACAAGGCTGACAATTAATACTGAAAAAAATAAAATAAATCAAACTGTGAATTATGAAAGAGCTGCAGCATCTGAAACTGACCACAATGAACATTTGAAAGATAAACAATACCACAGTGCTTCAGTTTCAGCTTCAGAGTTTGTCATGTTTTTCATGGGTTGCGATTGTCTCTCTCAACTCGCCATATATTTTTTTATTAGTAAGTTTTATTTTTATTCTTATCAATTACTAGAAATTTCAGGCGACCCCATCTGAATTCCAGGTGACCCCACGTGGGATCCCGACCCTAAGGTTGAAAAACACTGCTCTAAAGTAATTTATCCCAAAATGTTATGCATAATCAGCAGCTACTCTAGCGTTAGGACAAGAATAAAATAATAACAAATACGTATCCAAATATATAAATAACACAGCATAAAAGATATAACAGCTTCTTCTGCCTTATGTACCATTTTTACTCCACTGTTTCCCTCAAATAAGCGAGGAACGATCACCTCTGGCGATAGAAATGATTGTAATTAAAATAAGCTCCGTACGGTCCGCCATGCTGGTTTGTTTACATCTAACTCCCACAATCCCTTGCGCTCGGGCAGTTTGGCGTGACTTGCCTGGAACGTTACAAAGTCGTGAGTCGTGGTTTGAAGTTGTGACTTACGGGCCCGATCTATTTTAATACCGGACCAATCACAAGTCTTGGGGGCGGGTGTTTCGCAATGAGTCATACGCACCGACTTCTTTTTGTCGCAAGTCAAAGTCAGTTCCAAGTCCACAAAACTCTTTACAGCCGTTGTCGGTTGTTTCATTCAAAAATAAGGATTGAATTACAGATTACACTCAGTATTCTTAAGATTCTCTGAAAAAAGCATCACACCCATCTCATTTGTGATTGGTTTACTCGGTACCTGCTAGTCCCGCCTTCATATTTGCATTCAAGCCCCACAATTCCAGACAGATTTCTTATTGAAAAAGATGGACGGCTGATCAGGCTAATAAAGAACATGCTTTTTTCATGTTGCTATATTAAACGTGTATCTATAGTACCAAGCTGAGACATAGACAACACATTATGATCTGTCACTATGACGCAAAGTGTGATTAAATGTAGAATTTATCACATTTCCCTCGTTTATTTGGCATTTTCCATGTGAAACAACAACAAAAGCCCACCCAGTCATCCCAAAAATAATCCACTTGTGGCTCCAAACTATATTAGCAGCCTTTTCCAAAAGCCCAGACTGTGTTTACCATCAACAGGATGATATATGACACTGAAACGACTTCTCAACAGCCAATCAATCAGCTCCAAACTAATGATGGACAGTCTGAGCCAAAGCCCTATTGGCTGATGACGAATGCTATGCGGTCAGACCGCGGCAGCCGAGAACACAATAACCACCTCATTGTGGCTGTGTTACAGAGTGAGTGTACAACTTTCATGTCTCTGATATTGACAAATGGACAAGAAACGGCAGTGATGAATGCCCCTGGGGCGGCTCTGTTTAAATACACATTCCTGAAAAGTCAGGAATTAACTGAGTGACGGTGCCAACCTGCCTAAACAAATGGAGCCATCCATTCACTTCCGCCTAATCATTTCCCTCCAAGTGCCAAAGTAGCAGCCAACCTAATGAACTGGAAGTCCTTTTGCCTAATTAAAACTTCACCATAATCAATACATGCCACAGTCATAAAATACCATGTACTGATGTAGTAATTTGGCACTGATTACAGCTCTGTAATTATTGGAAACAAAATAACAGCTACCGGGTGATGATTATGTGGGTAAAAATGATTGCTATTGTTAAAGCAGCATCTCCAATTAACGATACAATATTTAAAGTCTGGCATTTGTATCAGGTTACTTCAGTGTGTATCAACTCATGCTTTCAGTGGATCTTCCAGAGGCTATAGCCCAGTGGTAATTTCTCATAGACTGCAAGGAAAGCCCGGCTTCCCCTAAAATTCCGAAAATTAAATGGTTAAATATGTACAGTTGTGTTGACATTTCATTGACTACAAATGTGTTAGAACATGTTCATCTCAAAGACGAGTTCGTTCTGAATCAGCTTTATCACAAATCAACAGACTCAATGTTGTTCACTTCTCGTACATTCCCGTTGCGCTGTTTTCTCATACGATCTACGGTCAATGTATTTGCCCGTTAATGCTTGGCGTCCATGGACTTCAATGGGACTTCATGGAACAGTTTTTTTTCATTGCCTCAAAACTGGACGGTAGTTGGATAAATGCTACGATGTTGTCCCGCCCCTGGATGCCCGGCGTCTCTGGGGGTGAATGGAGCTGTGGGCGGACCTCGGCTGGGCTGGACGCTGGGCTTCCACGTGCTGACCGGAGGATCAGTCGAAAGGCTCAATCCCATTTGATTGACAGCTAGTTTGAGATCTATTCCTTCACTTGACAGAGTTCAGTTTAATACGTCACACATTCTGCTGTGAAATCAAGAGAAACCACTACGAAATTACTTGTTCATTTCTTGCACTGTAAATAAAACACACTCATTGTACTTCCTTGTTTCATTCTTGTTCATTTCTTGCACTGTAAATAAAACACACTCATTGTACTTCCCTGTTTCAATTTAACATAATTTCAGCATTTTCTTGTTTACTTGGTACGATAAGATCACTGACCATTTTCCTAAAAAGAAACGGAGGGCCGAATTTCTGTTTAAATAACATGACCACTTTTTTTATGTGAGCCGACAATGAGCTTCCCCTCTCTGAAAGACGAGCAGCCGCCACTGCTACAGACACATGTTAGGCTCTGACCAATTCTGTGATCATTCAAACTGAAGGGATAACAGGAAATGACAGTGACCAATTTTCACCTAAAAATATTCCCAATAACTATATTAAATTCATATGTTCCGTCTTCAGTTTATCATGAACCACATGAATGTCTGCCCAGATTACATAAAGCACACATCTTATTTTCTACCTGAAGAAGCTCTACAGCTCTCTGATGAGATATTTAGAGAACTAATACTTTAAATCGCTGCAAACAAGACAAGAGAGAGATCATGATCATTACAAGGAAATCTGCTGAGTTTTGAGTGAGTCATTGTTTGAAGTTCAAGGATGTTAAAATGTGCCCCAACAGAGCAGAACAATGCAAAAAAAAAGAAAACCTCAAATAATGGCTCATGCAGTCACACATTCATATCCATAAAATGTGTCCAAACCTATTGCTAAAAAATGGAATCTGGAAAAAAAAAAGTGTTTTTTTTTTCTTAGCTATAGCCAGCTCCACTCTCCCAGAACATATTCTGTCATTGCATATGGCCAAAGCCATCTATCAGTGTTACATTAATTCCTATATCACACTTCTCAAAGCAGCAAACCCCCAGTGTGTAGAATAGTGAATGGAACAAGTGCAATGGGATGTTTCAAAAACAAAAGTGCTCAGCGCTGTAACACCCCATGACATGTTTTGATTAAATACTTTAAGGAGGTATCCATTTCCTTGTGGGCTGCAGTGCTATTTCGTGGGACATAAATTCTGATTTGGACAATTCTTGTGGAGTATTATAGGAAAAAAAACAAAAAAAACAAACTTGCTCACACGATACGACCAATATCGCCCAAGAGAGAGCTCTGCAATGGATAAGTGATTACTCCAGCGTTATCACGGAGGAGGACCAAAGGTCTGGGATTCACACTGAGACTCTGCTTCCCAGCAGGTGGTGCAACATCGGACAGTGAGCATCAATGTTTCTGCTCTTATTTGTCTGACACATGACGGCAAGCATTGGGATATCGGAAGAAGTAATTGCTTTTCCATCTTTCCCTCTCAATTCGCATACACTGTGAGGTCCTTGCGTAAATACAACTCGGACCCATCATTCTGACAGGGAGGAGGGGAGGGCTTTACGTCAGGATGCGGTTCCTTCTCATGCTGGCATACAGCACTTTATGCCAGGTGTGACTCATCAGGCTTCACACCACTCAGCCGTGAAATGTCAACAGAGCCAGATTCCACACCATGCCCGCGTTTCCAGCAACGGGCTGATGAGCACGTCTGCGCTGGTGAATGAGTTTTCAGCCCTTTCCCTTATTAGCATACTGTGTGTACATTATGTTCCTGCTCCTTGAGAATACAGTGGAACCTCAAAGATAGAGCCAGAGGCAAGTTGTGCAAGAAAGAATTAAAAAAGAAATGCTTAATTTGTTGTATTTCTATATAGACACCTGCAGTTTTTTGCACAGTACAGTAAAAATCAGCATGTTCTTGTTTTGATGTAAAACTTTTATTCTTTGTTCCCATTCGGCAATTCTGTTAAAGAGTCAAAGATTTATTTATTCATTTTTTTACTATCAATTCACTAGATGTACAGGGCATACGGAGAACTAGGATACCAGTTCTCTCTCACCTTGTTATTAAAAAAGACGTAAAAAATAGAACAAGAATAAATAACAGATACAAAGAATAAACAATATTAGAATATAAAATGCATACATCAATCTATTTACTTGAAAATCTATATTAAAAAAAATCTAATAACATTTGCTAAACAAATGTCATGTCACATTGAAACCGTATTCTTTCAGAAACACCTCGTTGTCATGACAACAATAGACAATCATGCATTAAATGGGGTATGCTCAGGATATTGTTTAGTATCATGTTATATGCTTTAAGACCTGAACTGACTGCAGATAGCTTTTGGAAGAAAGAAAAATTGCACTTTTTTTTGGTTGTTTTTTTCTTTTTAACCCTTTCATGCATACTGGTCACTACAGTGGACAGCTACTCTACAGCTGTTCTCTTGTATTTTCATGGATTTTGTTGTTCTTTTCTGTTTTTTTTTTTGTTGTTGTTTTTTTTTACACATATTTTTATTAAAGGTTTAAGACACTACATATCTTTCCTGACATGAATTGGTAAAATTTTGTAGATCTCTCCAGAGCATAAACCCACAGAATCACAAGCCCTCTCCATAGTTTTCACACAATTTATCAGTAAATACATGTTTCTGTGCGTCAAAATTTAAATGTGTGGTGTCCAGCTGAGTGGATATTTTTGCAACTTCATGAAAAATAGGCTCATAAGAATTTTATTTTATTTATTTATTTATTTATTTTCATTTTTTTTTATGTATTTTAATTTTTTTTAAATTATTTTTTATTTTATTTTATTTTATTTTTTAATTTATTTTTCAGAGGAAAATTTTCAATCGCATTGTTGTTTTCATGCCTAAAGAGGAATAAAAACACTCAGGAAAAAAATTTTGATTAAGGTTCTCAAAATTCGTGCATGAAAGGGTTAATCTACGCTTTCACAGTATCCACACCAAACCATATCACCTTTAAGTAAATGACAAGTGGTTGATCCAGCGCCATATTCATCCCTAAAAGAGCAGCACTTTATGCAACACCTAGAATAACACTGAGCTCCTGCACAGCACCTGCTAACACAATGGCTTTGCTAAAAAGCTGACTTACAGTAACATATTTCAGCACCGGGTGAAATGATGGCTCCCAATGCTGGTCCAGACACTATGAAAAGCCTCACAGTGATGAAATAGATTTCAGCATCACTTAATGGACAGCTCTGACGGTGCATTTCACTGCCACATCCATGACTCCTTTCACAGAGGCGAGGGAAAACCTGGAGAGAAAAATACCAGCACAATGGGCCTCTTCCCCTGTGCAGATGATGGCGAGAGCCCAAGCCATGGATAAATGGTCCGGAACAGGCATCAAATGTCATTACAACCCTATCATTATTAGAAACTGATGTGGTTTAAAAGGACAGTTTTCAGTTCTTCGTATACTTAATCATATAAGTGCCATTATTCTCAGATATGTGTTATTTTCTAGTCTACAGGCTGATGTTACTAAAGGTGAGGGAGGTAGCCATTAAAATAAAATGTGTTTTTACTTTAGATCCGTCCTCTTTGCACAGTTTTATTCTCATTCATTCACCACTCTACCAAAGGCTTTGACTGATTTGATTTACACTGAGCCCAAATAAGTTAAAGACAACATGTCATCAGCTGTTGAGGAGACTATAATGCTTTAACGAGAAATGTCATACTAACATAAGACATGTAAAATGGTACAAAAATGAGCCCAAACCTGCACGAGTAGAGCTTCACAGAGCTGCTAGCATGGCTGGAGACTAGGGGTGTATATTGGCAAGAAACTGGCAATACGATACAAATCACAATACTAGGATCATGATACGATATATCATGATACTGTTAAAAAGGCCTTTTTTTTGTTGTTTGTTTCTCTTTTTAAATGATTATTTCCTTGAAGAATTGACTTACACCAGAAATATGCACAAATACTGAACACATTTTTTATTTGATCAAAACAGGATCTAATGCTATATCACAAAATTTTCCTGTGAGAAAACACCTATGTAAAGATGTGCTTTTATGTCAAATATTTGAGTATAGTTTTAATTTATGATAATTTTGATTTTATATACCTAATATTTGGAACCAATATTCACTTTTAAAGTCTTTGAAAAGGTTCGTTAAGCATCTCTGTGTTATTTATGCAATAAATTATATACATTTTTCATATTGGATTTTATAGTTTTTGCGTGTTTTTTGGCCTTTTGTGCTGATATAGTAGGTTAAAGTGAAAAAATAATAGGCAGATGATATAGATGAAGTTGTGCTGAAAAAAAAAGATACCCAACATGGGTATAGTAAACATTTCTTTATATGGTACATAAAGAAAAAATCAAAAGTACTCAAAAATGGCCAAAATAGGCTCAGACCCCTAAGGGTTAAAACTTAAACTGTTTTACAGACATTACAGTTTAAAATCCTGTTCAAATGTTCATATTCTATTATTAATAACTAACATCATAACATTATTTTTGTGCAATCCCAACAAAGGAACTAACATTATTTAATAAAACAGTGTGGAATAATAATAAAAAAAACATACACAAAAAAGAAAAACAAAAATGAACCTCCACAATATCTTGAATAAATATCTAAAAAATATCAATACAGTACTTTTTAGTATCGATACAGTATTGTCAAATAAAATATCACAATATATTGCAAGAGAGTCAAAAGAGGAAGAAAAAAACTACAATCCACGGATCCTACGTCTCTTTAAACGGACTGTAAATGTGTTAAGGACAACAACGATTACGATGTAGGGCAATAACGTCATTATGCGCTGTAATTTCCTTCAGCATTAAGAGGGAAATTAAAGGCCTGAGGACATTGAACAGAGAGGGCAAAGTGACCGCCTTGAATAAATATGGGCTTCTCATTGTGGTGGTAATGGAATAATAATGCATGTTATTATTTTTATCCAAACAGGGACAAAAAAAAAAAAAGGAGAAAAATTTAAGTTTGAAATATCACACTAATTTGCAAAGCAGTGTATCTTAATTTGCATATATTAAATCATCATCATCCGCAAATTAATCCATTTTTTATTCTTAAATGAGGCACATAATCCCAAAAGAAATGACAAACAGCTGAAATGCCTTCTGCTTTTTTTTTTTTTTTTTTTTTAAGAGCACAAGAAAATTAAATGATATATCTACGAAGCAAAGTAATAAAACAAACTTTCTAAGAAACTTACATTGCATTATTTCCTCCAGAGAAAGCCTTAAGAAAATGCACAATCTGCCTCTTGAATATAGGCAACTGGTGCAGTATTATGGCAGCGTGCTCCATTAAAGCTTATTCAATAACAGCAAGCCACCAAACTGTGCGGTTCAGCAGTTTTGTTCTTGTGCCTGAATGAGAAATAGGACTGAGACTCCAAATGGTGTAAACATCTCCTTTGTTCCACAGGGGCATTAAGATAATGCTTACTATCTCTAAAATGACTCATGGGCTTAATAGTGAAAACTGACCAATGTTAAAATCCAATAACGCTCCACCTCCTTACGACGTTATATGAAGCCGTGGTTCAAATAAATAAATGAATACATAAACACAGCATGTGGAAAAAAAAAAAAAAAACAACTCAGAGCAATACTTTTTCTCTATTAGAAGTCATCTGTATTATCCACCACTGCAATGGTTGAGCTGGAGCTGCTGTGTGTGTTGCTCTCTCAGTGTCTCGACCGTGATAAATCACAAGTCAGGAGAACATTTGTCACAGTGGGCCACATGTCCTTTCATCACATCAGGTCTCTCTCTCTATGTTTTCTGCCTCACTCATTCTCACTTTCCCACTCGCTTCTCATTCCCTCAACCTCCATGGTAGTTTCATTCCTCACAGAAAAGCTTTGTTGTGAATTTGTCACTGCCCGAGCTTGTGTGCTGTGTTAGCCATGCCCTTGGGTTCCTAATAGGGCCGGCAGTGCATGGTGGTACCGAGATAGAAGCGAAGCTCGGTGGGGAGGGTTCTAAGTTGTGAAGAAGAAGAATAGATGGCTACGCTGCAAGTTTTCTGACAGGTAAGACACCGATGCCGCGAGGGAAATTTGAATGCAGCGACTTTACAGACACGCACCACTCTTGATGCGGCGTATGTACAGCGCTGCAGAGACGAATAAAAACTATAACACAACGGATGCTGAAGATGAGGGTGGTATGGGATCGCTCGGGGAGGAAAACACTGTAATTGGATCTTCTTTTATAGTCTGGAGTACCCATATACTACTTGACACGTTCCTCCAAGTAGTGCAGCTAACAAAAGCCTCCCTCGCTGTGATGTACTCTATATGTCTCGTTATTTCGCTTCAAAATAAAGCAGCAGAGCAACAAAGCATCAGGTAGCAAGCTTAAAAAAAAAAAAAAATCCACGTTTGCATCCCAAAGGCAGGAGTCAAAACATATCCATATCGCTAAAATTTAAAAGTCAATGACTTTGTGCAAAGCTTTGAAGACGGGACAAATCAGCCTAAATCACAAGCTGATTTAAGAGGTAAATATAGAAATAAAAGTATTCCAGATAGGCGGCTTAGACCCGTGGAGTACTCTTTTGTATGAGGATGAGGGGGGAGAATGATTTGAAATATTAAAGGTGAGATTGCTGGCAGGGGGATACTTCCTCGAAGCAAGCAATAAAATAACTCATTAAAACTTCTCGTCTCCTAAGACAGAAGATAAGCAACTGGTTAAGGAGGGCGCTTTCTGACAAAGACAAACCGAATAACCTCAACAGTGGAGATTTCTTATCAAATTCGCCCTTTTTATCAAGCTTTTTCTGATTCACTGTCAAAGCCTCCCACATATCTGTAATGGCATGGATTTTAATAACAACGATTTTGACCCGAATGGAGTAGATTATAAACTGGCACTAGTATATTGAAATGACATTTTCTACAAAGATGTACAAGTGGAGAATAGGTGCTGAATCCAATTAAAAGAGGGAATTAAAGGTGGGGTAAAAGATCTTCGAAGAAACGGTTTGAGCAAGCTACACTTTGAAAATACACAATTCAAAAGTCCAAACCCCTTTCTTCAGACATCCCCCCAAAGCCACGCCTCCTGAGAACTGACATGTGCGATGCTTGTTCCCGAGGGTTCACGAACGGTGGACAGCAACGCCGGCTACGACCCCTGGCCCTGATACATTCATACCTCATTCAGTCTCCTCCAACACCTCCGCTCTTACAGAACAGCGCCAATTCATACCTATCTGGCTAAAGTTACATTTCCTAGTGCAGTGTTTTTCAACCTTGGGGTCGGGACCCCATGTGGGGTCGCCTGGAATTTAAATGGAGGTCACCTGAAATTTCTAGTAATTGATAAAAATGTAAAAAAAAAAAAAAAAAAAAAAAGTGGGGGTGAAGTGGCTCATTTGCATTTAAAGGGCCAGCACTCAAAATGACCTTTCTGGTGTCATTACTTAGAAATAGGGTTGAAGACGGACCTGTGGAGTTGAATTAATGAAGAATTCAGACCCAAGTATAGCATTTACAGTTTACATAGACCACAGGGAAATGGTTTAAAATGCATAAGTCCATTTAATAAAAAGGAAAATATCACTCTTTTAAGAGCTGTGCACATATTTCCTGTATTTTCTTCTTGTATGTGAAGAAAAGACAATGAGAAATAAATATGTATGCTCATTTCAAAGCTGCAAAAACAACAAAGCTAAGCCTAAGACCTTTACACAGTACTTTAAGTCTGACATCGACCACTGTAGAAGTCACTACCACTTTTTACATATCGGAAACACAGAATAGAAGAAAGAGCTAAACGTTCTGGTAAAAGTAGCCAAGAATCGCTAAATTAACTTAAGTTTCTGTGGGAAATATCCAGGAGTCTGCAACAACTAACACTCCTGTAGGTAATAATCCTTTATATGTTGCATTAGTGCACATCCATATAAGTCATGGAACTGAACCAGAGAATGCATTTTTGTTCCTGTCAGGTTCAGACATGGACGTTTACACAACTTGGTGGATGTTTAAAAGGAAACAAATTGAATTACATTCACATAGGCTGTGAAAGCACCAGGTAAAAGGTAGCTTTTATTTCTACACCATTATGTGGCTTTAGTGTAACATATACTGTATAGTGTCAGATAAATGCATTTCTAAAGGAGCGGCTGGTTTTAATGGAAGGCAGCTCCAGTCTATGTCATATGGCTCAAATAACACTCCGTTAAGTGACTGTATCTGATGAATGAAAAAGCAAGGACAGGGGTTGGATACAGATGATTGAGTGTGTTGTGTAGTAACTAGGGGTGTGACGGTACAGAAAAAATTCAGTTTGGTACGTTTTTGGTACAGTGAAGGAGACCAATTTAATTTAAAAATACTTTACTGAAAAAAATGTAACATATTCTGAACAATTAAATGTCACTCTACATACTTAGTGCCATTAAAAACACAAAGTCCAAACATGTGGTGTAATTTCCAGAAAATGATTTGCCGGGGTGCTTGTTTTTTTTATTGCGCACGAGTTGAGTAACAGTATTTTTTTCATTCCCGACACGCACGACATCTGCGTTTGGACTAATCCCTTAATGTCGGACATTGAGTCGAATCTCTTGTACAGAGTCACGCTTGACTGGTAACTTTAGGTGTGGTCAATAGCCGTCATAAAGGAAGCAAAGAAAACGCCGAAATGTTTTTGCCAGCTCAAAATACCACGACTTACGATACAACAGAGAGAACGTGCCACTGGCATGTTACGAGTAGGACTGAGCTGCGGTGAAGTCGCTCGCCATCTACGCTGTCATCGCAGTACAATCTGTCGTCAGTGCTTGTTTAGAACCCAGAGGTGGACACACCCGATATTGAATGATGCCACTTTCAATTTCTTAGTACCTGTATTAAGTGACTGAATAAACATGTTAAGTTGATCACAATTTGACCACAATTCATTCTCTAATGACCAATGCTTCCCTTTTTAATATGAAGGTAACCCCAAACTAATTAACCCTTTCATGCATTGTGGTCACTACAGTGGACAGTTCTTCTCCAGCTGTTCTCTTGTATATTCATAGGTTTTGTTGTTTTAGTTCCATATGAGCCAACACAGTGGACACTTATGCAGCATCCCATAATACACTGCAATTCATACCATTATTATAACTTTGCTGTTCTTGATAAACCTGATCTGCAGTAACATGTTTAAGTGTAAATCAGTTGTTATTTGTTTGACAAAAAGAGTTGTTTTTTGCATATTATATGAGGTAATAACTAGCATTGGAGTATGTTAAAATGTGAGAAAACATCAAATTAGCAGCCTTAAAAATGTTTTTATTTCATTGTTTTCATTTTACTTTCTGATATTGGGTTTTAAATACATATTTCTTTGAAAAATCTTGACTAAGGTTCTCATAATTCATGCATGAAAGGGTTAATTTAATATATCTCCAAATATACATATTATTCTGACCCATGTGGTTTAAATAGCGCTAAGTATACTACTGTGTGGGTGTTTTAATGTGCTATAAAATTTGATGTGTCACCAGAAATATAACCCATCTTCACAAAACAATGCCGGCACACCACTCTTGTTTTGTCGACTTTTCTCTTTCCATTGACGTAACTGACATGGAATCCGAAATGCTCCCAAATTGGAGACATTAGAGAAGACGGAGGGTCTTCCAACTCTGGCTTTGTACCTGTGATGCTGCTCTGAGCTGCCATATTGGTTCACATTCAGCATGTGTATGGTGCGTGTACCATTTAGAAGTCCATCTAGGTCAGTGTTTGTTCAACCTTGAGGTTGGGACACCATGTGGGGTCGCCTCAAATTCAAGCTGGGTCGCCTGAAATTTCAATTAATTGACACAAACAAAAAATAAAAACTTACTAATAAAAATATAAGGTGAGTTGAGAGAGACAATCACAATCCTTAAAAGACGTGACAAACTCTGAAGCTGAAACTGCAGCCCTGTGGTTCTGTTTATCTGTCAAATGTTCATTGCAGTCAGTTTCCGATGCTGCAGCTCTTTCATAATTCATAGTTTGAGTTCTTGTTTGTTCAGTATTAATTGTCAGCCTTGTAAATCCAAGCTGGACTGACTCTACATATCCTGACCAAGGAAAATAAAAGTCTCACTTTGTGCAGTAATCTCCACCTGGCTATACTGCCTCCGTCCATAATACCATACATTATATAGTCTAAATGTCATATAAAGTTAATGTTTATTTGCAACATAGTATAGCAAACTATTACATGATCAAAAACAAATTCATTTTAGCAAAACAAAAAGTCTCAGTTTTGAATGTTTGGGGTCGCCAGAAATTTGTGATGTTAATATGGAGCCAAAAAAGGTTGGGAACTACTGGTCTAGGATATCCAATATTGCACATGGGTTCTGCTTGTGGCCACCCTGCTCATACTGTGTGCATTCCGCTTCAAGGTTCATGTGGAAACTTAAAGCGACTGTTTGCGTTCTTCCCATAGGCTGCACGTATTTGTTCGGTACACCCCCATACTGTATTGAAGGCCCCGAACCAAAACAGTTCGGTACAAACGAGTGCACCGTTACACCCCTAGTAGTCACTGACTCATGGTTCAGTGTTTGCTCCTCTCTGACTGTCAAAAACTAAAATCAGCTCTAGTTGTTATAAATAGTTGTTCTATGTGTTGAGTCATGTGTCGTGGTATGTGTCCATCTGGGTCCACTCTAAAATGGTCTATGCTCTATCTTCCAAATCGCACCTGAGAGAATGACTAAACCTGCAGCCTACAGACTACTAAGAGCAGTAAATGGCAGCCTAAGGATTTCTAACTCATTGTCTCAGTGTTGCCTCAGCTGCATGCAGAATTGCTTTACCTCAAAGCTCTGGCTCAAAGAAATGGCAGTTTATGGTGGGAATGCTAAGCTGACAACTGTCCATGACACAAGAAGTGTTCGGTGTAATGTGTTACAAAAGTAATGCATTACAGTAACAGATGACTTTTTGCTATAACGCAGTAGTGCAAGGCATTACTAATACATTTTCAGTGATATTTTACTCGGTACATGTTCAATAGCGCTTGCATTACAACACACTTTTTGCTCATAATTTAATTGCTCAAATGAAGGAAAAAAAAAAAACGCAAGACCTTAAGGAACCAAAAAATGTGCCAGGAAAGTTTTTTTTCCTGTTCGTGTTCGGCCATTAGGTGAAGACGGTAGAAGACAGTACACTGGCGACATGGACGTATGCTCATTATTAACCCTAACCCTGCTTTACAGAAGCTAGTTAGCATGATGCCTGGGATTAGCAATGACAAGGTAAGCTAACGATTCTATGACTAGTTAGATTCCTATGTATTTGTTTTTTTGTTTGTTTTGGTGATGTCTATGTATGTCATCATTATGTGTATTTTTTTCATTTTTTAATTTATAGCAAATGAGTGATGTTTTAATTTATAGCAAATGAGTGATGTTGGCTGTTTTATGTCTTGTTCTGTCACCTACCTAGGCACTGCAGATGAACGTAGTTTTTTTTTTTTTTTTTTACTAATTCTGGCATATTTGCATGGGTTTATGTTTTTATACAACAATGTTCATAAACATGCATGGTCCCTATTAACCTGTTTAACCCTGACCATATTTTCAGGGAAAAAACGCCTAAAAAGACATGCCCAAATTAAATGAAGAATTACTTCACAATAATAAGGTTCATATGGATGTTCTTGGTGTCTATGGACATTTAGAGACCTCACAGAATCTATTCCCATTGTCTAAAATATTGTATCTATTACTATGCCTGAATAAACTGTAACAAACTAAAAGAGAAATTGGAATTTTTTATCCTCGGCTGTTTTTTTTCGGCTGGATTGATGAAGATATGCATAAATTAATTGTTCACGTCGGAGATTTTTTAATAGCATATATTTCACCCCACAAAGATTAAAAATCATGTTTGAACATTAAAGTTTGCACTAAAATACACTTTTGATGTACTTTTATTAACATTAGGGTCTAAACTTTGAGCAAAAGTTGAAAAAAACATCCATTGTCCTGATTTATTATATTTTTATAGTGGATGAGTATTAATATAATTTTTTAGGCCCGTCGGCAGGCCGATAGGGCTAAAGGGGTTTTAAACAAACCAATAAAATAAAATAAATTCTTTATCAATGGCAGATTTATCCACTGGTGTCCTCAGTGCCGCGCCCCCTGTTTGAACATGTAAAATTTTGAAAAAAATGTAAACATTCCTGCTGGGATTTGTCCACATGTACTTTGGGGTGCACTTCGGAGGGGTCTACAGCGCATCATGAGACACATTACAATTCTGAGACAGTAGTAGCCTATTATAAGGTAAGGAATAACTTTTAAATAACAGAAAGAAGTCATCTGTAATGTATTACAGTTTGGAAGTAACTTGCACAACACTGGACACAAGTAATGTGTTTCCCTAATCTAGTTGATTTTAACTGTTAGAGCAATTTCTTTTTCTACTGTTTGTTGTGATATAGACATGTACAGTGTGTTTTCATCTGTGCTCGTTATGCAATATGAAGATTTTATAAAAAAAAAAAAAAAAAAAAGGTCCCAAAATGTAGCATCTGAAACTGTCTAGGAAAGTCTAGCTTACTTTTTTGTTCTTTTTTTCAGTAGTGCAACTACAAAAATAATGACAAGGAACAGTTTTGTTTCTATTGTTTTGCAAAGTAACAGAGGCGCAACCTCACTGTCATTTGCACATAATATTTACTGGATCCTCTACAGTTAAACTTACTGCCGAACACACTTTCAGCTGGCACTACAGACTGCTGCTGGATAAGATCGGAGTTAATTTGCTCTGATGTTCAATTGAGATACAGATGCCCAATATAATTGAACATAATGACCTGCTTTGTCTGCAGCAGGAGTGAACACAAGGGAGGTGGTAGAGGGGAGAGAAACTGTGACTGCCAAGAGTCAGCTCTCCGTCTCTCTCGGGCAATCCTCGTCCTTCTATCAAACATGAGGCCAACTGCTCAATTGCCTGAGGTGAGCGACTTGACCTTCCACTGTTCCCCCCGCAAAGGACATAAGCTGAGGAAGGATTTCCGATTGGCTGGGGCGAAACCCTCCAAACTAATTGACTTGAAACAGATTCACGAGGTAATGCATTCAGGGCTCGGCACAGTAGAGGAGATGCCAGTTAAAGAAAAGAAAAGTCTGACATCAGGAGATAGCTCAGGGGAATGAAAGACAGATAACAAGAAAAGGGAGAAAACCTACTGTATTTAGGGTTACAAGGCTCTCATAATGAATGCAGTAAACGTACCGAGCGAAAGGTATTTCAAGGACCATAGAAATACAAGAAGAAGAAAGAAACAATAAGCTTACAAACTATCATCCTATTGGCCTTACACTGTTACTCGAGTCAATTAAAGGAGTGATATTTTGCTTTTTTTAAATGGAATTAAATACTTTCCAGACTATAAGCAGCTACTTTTTTCTCATTTTGAACCCTGCGGCTTATACAGCAATGCAGCTCAAGTATAGATTTTTACAGGCTAATGGCCACCAGGGGGTGCTCTAGCAGGAAGCGCAAAAGTGAGACAGACAGGGGGAAGATGTGGTGATGCGAAGAGGAGAAGTTTTAATCTTAACTTTTAACCATCATTTTGCGTGCCATGCACAAACCCTCATCATGGAAAACACACGAAGAAATGCATATGATGCAGCTTTTAAGTTAAAAGCAATCAATGTGTCTGTCCAAGAAGGAAATAGAGCTGCTGCACAGAAGTGCCATTGAGCAACAACAGAGGAGAGACGTAGAAGGTGTGTGACGGAGTCTTTGAGGCTGTTCAACTGAAGAACACTGAAGAAGATGACTGCAGTGGTTTCAATGAGCAGAAGGAAGATGAAGATAGAGATCATTGACTTTTCTGGGTTTTTGAACCAGCCGTGTTCCTGCTGTTTTACTGCCGTGTTACAGACAATGTTTGGAAAAAAAACAGTTAAGGTATGGAAATAAATATTTAAATAATCTTTCTGTGTAAATATCTCATGTGACAACGTGGACACCTGCGGCTAATAGTCAGGTACGACTTAAAGTCAGGTGCGGCTTATATTCCGGTGCGCCTTATAGCCCGGAAAGTATGGTATGCATTTTAAATAATTTCCCCGTGGTCTACATAAACTGTAAATGCTATGCTTGGGTCTGAATTCTTCATTAATTCATCTCCACAGGTCCATCTAAGGCTATGTTCAGACTGCACCCAAATGTGGTCCAAATCCGATTTTTTCAAATCCAACCCAGGCCACTTTCATATGTGGTCCTGAATCCCATACATATCAGATATTTTGCAATGCAACGTCAGTCTGAACGGCCAGGTCGCAGTTATCTGACCTTTACGTTATTGAAATGCCAGTACAGCCCAACTGCAACATGCTTGTGTAGCGGCCGTACGTGTGTGTTGAGAATAATTTGCCAAAACACGATCCTCTCTTTCTTTCTTGGCCGTTTATTCTGGCAGAAAGAATAATATAAGTCTCACGAAAAACATGCAGTCTGTTCTCATACAGGAAGAAAGCATAGCAAAATTGCCGCTTTTTCTTAGGCAACAAAGTAAATATGAAGTAAATAAAATACATACCTGGCAGAAAGAATAATATAAGTCTCACGAAAAACATGCAGTCTGTTCTCATACTGTCAAAATTAAAAAAAAAAATAAAAATTCACAGTTAGCTAACACCACAATCAGACCATGAACATACATAAAGAACATTGCCATTCAAAAAACATACTCAACCAACACGGAGCCAATCATTACATAAACACAACAGTACCTAACAATCATTCAATTATGACATTAAAAAAAAAAAGTAAATGACGGGACCAACATGCATGTACTCACCAGGAAGAAAGCATAGCAAAACTGTCACTATCTCCCTGGGGTGCACCACCCCAGTTTGCAGGGGTGTGGTGTTCAATGTCTCTAAAATAAAATTGTAATTAACACAACAAAACAGTGTGTGATGGCAAGTGGAATCCTAGACTATATACATTAACTCCGTTACACGTGTGAACAGATATAGGTCACCAGAGATGAGTGTGTTGTCGTGAGAGTGTTACGGAGAGGCGGTATATATATATTTAACGTTCTTCTTATCATTAGAAAATTATGAATAAAGTCTGTGTCAGTGAAGCCGCTAACATCACTATCCCACCAGTCCTGACTCGGCATCCAAGTACTCCGTTGTTCAGACGTAGCAGCCATTGCATCACAAAAGGCCAGAGCAAAAAACCTGGCTCTCCCCTTTTTTAATCTTCTACTTAAAATTATTTGACTGTAATGGTGATGACTTCTGTTGCAGAGAAACTTTATCAGTGCCACACACACGACGGTTCGAGATGCCTCCATATCATCGACTTTCGTGATAAAACCTGCTAAGTGACATTTTTGGTTGGGAATAAAAACCTGCTATCTCCCCTATTATAGCTTCAAATTTCAGTCTCCTGTGAAAGTTGTTTACATTCCATCATAAGTACCAACACTAAAGGAACTGATATTTTTTTTTTGGTCATACTTCACAGTTTCCTGTTATATAAACAGTTTTTTGTTTCTCCTGTAAAATTTGCCAAAAATCACATAGCAGGTTTTATCAGGAAGCCGATGATATTTACCTCCGCCAAGGAGGTTATGTTTTTGCCAGGGTTTGTTTGTCTATCTGTCTGTCTGTCTGTTTGTCTGTCCGTTAGTGTGCAACATAACTCAAAAAGTTATGGACAGATTTTGATGAAATTTTCAGGGTTTGTTGGAAATGGGATAAGGAAGAAATGATTAAATTTTGGTGGTGATCGGGGGTGGGGGGGCCCACAGGGGGGCCGTAGACCAGAAAATTTCATCAAAATCTGTCCATAACTTTTTGAGTTATGTTGCACACTAACGGACAGACAAACAGACAGACAGACAGACAAACAAACCCTGGCAAAAACATAACCTCCTTGGCGTGGGGGGGCCCACGGGGGGGGGGGGGCACTGATCAGCCTTGGCGGAGGTCTGCGCTCTCTGAGTGCTTCCAGTTACTTCTGTAAACACAGTGCATGCTGCGTGGTCATGAATTACATCAGGACCTCGGGTCACTTTAAGGTCGCATTCACTTCATACTGATAACTAATAGAAGTCGCATTTAATTTGAAATATGAACGCGCACACAAAAAAATCGGATTTCACAAAAAAATCCGAATTGTGCATTAAGACCTGCTGTCTGAACGTAGCCTTAGTTTTAGGTTTTTTTTGTTTATTGTATCGTGGACAATCCCAATTAACTGTATCAATAACAGTAAAAAATTACAGCTTTAGCCGACACTGTTAGTATCCTGCTGTAGTCCCCGGCCTGATGACAATAGGTACCCTTAGAAAACAATATATTACAGCACATTAATTAAAAAGAGAGAGTTAAGACAGCTAAGAGATGAGATAAATCAATAAGGATTAAAAAGATAAAAGAGAACAGTGAAGCATCAGTACAATCACACAGAGACAGTACATATAATCCAAACTTAAAAAAGCAACACATACAATATAATCACGTATAATACATCAGCACAGAATCACAGACAGGGATGTAGATAGACATCACATATGGACAGGCAGCCCCCATGATCATGACACAGATAACACAGAGCTATAGGTTAATGTGTGCAAGTGTAGTTGTCTGCAAACCATGTTTTTAATTTGGCTGTAAAAGTGGAGTATGTACTGTATGTATATCTTTAATGTGGGTGGGAAGTGAGTTCCAGTTTTTCTTCAACCCTATTTCTGAGTAATGAAACCAGAAAGGTCATTTTGAGCGCTTGCCCTTTATATCGAAATGAGCCACTTCAGGCCCCACCCCCTCCAGGTTGTTGACTGTGCTGCTTTGACCCATTCAACCACCAACTGAAAATTTTAGGTAATCAGCTCGAAGTTTGGACATATTTTCAGTTTTCACTACAACCACTGCTGCTGATAAATAATTATGTCGTACTCGGAGAAATGTTCATTGAAGTCTTGACCTAGGGATGCACCGATACCACTTTTTTCAAGACCGAGTACGAGTATGAGTACTTACATTTGAGTACTTGCCGATACCGAGTACCGATACGAGTACTTAATAATCCCATTCCAGTTGTTAGTTCCTTTTGTAAATGTGCTTTATAGTCGTTGACATTAGTCTGACTGGAACAAAGTGCTGCTACTGACATTTAATGTGTTGGAATGAGCGTTTCTCAATTAATCCACAAGGGGTGCTGCCCTTAATTAACCATACTGGACAAATACCACAAAGAAGAGTAAAGTTTTTTGAGAAGAAGAAGAAGAAAGTCAGTAATAACAAACATGGAGACGGCAGAGGTAACACTAATGTGATACTAATATTGCAGCGTTTTCACTGGTCAGTTTTAAAAGCTTAACTTCAGCAGGTAGAGAAAACAGAAATGAGTGATAAGTTTTGTTTTCACTTCTGTTGGCGGCGGTCCGCACCGCTCCGTACTCCTGCTGGTATTCTCATTCTGTTTACACATCCGCGAGCACCTGGAAAACAGATGGAATGTACGCAGAGGACGGACAGAACGCTGCGTCCGCGTGTGTCTGTGTCTTTAACGTTACTTGCAGTCAGCGGTACTTTTATCACCGTTATTTATTTTGAAAAATCTCCTCACTTCACACTCCCCACACGTTATTCCACTGCCGTGTACCTGCTGCACTGAACTGTGAATGTCACACAGCCGTAAGTGGTATCAGTGCATTTGTATTGGATGTCTTTTACGAGTATGAGTACGAGTACATACACTGAGTATCGGAGCCGATGCCGATACTCGTATCGGTATCGGAGCATCCCTATCTTGACCTCATATGTGCAAATGTCATAACTAGTCGTAGACGTAACAAATTAAGAAGGAATGAAAACAAGTTGTAGAAATCCACTCGATTTTTGCAACAATCCTACTATATAATGCACGTTCCGTGTCCGTCTGATCGATGTTGCAGAACAGGAGGACGTTTGTACGGACTTTCCTCAGCCTTCACAGGCCCGATCGCCACCAAACTCGCCAAATGAATAGAAACATTACCTGATTATCCACTAGGCACAATTTTAGGTCCATATTCAAATGTTGTAAGGTGTGCTGGGCGATTTTAGCCTCTCATGCTATCGTACAATGGCACCACGGGTACAATGCCACTAGTGAATATAAAGATAGCTTTGCAGCACCTGGAGGGTTCAAATTCAAACTTTTGAAACTACGGTCCAAATACACAAATAGATGTACCAAAGACTAATAAAAGTGGGTTTAGCAAAATATGACCCCTTTAAATCTCACTTATATAGAAAAAAAAAAAAAGAAAGTTGCCATAGTACTTTTATAACCGTAATGTTTATGAATGATAGCTGCAGTTTTAGGTAAGTGTATATCCCCGTTTTAGTGTGTTACCTCTATTTTTGCCTTTCCTACTGTATATAGACAGAATGCAGCTGAGATGGATGTCAAATCTCTGCCACCAGAGACACCAGCTCCTGAAGGTAGGCAATAAAAGTGCTTTGGTTGAGGCTAGGAAAAGATCACCGTTTGGTTTAAATATTAATAAGCACATTGTGAGTTGTTTTTTTTATTTTTATCACATCTTTTTCTGCACTACACCATCTGTCTCCCTTCCAAACAGAGTGCTGCCAGTGCATAAACTAAACTGTAAAAAAGTTTAATAATCCTGTCGGAGAAATACGGCCCTCATTCTTTTCCCTTGGAACACCAAAAGGGTTTGCAGTTAAAACACAGCCAATACTGATATACAAAGACCTTGTTGCTGTAAACATTGAGATTATATGTATTTGTGGTTTGCATAAATATGCACTGCCAACTGTTTACTCTGGTGATTTAACTGCAGAAATACAAAGAACTCAGATCTAGTTGGGCGGACAGAAGTGCAGGTCAGTAGTGAGACTTAAGTAAAAAGAAAAATAATAATAAACAAAATGAACAGTGAATTCACAGAGAAGCAGTGACAGATTTAAATCAATACCCTGACAAATCTGTTTATGGAGGATACTGCCTTTTATTTACTCAGACAACATAGTCTGTAGTAGTGCTTAAAATACTAAATAAATAGCCAGGCTTCTAGAAAATGTGCAGAGAAAGGTGGCTGGATACAGGAATTAGTAGGGATGCACTGCAAAATTCCCGGCTGATACTGATATGATACAGATATTAATATTAAAGGAGTAATATTTTGTTTTTTTCAATGGAATAATGCATTTTAGAACGTTCCCTGTGGTCGACATAAACTGTAAATGCTCTGCTTGGGTCTGAATTCTTCATTAATTCAACTCCACAGGTCCATCTTCAACCCTATTTCTGAGTAATGACACCAGAAAGGTCATTTTGAGCGCTGGCCCTTTAAATGCAAATGAGCCACTTCATACCCCACCCCCTCCAGATTGTCGACTGGTGTTTGTTAATACAACTAACAATTGAACATTTCAGGTAATCGGCTCAGGGTTTGGACATATTTTCAGTTTTGACTACAACCGCTGCTGCTGACAAACAATTATGTCGTACTTAGAGAAATATTCATCAGTGTTCGTCTGGATCTAATAAGTGCAAATGTCATAACGTCACTAGTTATAAAATGTATATATATATATATATATATATATACTGAATGTCGTCTACAATTAACGCTTATTTGCAACATAGTATAGCAAACTGTTACATGATCAAAAATGACTTAAATTTAAGCAAAAAAAGTCTTAGTTTTGGAATGAAATTTGTGATGTTAAAATGGGGTCATGAGCCAAAAAATGTTGGGAACCACTGGGTTAGCCTTTCTTAAGTGATATATCACCATTTATTTTAGTATTATCTTCTGTAAGTTTGCTTTTTTTCCCAATGAAAACCAGTTATTTTCCTATATTTAACAAACTGATCATGTAGATGTTCATTAACGTTCAGATTAAAGTTGACGGTTATTATATCGAAAAGCAAAAGTGACTTTTTCAGCAAAGATATCATAAACTGAACATAAACTAAGCGTGTCCATCTGTTGTCATTTATCAAACTCCATGGTTTTACTGCTGAATCGCTGTAGAAGATGACAGTGTTTCCATGGTAACTACGGAGCCTCTGAACATCCAAATGGGTCATATACTGTATGATGACCATGAAAAGATGAAAAACTGCATTTTACATCAATTATTTACATGTATTCAGGTGCACCATGAAAGCTAAACGTTGTGGGTCCTTTCATAAAATTCAGTATCTTGTCATATCTTGTCAATCTGTCAGAGCTGGGCCCCACGAATTTGTTATGTTTACCCCCCTTTATCGGTGCCCCAGCATGTATTGATAGGATTAGTGGCTCAACAGGTATTAAACAGTTTAGATCAGTAGATGCTTTTAGTCGACGGTGGATATTTGGGTCTTTATGGCTTAAAATTTTAACTCTACCCGTCCCTAGTTACTGTAGATATATTCAATTCTACCTTATTTGACTCTGTTTGCCTGCTGTTGACAGAATGATACAGTTACTGTTCACACAGTACAGCCTGACAGGTCTCACTTTTCAGGTGGGGGAAAAAAAACCAAAAAAAAACAGCATGATGGTTATAGATCAGAAAATACTATGTGAATCTAAACTGACAACTTCAGCTACATTTGGATGGCTCTGCCCACCGTCTGCTGAGAATGACAGTCTGGAAATACCAATGCACAGTGCGTGTCAGCGAGCAAGGTGTGCATCTGGGGAAGGGGAAGACAGTGCACTCGGATTGTCAAATCAAAGGGAAATCAAAACAGCACATGGTTGGATGATCAAAGTGTCAATGAGGACCTGTGAGACTCCATCGCTTCCTGTTGAGCACGAATACAAGCTGTTGGAGTTAAGACGCAAGCATCCACGGAGGACACACACGCGCCTTCATCTGCAGTAAATGTTCTCCACTGACAATACAGAATAATAGCTGGGGAGGTGATAGAAAAGATTAGGCCGATGGCGTGTATTATTTACCAGGAGGAGAATTCAGATTTAATGCCACCGTGATTCTTCTCTCATTAAATCACACACATACTGTCTTAGCTCCTGCTTCTGGTCGTCAGCGGAATGATTTCCACACAATGGGTGAAATGTGAACTTTATGTCTGTGGGAATCCAGGTTTTAGTATCAGTCCCAGTGCTGGAATTAACATTGAAATGAATCCTAATTTAACGCCTCACCTGATACCTCATCTTGCAAATCCAAAAGGGAGTTCAGCTGGGGAACGATAAGCTGATTTCATGCCACAGAGAGGAGTGAGCTAAGAGGAGCACCTGGTCTGACGCTGCTAAATATGGCATCCGTTTACATCACAGAGATAAAAATACTTACACTGATGTTATACGTCAGTGGTTCTGAACTTTTGTTTTCACCCCTGCTTGTGTCTAAGACAAGCCACCACCATCCCAATCAAAACTGTCCTGTCCTTCATTTAAACCAAAATTAAGGTAACTCTCAATTTTCTTTTTTGATACTGATGACTCATCTGCATTTTTCAGACATGGTGTTTTATACATATGATGATACACTAATAACAGGAAAAAAAAACAAAAAAACAAAACAATCAGATATCTACCTGACCTGATGAAACTGTTGCTCTGGCTGTGGGGGGTCACAAAGATTCAGAGGTCAAGTGGGTGTGGCTACGAAATAGCATGATATTTTTAAATGCAGACAAAATATGTTTTGAGTTCGGGTAACACTTTACAATAAGGGTCCCTTAATTAACATTAGTTAGTGCATTATTAAGCATTAATTAACTGTTTAATAATATATTTTGCTATGTGTTGTTTCTATCTTATAATTTAATCATGCTTTTAGATGTAAAGCACTTTGGTCATCTTCATGTTGTTATAAAGTGCTATATAAACAAGAAAAGCACTCGGAAAGCGCAGATCAGTGGGCCCCCGTGCCCCACCACCACCACCCTCGATCACCACCAAAATTTTACCATTTCTTTCTTGTGCCAGTGTCAACATTTCCTGAAAATTTCATGAAAATCTGTCCAAAACTTTTTGAGTTATCTTGCTAACAAACAGACAAACAAACAAACACTAAACAAACAAACACGCACGCAAACACACAAAGCAAAGCGATCACAATACCTCCTGGTGGAGGTAATAAACTTTGATCGATTTGATTGATTGATATTATCAGTCATTATTATGTATTACTTTACATATCCAGGTACAACACAGATCGGGATACCCAGTCTGAAAACGCCCTTAAACACTCAATAAGATAATCAAAAGTCTGTATGACCCAACTCAGGTAACACTTTACAATAAGAGTCCATTAATTAATGTTAGCTAGTGTATTATTAAGCATTAATTAATTGTTTAATAATATATTATCAATCATTACTTTGTATTATTTAGCCATAGGTAACATATTAGTTAATATATTAATAAGTTGTTAATGTTTACTACTCAAAGTTAGTTAATAAATTATTAAGCATTAATAAAAGTTGAATGATGTAATTAGTTATCATTATGTATGTACAACCCAGCATTAATTAACATATTGTTTACATATTAGTAAGCCGTTAATAATGTCTCTAGTAATCATTTCCTACTGGGGTTGAGAAGGGCAGTTGTCTGCTACTTCATTCCCAGTACCAGTACCAGTACCAGTACCAGTTGCTGTCATTAGTACCAGTGCTAGAGACTGGGCTGGCCCTTAATGATTTATTAATAATTAAACAGCATTAACCCATAAAGACCCAATGTTATTTCTGTGGCATCTCCTAAATGAATTTTCCTCTCTATTTAACCCTTTACTGGGCAAGTGACTATTTTTGGTCATTTCTACATACATTACAAGACAGTGACAGCAACAGTTATAGTAAGGCAACAATCTCAGGTCCAATGTGGTGTACAGGGTCTGTAAGGTCCACGTCTGCATGAACAGTGAGTGTACCTGCTTTGTTAGGTACCATGAAGTAATGGTACTAATGTAAGGAATGATGTTCAAAGGGATAATGTGGGTGTGGACAGGTGTCTGGATCAGAACTTATGATGTTGTAATGTTTTAAAAGTGATGTTCCTTTCACCTTACATATGTTTTGCTTGTGTTTTTTATATTTACTTTTTTTTTTTTGTTTTGTTTTTTTTTTTTTGCCACTTACAGGTAAGGATCCAAATATGGTAACTTCATTGACCTTGATTTTCTGCATAACATTTTTTTTTTTTAATTTCACAAAAGTATTAAAGTCTTGTTAGGCCCTCCAAAAACACACTAAGGTTGAAATCTGGATTTTCAGAGCACTTCTATGAGTGACCTATAAAGGGTAAAGAACCACTGTTATAAGCTACACAAACCACACTCAATCTCACTTGGCTGCAAAGATTTTCTTCGTGATTGCCCTGACACCGACAAATCATCAGTGATGTAATTATAAAAATGCCATTAGGCAGCTGTGATACTATAATCAGGAAAGAAATCGTCTTTGCGATTGAAGCCAAGGGTAATTTTAATGTGGAATAATCTGCCAGAGTTCACAGTTTGATTCGGTGACAACGCCGAGACAGGAAGTCCACCTCCCTCTCTCCCCTTTCCGTCAAAGTGGATGCAAAGCTACAGCAGGAGAGCAGTAATTAGATGCCATCAGTGCCAAAGAGAGTGCATAATGGTGTTGTTGGGAAGCACTGATCCAATGGTACATACCCTGGACACAAGGGGATGCAGCTGTGCTAGAGGATCAAAGGGGAAATAGATTCCTAGAGTAAACAGTGGTAGTGGATTAGCACTCAAATGGCAACTGATTTGTCTTCTATGCTGTTGTCTGTGTACAAAAGTGGGGGAAATAACATCCAGTTCACGGTTGTGCAATGCAGACATATGGATAAGATAAAGTCAAAAGAAAGAAAAAAAAAGAAAATCTCTTCATCCTATGGATTTCATTCCTGTTGGTATAGCCGATCGACATGAAAGTGGACACCAAATCTGTCCGGTTTGTCTCATCTTTCCAGTTAGCCTGCATTTGACAACTGGTGATGGCATCCCGTTATCATCAGGGGAGCGATCGGGATTGGCAGCCCTCCCTCTGCATTCTCTCTATTTGATTTCCCCCCACCCCAGTAGGCCCGTATGAGGTCACAGTCTTATCACCTCTCAGCAGTTTCATCAGCAGGCCTTAACAGCTGTCAGCCTTCTCTAATTCTGCCGTTATCTGCTGAAGCACAGTCTGCAGCCACAACCTAACACCTCCTGTATTCACATGGTCAGGAAAATACTTTGCCCACGTATCAGCCTGATAATGGGGATTTATTAAATAGAAATGATAGCGGATCATGGCGGTCGCTTACATTTAAACATAAACACTGACTGAAATTGAATCGTCATTCTGTCGACATGCTGGGTTTTTGAGAAAAGTGCGCGTAACAGGTTCAGGTATGGTAGGAAAAAGAAAACATTAAAAGGTTATTTTACCTTTGAATAGTAGAGTGAGTCAGTTGAACTCAGTTTTTCAGTTGTTTTCTGTCTCGTATGAGCTACAATTTATGTTTACAAATGAGCTAACGCATTAAAATTTTATGCACATCGCCTTTACTGATGAATATTCGCATTCTAATAAAGTAGCCACAACAAATGTTAAATGGTGTTATTTGTTAGTAACATGATACAATGACATTTACAGGCAACCACATCAAATGGACCATTACACTGAATAAAATGAAAAAGATTATTCTGAATGTGAACACTGCCTGCAAATTAAGTAAATATATAAAACTGTTGATATTTTCTGTTTTCTGTTGAATTTTTTATGTGTCAATGTATGCCCTTTCTCCACCAGTTTACAAGATTGTTCTATTTATGTAAAGTGGAAGTTCCCAAACTTTTTCAGCTTAACATCTACAAGATATATTTGGTGCCTTCAAGACCCAAACTTATAAAAAATACAGCTCCGTGCAAAACTGTTAGGACATCTTTAGCAGAGTTATAATGGGCATAAGTATCTGTTTCTCAGTTGCTTTATTAAGAAAATGCGGGACATATTAAAAAAAAAAGCAGTTTGCAGCTGAGTATGAAGCGAGTGGGATGAAGATCAGCACCTCCTAATCTGAGGCCAAAGTTCTCGACCGGAAAGAGGTGGAGAGTCCTTGCCCCAAGAGGAGGAGTTCAAGTATCTCGGGGTCTTGTTCACGAGTGAGGGAAGGATAGAGCGTGAGATTGACAAATGGATCGGTGCAGCGTCTGCAGCAAGGTTATTATCGTTAACGAAAAGTAACGAAATGACCAAAACTAGAATTAAAAAAACATTTTTGTTAACTGAAATAAATAAAAACTATAATTAAAAGAAAAAAGTGATAATTAACTGAAACTGTATTTTGTGTTAGCAAAACTAAAATGGATAAAAATTATGGTTAAAATTCCCTTTGTTTTCGTCTTTTATCAGTGTCGGATTGATATGAAATCGATTTATTTTGCTCGGGCAATTTTAGCTAGCGGCACCATACGACACTTCATGGTCCGTCACTTCTTGTCACTTGTCGTTTACATTCGGCTTCTCGTTCCCACTCTATCTGGCAACATGGAGACTAAAGCTGAGAGAAAGCAGCAGAGTCTTGTATGTGAATACGACAGTGAGGAAGATAAAAAATATGAAAAGCTAAAACTACACTAAACTGAGCATTTATAAACAAAAAAACATGAAACTAATAAAAACTAGCAAACCTGCTCTAAAAACTAATTAAAACTAACTGAATTAGAGGAAAAAAAAGTCAAAACTAAATAAAACTAAACTATAATGAAAAATCCAAAACTATTATAACCTTGGTCTGCAGTGATGAGGACGTTGTATTGGTCTGTCGTGGTAAAGAAGGAGCTGAGTTGAAAGGCGAAGCTCTCAATTTACTGGTCAACCTACGTTCCTACTCTCACCATGTCAGGAGCTTTGGGTCATGACCGGAAGGACAAGATCCCGGATACAAGCGGTCAAAATGGGCTTCCTCCTTAGGGTGGCTGGGCGCACCCTTGCAGATAGGGTGAGGAGCTCGGAGTAGAGTCACTGCTCCTCTACATCCAGAGGGGCCAGCTGAGGTGGCTTGGGCATCTGTTTCAAATGCCTCCTGGATGCCTCCCTGGGGAGGTGTCCCGGGTATGTCCCAGTGGGGAAAGACCCAGGACACGCTGGAGAGAGTATGTCTCTCAGCTGGCCTGGGAACGCCTCAGGATCCCCCCTGGAGGAGCTGGAGGAGGTGTCTGGGGAGAGGGAAGTCTGGGCATCCCTGCTTAGACTGTTGCCTCCGTGACCCGGTCCCAGATAAGCGGAAGATAATGGATGGATGGATGGATGGACTACAAGAAGTAAAATATTTTGTATGTCTTGTACATGATGTTGAGGTTTCAGAACTACTCCTTTCTTGACAATTTTTTATTCAGATATTTTTACTCATAAATAATCTTGTATCTGTCTATTTGGTATTATTGTTCATTGTGTATCAAGTATGTGTTTTAGGTTGTTTGGACTTTGTATGACTGCGACCTTGACCAGGTCTCCCTTGCAAAAGAGATTCCTAATCTTAATGGGACTTCCTCGTTAAATAAAGGTAAATAAAAAAAAATTAATAAAATTTAAAAAAAAAACATTTATCTTATATCATTGCTCTGAGTATATACAGTATGTATTTTCTTCTCTGTTTTTCTTTGTCCAGATGATCCTATGCAGCTTCTAAAATTTTCACATTTTTTCCCCAAACTTTCTATTCCTGAAGCTGTTTGCATATTTGCTGTAAATTCCACTTGTATTTTGATGCATAAATTGATGAGAGAGTCAAGAGAGTTCAAGTTGTACTGAATCTAAAAGGCTAAACAGACATTCTCACTAAATTCTTACTTTTGCTGATGGTAGATATGCAGTTCAGATTTTTGTATGTGTTTTATTGCCATGCACATACTTCCTGCATTTTGTTCTTGTACCATAATAAAGAGACTGAGAAATAAATATGTGAATTTATTACAACCTCATGTAAAATGAAGCAAAAGACTTGCACAGTATAAAACAAAAAAAAAATGGCTACTAGTATATATTTTATTGCACCAATGTAAAGTGTTATTAATTTTATATTCCAAAATGTGTTGTTCCATATTGATTATATAGACTGAATATAAAAAGAAATAAATGATATAATGACTAAAATAGCAAAAGTTTCATATTAATGTGTTTATATTTAAATCTGCTCTCATTTCCCTGTTCTTTCTTTCTTTCCTTCTTTCTATATATGTACTGTATGTATGTATGTATATGTGTGGGGGCGTGGCTTGATGTTTCACTCACAGCTATTGGATAATCTAATCTAACAAGTCACTATGCATTTATTTCCATTTACTGGTTGAATTGAAATAACTGGTATGAATAAAGCAGTTGTTCCTCTCTTGAGCGAATCCAAATTAACCCAAAACCTCTGCAGAGTTCCACTCCACAAATACTAACACTTGAAGATGCACTGCACACTTAAACATGGTTCTTGAGCTGAAAACAAAAATGTTATGACTCTAATATGATCAAACACATCCGTACTGGCGTTACTGTTGACAGTGTTACTAAACTTATTAAAATCGGCATTTCGTGGATGGACAATGGTTCAACAGACTGCCTCCATAAGCTGTGTTTCCATTGTGTATTTTTATGCACATTTTGTAATTATTAGGAAGAAACAAAAGGACATTTGATGTTAAATTAGCAGAAATAGCAGAACTTGACTCTGATCGTGGCCAGTGGCTGATATGAGGCCTCAACAGGAACTGCTGACACTGATGGAATACAATAAGTTCCGGATTTATTTATTGATTGATTGAGTTGTTCGTCCTGGTGTTTATTACTTTGATTTATGCCATCCCCATACAAACACAGATTTTTTTTTTTTTTTTTCTAAACAAGGATTCTCCCTTCTCCTTTCTGTCCATACAAGCTTTATTTAAAAAAAATATCATGGTCAATACTAGAATGCAAACAAATCAGTACAAATATTACAGATTTTGTCAAAGAAAAGGTCCATGTGTCCATCTTCACATGTGTCACTGACTGTAATTTACTACAGGAAATATAATGACATACACACCCACATGCAGAGCTTTTATAAGTATTCAGTCTATAACATATTTATAAAATTACTTTTTAAGACCTAAACTATTGTTTACGTGTAAATGAACAAGAGGCCCAAACACAGAGAGACATCAGTTTTGTTTAAATGTTTTATGGTGTATGTGTTGAGATGAAATGTTAAGCTTGCTGATGATAACAATAAATTGTAAACTTATTTCTATGTATGTGTGTATTTCGTAACTGTATTTGTATTTTAACAGACTCCAGGAAGAGTAGCAACCACTATGGTGGAAGATAATGGGGATCCATATAAACAATAAACTATAAACAAACAAACAATAAACAATCAGTTTTGTTTTGCCTTCGTGTGGAAAGTGCATCAGATGTTCTTTCCTATGATTATTGAGTTTCAATTTAACAGTAGTTTCATGATAGGTTAAAGGTTAACTCCCTTAATTATGCCTGTAGGGAAATCCTACCCGCGGGGGGGGGAACGACACGACCAAACAAAGCATCCAGAACCTTCTTGTGGTGAGGAAAAAGGTCTACCCACTCTGCCACAGCGCCACCTCTGTTGAAAGGGTTTATGGGAATAACAAAATCAAAGTGTGACTTGAAGTTGTATATGCTCTTCTGTAAAAAAGAGTTGAAGCACATATTGAGAATATACATCTTTTTTAATGAATTCTGACATTTAATCATGGGATTCATCAACTCTTCCCTAGGTATCTTCCCAATACGTCTTCACACGGCAAAAATCAAAATCGTACCAAGTTATTTTTTCTCATTTCTAGTCAAAATATCTCAAAATAAGACTTAAAATAAGACATAATCAGCTAAGGAGTAACTGTTCAGTGAGACATAAGAACTTATTTTTAGACAATAGATCTTCAACATCTTATTTCAAGAAATCTTACCAAGATAATTTTCACTTGTTCTATTGGCAGATTTTTTGCTTAACCCTTTCATGCACAGTGGTCACTACAGTGGACAGTTATTCTACAGTTGTTCTCTTGTATAATCATGGGTTTTGTTGCTTTAGTTCCATATCAACCAACACAGTGGACACTTATGCATCATCCCACACACTGACATTCCTGTAACTTTCCTGTTCTTTTATCTAAATCACTTACTAATTGTTATTAGACTGTAATCAACAGAGGTTTTTTTTGTTTTGTTTTTTTTTTAAACAAAAAAGTTTTTTTTTTTTTTGCATATTATCTGAGTAATAACTAGTATTATAGTATGTTAAAATGTGAGAAAACATCAGATTAGCAGCATTAACCTCCTGAGACCCAGGAAAATGAAAATTTTAGCTTTTTTCCATTAAACAATTGTCTTGATTGGAAACCGCATAATGCAACAGTCTTTTTTTGTTTGTTTGTTTGTTTGTTTTTCAGATTTCATTTCTTAAAATTATTTTTTATTTATTTATTTATTTATTTAATGGAATGTTCTTTGCAATGGACAGCAAGTAAAACTGTCAAACTTTTGTCCCCTACAGAGGACAAAAATACATTGCTGGGTCTCAGGAGGGTAAAAATGTTTTTATTTCATAGTTTTCACACAGAATGTCAGTAAATGCATGTTTCTGAGCTTCAAAAATTAAACGCACGGTGTTCAGCTGAGTGGACATTTTTGTTACTCCATGAAAATAGGTTCATTAAAAAAAAAAAAAAAAAAAAAAATCACATTGTTTTTTTCATGCCTAAAGAGGAATAAAAACACTCAGTTTAGAAATCTTGATTAAGGTTCTCATAATTCATGTATGAAAGGGTTAATTCAAGATTTATTTATTTATTTTTGCTTAATTCAAGTGTGATGAGATATTTTGACTAGAAATGAGAAAAACACACTTGGTAAGATTTGGATTTTTTCCACTGCATGAAACCATGGCTGCTCACTGCCCTCTTAGCCCCTTGATTTTTAGTCATACAATAAATGCAGTTAAGCTTTGAACTAGATCAGGAGATGGAGTGTTCTTTATCAAGCTCTGCTGAAGTCCCTGTCATGATACCGTCTCCATCGAGCCGTTGTATTGCTTTGTAAACTAAAAGTTTTGCTGTTTCATCCCCTGTCCTGTAATATGTTGTCTAACTTTCTACAACTTGTCAAATTTTCACACAAGAGAGACCAATGGAACAAACAAATATGCCATTAAGATCGCAGTGAAAAAGGAGGCCTTGTCATCTAAACCATTATAACATAAATATTTGATTATCACATAAAAGGTCTCTCTTGTAAATTAGTTTGTCCATGCATACAAAGAGGGGATTTAAGTCTTAGTGTAGCAGAACACCACAGAGGGTCAAACACGTTTAGATCAACATAAGAACCAATGTGTTCTTTGGTGCTTGTTAAATATTAACAGTACTGTTGCTAAATCTTATAATCTACACTGATTACTGCAGTGGAGAATCTTAAAATCACTGCTTGTGCACAATGCCTAATAAGAGGAGAACGACACAACAGGGAGGCATCCATCAGTTTCTCTTGTTCACATCTTCTGTTTGGTATAAATATGCAATGAAACCCCATTCAAACATGCAGGAGCATCTTAAATCTCAGCGGTAAACACAAAGAAGTACATTTCTTATTTGCAATACTACACTAGGATCAACACACCATTATCAAATGCCATTACTAGTCAGTCCCTCCAGGAATTTCTGATGTTGCGATCGTGACTATTAACGCAAATTCAACCAGTCACCGTGAATTCTGCGAGGCACTGCAATTTCGTCCAATTTCCCACAAGTCCCCTTTCGCCCACCCGATCAACATGACATGTAAGTCATCACACTGTAAAAAAAAAAAAAAAAAAAAAAAAACAGTAAAAAAACGGTATTATTCCAGCAGCAGGGGTGCGGAAAAAATACTGTAAAATAACAGAAAATAACCATCTCATAAAAATACGGTAATTTTCCAGAATTAAAATATAGTTTTTTGCCCTAACTTTACATGAGATTTTGCTTCTTTTTTTTTTTTTTTTTACTTTTTAATGTTTAATAAAGAATATGTTCATGTATTAAAACAATCAAATTACCTATAAATAAATATAGAAATAATTTTCAATGAGACTAAGTTATACAATCCACTGATAAAAACTGTATTTGGACAGTTTATCAGTGCTTATACATGTTATACATTCACAAAAATACATTTATTCAACATTTTTGTTGTGAAACCTCCTGTAATTACACAAGATATTTGTCAATTAACAAACAAGTCTTGTTAAACTCACAGAACAAATACTTCTTTTACGGTTAATTGTCAGTAATTTTATCTTGTTTTATTTTTTATTTATTCTTTTTTTTTTTTTACAGTATTAAACTTTAAATTAACAGTTTAATCTCATAAATAGAAAATAAATATTTGTGAAATTATGATACATTTGTAAATGTATTTTAACTGTATTTTTCTGTGAAAAAAGAAACAATTTCTTTTAAAAAATTGTAATTTCATGGTTATTCACAGTTACCGTTTTTCCGTGTTCTTTTACATTTGACGTGTAAAATCACAGTCTATTTTTGTCATTTCATTGATATTTTCCTGTGTTTTAAAAATACAGGAAAAAATCAGTAAAAATAAACAGTGAAAATTCTGTTAAATTACAGATTTTTTTTACAGTGCACATTCACTTCCTTGTTGACGGTTGAGAAGACGAAGACATGTGCGACGCAAAACCCTCACGTTTACCGACAAATATCACCGTCAAAGTTCGTGCAAGTCAGTTTCCAGATGTGTTACACGAAAGCAGAGGTAAACTGTTCTGCACTGCCTGCAATATTGTAGTGGAACACAAACGAAAGTCGTCACTCGACAGACACCGTTCAACCGCAAAACATGCAAGGAGAACGGCTGAAACTTAAAGAGGACAGACGATGTGTGTGCATGTACGTCTCTCTATGTGGATTAGGGTAAGGGTTTTGCACTTTCTTAAATTATTTTACTTACAGATGTACTTATTTTATCATGTTTTTATTTAACATGTGCCTAAGGAACATGTTTCGCAGTGTCACTGATATTTTCGGTGTTCTTTGCACTTGAAACACATGTGGCTTTTTGCACATAAAGCCTATTTTGTTTAAAATCATTGCTTCCTGGTGCTTTTTAAGGCTAAAAACTGAAAAAAAGACTGTTGTAGCTAATTTGCAAATGCTCGTGTTCCTGTGACTTTAATAAAAGAACCCTCAAATCATCGCAACTTTCACTGCAATTCTTTGGAAAAGCTGCTGCAAAATCAGGCGTTTTAGTCCACAACAATAAAAAAAAAAGCCCGTGAAATCCTGGAGGGACTGACTAGTGGATGGAGAATGTAACCATTATTCCATTATTCCACTTTAAAGTCAGTCAAGTAAGAATACATGGCTATTTAAAAGTGAATACAAACAAATGTTAATCGACTCATACAAATACATGGAGTAATTAAACCACTTTTATTATTTTGGTATGTGTAACTGGAGACATTTTTGATGGGTTTATATGTAGTTTGGGGTTTATGCATTTTACCCTGCATAGTTCAGTGTCTATTTGTTTATTACTGGCAGAATGGTTGCACAGTGGTGATACAACCAATACAAAGGTGCTATAACCAGTTATGCATTGTTATATCTGATGAAGGAATTATATTTGGTTATGAATCTGACACTGAAAGTAAGGAAGAGTCAGGACTAGATAAGCCTTTGCTTCTTTCTGTCGCTTCTCAAACTGTGTTTATGAGTTGATACATATGTACATTTATGTTAAATTTATTGTATTTTGTTTCTGTTTTTCTGTGATTAATGACCATTGATGGGTGCATATGTAATTGACTTCTTGCTCTTATTGTTTTTTCTTTTTTTTTAGGTCTTTTTTTTTTTACTTCAAAGTTTGAGACAAATAAACTAAACTAAACTAATTCTGGTGCATTCACAGAGAGTTACAAAAATGATAGTATACCATACAAGTGCAGCACATCTTCATAGTTTTTTCTATCATTCCTGTTGTTTACTGTTTTGTCATTTTACACATGAACACCACAGGCAAACATGGGGGTGTAGCAACTTTTCCAAAATGTTGTCCACATAGCCTAACAACAGCACCAAACAGCTTATCTAAAAGTTTAGCAAGTTATCCATGCAAGTTTGGAAGAGAAATTAACATGTAACAACGAAAAGCAGCAAATACAGCACAATTTAAAGTCTATCCGAATACACTGACATTTGTTTTGCTTTGCCTCTTCATAGCTAATGAAGAGGGTATTATTAATTGCTATGAATAGTTTCTGTTGAGGAATAAATGTAGAACAAAGCATTTTTTGCATCATTGTCTTAAATGTCATTTTTTCTGTTTTGTGTTTGGTTTCCATTAGTAACTGAATGCCTTTAGTTAATTGGTTTGACAAAAGAAGAAATGGGAAAATGTCTAATTGAGCTTCTCAAAATATGGCATTTTACTCATTTAATAAACAGTTGTGATAAAGAAAAGATTATATACATGACTGTTGGCTGTAGCTTTTTTTTTTTTTTTTGCTATATATTAACAACAATGTTTTAGGCAGGATTATATTGACAGACATAGCTGCAAAATGGAAAACATCAAGAAAAAAAAACAAACAAAACATTCACACGCAACAATATCTTAAATTTCATGCCCCTGTCAATTGCATTTTAAACAAAGCCAGACATCTTTTCCCTTTTTGTTACTGAAATATCAGGACAAGTTGCAAGGACCGACAGACTTTTGAGTGAATTCTTTGCAGGTGGTTTGGTTGGCTTCTAATAAATTTCTCTGCAGTGACCAGAGTCTCCAGCTCATGAATAATAAAGGTGCTGCACTGATCCTATTCTTCAAACAGACATCCACCTTATCTAACCTTTGACATTGCAATATAACTCTCAATAAAAATGCAGCACTGCACAAGGGAGACCCATTCAACTTGGTTTTCAATAGGATTTCACCACAGAGCTAAATAGTAGTAAATGCATTTTCTTTGATCTGAGTCTAAGCCTGTAGGTTAATAAAGACATGAACCTGAGGATAAAAAAAAATAAGTACTAATTTGTAAAATACATTCTCAAACACAGTGAAGGCTGGTACTAAAAATAAGACTGAGGGAACAGAGAATATGACTTTATGTGCAGAGTAAATTTTTTTTAATAGTTGACTTAAGTCTATCTACATTTTCTACATCTGTATGGATATGAACCTCTCCTTCCAATGTGGAAAACCCATAACCTCACCACCTGACTACAGATAAGCTGCTCAAGTGGGGCTCTATATTACTATGTATCCATATAGCCAAGTGGTGATCCGTTAACCCTTTAAACCCTAAGCCTAAAATAGTCCACATAGACTTTTTTTTCATATTTTGACAAACTAAAAAAGGTTAGAAAATATGCTGTAAGTCTGTTTGCCCATTTTTGCAGAGCATTTTTTTTTTGCAGATGTTTCAACATCTAGCAATCATTTCAGAATCAGAATGTCTTTATTGTCACTGTGCCAAGTGCAACGAAACTGAGGACGAATTTACAATTTACTGCATGTTATAATACTCCTAACTCTGCTTCTTCTCCAGCTTGTAGTACAGGCATGAGTGAAATTACTGTATTGGCCCATTAAAACCTATAAAGCGCAACATCTCAGGTTTCAGAAACTGTTGGAATTTTTCCAATTGGACAAACAGTGACAGAGTTAAAGCCAACCAAACTGTAAATGCACAAGGTGTGTCAGTGGTGACACGTCAGGTTTTAAAGAGTTAAACTACAGTCCTAGTATAAACCCAGAGGTGAGGAGACTAAATGGAAGTGTAAATGTTCAAATAGTCCAAAACTTTGTTGTCTGTGACTTCTGGGGCAACTTGTTCATCTGCTTTATGTTCACTCTGGATTCTAGAAATGCTAGCGCAGTAGTTGAGGTGAGGACCTGAGGATGGAGAAGCTGAGGAATTTAACAACATGAGATATTCTGCAGTGATGCACTCGCTGTATCGGTCGGTTGTGGTGAAGAAGAAGCTGAGCCAAAAGGCGAGGGTCTCAACTTACCGGTCAATCTATGTTCCTACCCTCACCTATGGTCATGAGCTTTGGGTCATGGCCGAAAGGACAAGATCCCGGATACAAGCGGTCGAAATGTGTTTCCTCCGTAGGGTGGATGGGCGCACCCTTAGGGATAGGGTGAGGAGCTCAGTCACCAGGGAGGAGCTCAGAGTAGAGTCGCTGCTCCTCCACATCCAGAGGGGCCAGCTGAGGTGGCTCGGGCATCTGTTTCGGATGCCTCCCGGACACCTCCCTGGGGAGGTGTTCCGGGCATGTCCCACCAGGAGGAGACCTCGGGGAAGACCTAGGACACGTTGGAGAGACTATGTCTCTTGGCTGGCCTGGGAACTCCTCGGGGTCCCCCCGGAAGAGCTGGAGGAGGAGTCTGAGGAGAGGGAAATCTGGGCAGCCCTGCTTAGACTGTTGCCTCCGCAACCCGGCCCCGGATGAAGCGGAAGACAATGGATGGATGGATGGATGGATGGATGGATGGATGGAGATATTCTCACCTCAGAGCCTTGATGTTAATTACATTCGTTCTATATGAGGTGTGTAACAGCTACTGGGTCATCATATAATCTGAGGGAGTGGTGAGAATGGCAGAGAAAATGATCGGGTTTTCCCTCTATACTGGACATCGGACATAAACGCTGTCTGACAAGAGCCAATAGCATCATCAGAGACCCCACACATCCACACCATGGACTGTTCTCACTGCTCAACTCTGGCAGGAGGTTTCACAGTGTGAGGAGCAGAACAGCCAGATTCTGCAACAGCTTCATCCTTCGAGCCATAAGATTTCTGAAATCTCAATAAAGGAAGTCAAACACCCGCAGGGGAATGAAAGACTCTAAAAATCTCCTGCTAGAACTATTTTATAGACTTTTGCAACAGACTTTTACCTGTATGCACAGAGCACTTTTTATATTTGGGATTTGATATTTGACACACTATATTTACTTTTTATATTGTGTTTTCAAGAGTCATGCAACAAAATTTCATTTTCTTTTCTTTGGCATGTGGCCTGGAATGACAATAAAGTTGTCTATCTATATAACAGTTACTTAAATTGACAGTGTCATTATGAGTCAGTAGGCGATACAGAGACGTTGTGCATTCCTTTTATCCAACACTCAGTTGATCATTTTAAATCGCTAACATGACTTCAGATTGAGGAAAACTAATTTTTCAATTCAAGTGATGCTCCTTCTCCTGTGGTTTGTATAATGTAGACAAATCTCATGCCACTTGCCTCTTTTACATTTATTTATTTATTTAGAACATGCAAAGAAACAAAACGAAACAAATTAAGACAAAAACAAAATAACATTTAAATGAACAGAATCTATATTCAAGTATGTGCAAGTCTGAGTATTGCATGGTCGAAAAGGAGTAGGAAGAAGTATAAACTGAGAAAGTATAAACCTACATGTTATGATTCCAATTGTCAAACAGACTTCTGCAAAGGTTCAACCATCAACTGTCAAACCTCAACCAGCCAGCCCCACTGGCCATTAATATCACCATCGAGAACCAAGAAGTAAAGGAATGGAGAAGAGTTTATAATTATTGATTTTACTAACGCCACTCAAGCCGGAAGTGAACATATTCACACAGAAACTAAGTAAATACAGTTAAAGACAAGTTAATGATGACATGAACTCCATGACACAGGATAAGTATTCTATTATCTTCTATTCTTTTATCACTTTTTTTTTAATTTTAAGACACATTTTTACTAAAATTAATGTTTAAACAGTTCTTTTGTTTCATTTAAAGTAGGGCGCCGCCACTGCTCAAACACCTTTATTTAAACAGACCTTCATACTGTATTAAGACAGCTATTCATCTACTTTATTTTAGAGTGAGCACTGATGAAAACCCACATAAGAGTAATGCAAGTACTAAATATGCTTATTTAATTCCTAGGTAGAAAAAGTTTAATATTGTACATAATATTACAATTGTGGAAAAAAAAATTATTAAACCATCAAAAGTCATCAAAAACAATGGTTACGCAATGAAGTACTAACTCCTGTGTGTATCATGTGACTAAAACAGACAGAAAAGAAAACATGGAATGCCTAAAAGTACTGTTTTTGTCAGTACAATGCCATAGCTATTGATGTAAAAATTGAAGTGATTTTGGTTATTATCAAGAAAACCACAGAAAATAGATAGATATCAGCTTTTAAATTAAACTCTTATGAGCTATTTTTGTTGTTATCATTATATTTGTCCAAACAAATGTACCTTTAGTTGTACCAGGCATTAAAATGAACAAGAAATTGAAGAAAACAAGGGTGGTCTAATCATTTTTTCTGCAACTGTAGGTCAATGCAGGACACATTATTATAGTTGGGTTTATTTTTTTATATTTTTTTTAAATTTATTTTTTCAATTTGATGCTTGGTTACTGTCAATCCAGACCTTGTCATTCCAACCCCCTGAAGATTTCCTCCTGCTTTTATTTGCAGTATTCTTTGTTCGAGTTGGCCTTATTTGAGAACATGGCATTGTCTGAATACCAGCATTGATAGAAGAACTCACTAAGAAATACTACTCTTCAACAAGGCGCATACCACATACCCGGCAAAGAACCACATTGACCTCTGCCAATCCCCTCTGCTTTCATTTGTGGTTTATTGTGTGCTTCTAAAATACAGAAATACTCTTACCTGATGACGCACAAGAGAAAGTTTGAAGGAGAAGGTGGACAAACACCAACAACGTAAGGGCTTTAAGGACTTGCCTCAAATCCCACAGACTTATAATACCCTTATCTGGTATTATGCGCTAAATGAGGCTGAATATATACTGTATAAATACTGTATGAGGCTATAAACCACCTTGTCTAAGTGGTTCATAAATTACTTGTATGCATTAATTCTCAGACCCATATCAGTGATGTAATGGCCTTCAGCTTAAAACAAGAGAAAGGACAACACTGTTCAGCTCCTACAACTAAAACATGATGAATGAACCCGTAGTAAAAGGAGTTTTTATAATAAATATATATAGGGCAAAACTATTTTGGCAATTGCACTGTGTTAAAATGAGAAAGTCTGGTATGTAATGCAAATAAACGGCTGATAATTTACACTAGAGCTGCACAATATATCATTTGAGCATCATCATCGCACTGCACGTATGTACAATAGTCACATCACAGGTCAGGCAATGTAGGAGGTAAACAAACTCAACGTGTTCTCATCTAATTTCATCCTGAGTACCTGACGCACACTACGTGCAGCAATCCACCAATCACAATCGTTCTGAATCAGTTCGCCGAAGCAGACCACACCCCTGCACATAGAGTAAGTCGCTGGCAACAACATTGAAAAATAAGCACCGAACAAGAGAAAATCACCAAAAACGAAGACTTGGTGCCAAAAAGACAAGCAACGTCAGTTTTCTGAAATTATTTTGGCTACTACAGAAGGATGATAGTGAAACACGTGTTGCACCCGTTGCCACAACAAGAGGTAATACAACTAATTATTTTGACCATTTACGTCCGCACCACAAAGTTATTATATTTTTGTGAGTATTTTTTCAAATCGTAATATATATTGCAGGGTTAAAAAAAATTGCGATGTCAGTTTTTTCCAATATTGTGTATCCCTACACTGCAAAAATTTAAATTTTACAAACTGTTTTTCTCATTTACAGTCAAAATATCTCATCACACTTAAAATAAGACATAATCACCGAAAGAGTGCCTTTTCAGTGAGATATAACAACTTATTTTTAGACAATAGATCTTGAAAATCTTATTTCAAGAAATCTTACCAAGATAATTTTCACTTGTTCCATTGACAGATTTTTTTTCTTAATTCAAGATTTATTTTTTTCGTTTAATTCGGGTTTTTTTTCTTAATTGAAGATTTTTGTTTCGTTTAATTCAGATTTTTTTTTTGCTTAATTTAAGCTTTTTTTTGCTTACTTCAGGCAAAAAAATTGCCAATAGAACAAGTGAAAATTATCTTAGTAAGATTTCTTGAAATAAGATTTTCAAGACCTATTATCTAAAAATAAGTTCTTATATCTCACTGAAAACTTACTCTGTAGGTGATTATGTCTTATTTTAAGTGCGATGAAATATTTTGACTAGAAATGAGAAATATACACTTTGTAAGATTTAGACTTTTTCCAGTGTAATTTCCAGTAATCAAGCAAAATTACTATTATTTTTCATGGATCAATTAATTAGTTCTTTATGCACAATTGCTAATGTGTAATTTCCAAGTGCATGCCCAACATTGAAAAATAAGCACCGAACAAGAGAAAATCACCAAAAACGAAGACTTGGTGCCAAAAAGAAACGCAACGTCAGTTTTCTGAAAATATTTTGGCTACTACAGAAGGATGATAGTGAAACACGTGTTGCACCCGTTGCCACAACAAGAGGTAATACAACTAATTCTTTTGACCATTTACGTCAGCACCACACAGTTATTATATTTTTGTGAGTATTTTTTCACATCGTAATATATATTGGAAGGGTTAAAAAATATCGCAATGTCAGTTTTTTCCAATATTGTGTATCCCTACACTGCAAAAATTTAAATTTTACAAACTATTTTTCTCATTTACAGTCAAAATATCTCATCACACTTAAAATAAGACATAATCACCGAAAGAGTGACTTTTCAGTGAGATATAACAACTTATTTTTAGACAATAGATCTTGAAAATCTTATTTCAAGAAATCTTACCAAGATAATTTTCACTTGTTCCATTGACAGATTTTTTTTCTTAATTCAAGATTTATTTTTTTCGTTTAATTCGGGGTTTTTTTCTTAATTGAAGATTTTTGTTTCGTTTAATTCAGATTTTTTTTTTGTTGCTTAATTTAAGCTTTTTTTTGCTTAATTCAGGCAAAAAAATTGCCAATAGAACAAGTGAAAATTATCTTAGTAAGAATTCTTGAAATAAGATTTTCAAGACCTATTATCTAAAAATAAGTTCTTATATCTCACTGAAAACTTACTCTGTAGGTGATTATGTCTTATTTTAAGTGTGATGAAATATTTTGACTAGAAATGAGAAAAATACACTTTGTAAGATTTAGACTGTTTCCAGTGTAATTTCCAGTAATCAAGCAAAATTACTATTATTTTTCATGGATCAATTAATTAGTTCTTTATGCACAATTGCTAATGTGTAATTTCCAAGTGCATGCCCAACATTGAAAAATAAGCACCGAACAAGAGAAAATCACCAAAAACGAAGACTTGGTGCCAAAAAGAAAAGCAATGTCAGTTATTCTGAAATATTTTGGCTACTAGAAGGATGATGGTGAAACACGTGTTGCACCCGTTGCCACAACAAGAGGTAATACAACTAATTATTTTGACCATTTACGTCAGCACCACAAAGTTATTATATTTTTGTGAGTATTTTTTCACATCGTAATATATATTGGAAGGGTTAAAAAATATCGCAATGTCAGTTTTTTCCAATATTGTGTATCCCTACACTGCAAAAATTTAAATTTTACAAACTATTTTTCTCATTTACAGTCAAAATATCTCATCACACTTAAAATAAGACATAATCACCGAAAGAGTGACTTTTCAGTGAGATATAACAACTTATTTTTAGACAA